>NC_041384.1:395410871-395425361 GCF_002162155.2 Triticum dicoccoides | reverse complement strand
GCGCGCCCCCACCCCCGTGGACGGCCTGGGACTCTTTTGGCCCAACTCTTTTACTCCGGGGACTTCGTTTGGTCCATTAAAAATCATCAAAAATTGGCACGTCAATTGTACTCCGTTTGGTATTCCTTTTCTGTAAAACTCAAAAACAAGGAAAAAACAGAAACTGGCACTGGGCTATAGGTTAATAGGCTAGTCCCAAAAATCATATAAAATAGCATACAAATGCATATAAAACATCTAAGATGGATAATGTGATAGCATGAATACTTCATAAATTATAGATACGTTGGAGACGTATCAAGGTGCTCCGTGAGATAACTTGCCCATGGCTGGGGGTGGGCGAGGTAGGCGAGAGATACGGTGTGGGAGAGCCCCCGGCAGCGCTGACGAGCTCGGTGATGCGGTCCAGCCAGTCGTCATAGAGGTCGTCGACCGGGCGGTAACGTAGGAGCTCGTGTGCCATGAGCAGTGCGGCCTGCGCGTCCGTGGGCGCGCGACAAGCATGGGATGATGAGCCGGCCGGAGTCAACGACGCGGTGGCAGTACGTCTGTTCCGCCGCACGGAGGGATGCAGCGATGAAGCTTGCTTCTCGTTCACTGCTCGACCGGTGGCGGCGTTGGTAGCGGGTGCTGGAGAATGGTGGGGAGGTCCACCAACGGGCGCCGTCTGAGCGATGCGGGCGGCGAGAGCGGCCCGACGCTCAGCACGGGCTCGATGAGCATCAGACATGGATGCGGTGGAGCAATGGAGCGTGAATCAACGTAAGAGAGGCTTCAGCGCACCCCTACCTGGCGCGCCAAATGTCGGATTGCAGGTTCCAGCAAACCCTTGAGGTTCGAACACTTGGGTGCGCACGAAGATCTCTTCCTAGCTCACTCACGCAACAATCTCAAGGCCTAGCTCGACGAACCCGAGGAACAAGTGAAACGAGAGTTTATAGTGGTTTAGGCCACTGTTGTGGTGTAATACCCTACTCCGGTGTGGTGTGGTGGATTGCCTCATGGGCTAAGGATGAACTAGTACAGTGGATGAACAGCCTCCTGAGGAGAGGTGTTCTTGAGCTCGATGTGCTGGTGAGATGGCCTTGGTGGAGTGGATCCGATCCAAGATGAGTCGACCCTTGACTACGGTGGTGGCTAGTCCTATTTATTGAGGCCCTGGTCCTCTTTCCCAAATGTTTAGGCGGGAAGGGATCCCACAACAGCCAATTTCGACGGGGGGCAACTAGTACAAGTTATCCTGACAAAAGGTGGTCTTCGCCTGCCATAGGCTCTGGTGGTGATGCCGCCATGGGCTCCGCGGTGACCTTCGTCCTGTCGTCCTGCTGGTCTTGGCCTTGTTGCATCGATATGGAAACCTTTGCATGATGCCTCGGGACTCCTCGCCGGCGCCTGCTTCCTTAGCACCAAAGAGGAAACTGGCACTCTACGCCCGCTGGCACCCGTCTGGCCTTGGTCGTCATGGCTCATGTCATGCGGACTTCATGAGGTGCCCCTTGCATAGATATCTCTTGGTGTCGTCCTCCTCGCGAGGCTTGGACCCTCGCGAGGGTCTTGAGTGGTTGCTGATGAAGATGGGCCGTACCTAGCCGTTGGTGGAGCCACGCCCTCGGCCGCAGGTAGGCAAGTCTGGGTACCCCCATTCCCAGGACGCCGACACACATCAGCATCACCATCACCACACCGTCGTCCTGACAAAACTCTCCCTCGACACTTTGCTGGATCAAGAGTTCGAGGGACGTCATCGAGCTGAACGTGTGCAGAACTCGGAGGTGTTGTACGTTTGGTGCTTGATCGGTCGGAACAAGAAGAAGTTTGACTACATCAACTGCGTTGTCAAACGCTTCCGCTTTCGCTCTATGAGGGTTCATGGACACACTCTCCCCCTCTCATTGCTATGTATCTCGTAGATAGATCTTGCATGAGCGTATGATTTTTTTTGAAATTGCATGCTATGTTCCCCAATAGTGTCATCCGAGCCAGGTCTATGCGTAGATGATATGCATGAGTAGAACACAAAGAGTTGTGGACAGTGATCGTCATACTGCTTACCACCAATGTCTTATTTTGATTCGGCGGTATTGTTGGATGAAGCGGCCCGGACTAACCTTACATGACCACGTTCATGAGAACGGTTCCACCAGCAGACATGCGACTAGTTTTGCATAAAGGTGGCTAGCGAGTGTCTGTTTCTCCAACTTTAGTTGAATCAAATTTGACCGCGGCCGGTCCTTGTTGAAGGTTAAAACAGCAAACTTGATAAATCACCGTTGTGGTTTTGATGCGTAGGTAAGAACGGTTCTTACTAGAAGCCCGTAGCAGCCACGTAAAACTTGCAACAACAAAGTAGAGGGCGTCTAACTTGTTTTTGTAGGGCATGTTGTGATGTGATATAGTCAAGACATGATGTGTTATACGTTATTGTATGAGATTAGGGTTGGACAAAAAGCTCGTTACTCATGAGTTTAACAAGCACTCGGAAGCTCGACTCGTTAAGGCTCTTGCTCGTTAGTTAATGAGCCGAGGTGAACAACAATTTTAGCTCGTTAATATAAACGAGCTTAACGAGCTAGCTCGCGAGTATCACGAGTAGATCATTTGGCTTGTTAATTTGTGGATCACTATTTTTTAGTTTTATTACTAGATGGAAAATGATTAGTGCTCAGCCCGGCCCAAAGGCCACAGCCCACCTCCTCGGCTCAAGTCCTGCTGTTGCCCACGTAACCACGTTCTGTTCACATCTGGACTCGTGGGAATCTGCTCAGTCGTGGCCTACTCTACTTACGAAGAGAACAGAGGAGGAGCTGAGGAGACTATAGAGTATAGACTACAGAGAGATGGGGAAAGTAGCAGGGCGGCGGCTAGGTTTAGGTTTTTGACCCCGTCGTTGTGGCGCGGCTCTGCTTCCTTCTCCACTCCGGCGGCCGTCGACGACGACTTTCGCCCGCCTCCGCCATCTCCATCCGCGTCCCCATGGAACGGCGTGAGCGACATCGGTTGCAGCCGGCACTCCAAGCATGGATTTTAAGGTCCGAAAGAAGGTGTTGAGGAAGAGGACGTTGGCCTCCGATTCAGCATCACGTGAGTCTCCTTCTACGGCAGCAAAGCCTTCTCATCCTCGGCAGCAAGCGCAAGGAGAAAGGCATCCAAGAGCAGTGGAGGCGACATCACCGACATGCTCTGACGTTGATGCCGTCGGTGTTGGATCAGGACCGGTGAGATTGTTTATCTCACACTCTTATTTTTATTTTCTATTACATTCCAGTTCATATTAGCATATACTTTGAATCTTTGATGCCCTAGTTAGTACTTGCGAATCTGCTGAAATACCAGTGTATACTATTGTTAATTGATTGTAGAAATACAAGTGCAGTTAGGTGAAATACTTTGTCACACAAACTGACACATGCACCAGATTAAGATTAGTCATGCTGAAGTACCTAGCTGAATGTTTGTGGGAATATTATAATTTCATTCCCTAAATTTTATACATGCTCTAAGTTCTAACTTCTATTTTAGATGGTAAAAATACTACTTAAATGCAAAACTAGTCTAGTAAATAAATGTCCTGACTTCTAAAGTACTAGTCTACAGTACTAGTTTAGATGGTTATTAATATCACCTACTACTTAATGCAACAGGAAGATGTGTTTCTGTTCATTGATACAATTTTTCACATTGCAATTATTATGTAGTGATACTTACTAATTATTTTTTATGTGTTTCTGTTCATTATTTGTATTCCTAATCAATCACTCAATTCCGATTGATAGTATTTTGTAAATATTTGGCTTGTAAAACCTGAATCATGCTATTTCATTCTCCACAGGAAGATGACGGCGATGAAGATGAATGGGTAGAGGCTCATGAAGGGTATGAGGAGGTTGACGAGGCAGAGGCATATGATATGGATGATGATATGTCAGAGCCTTCTCTTGGATCAGGAGACAATTGAAATGACACAGTAGTTGAGGTCAATGGCAAAGAGAGGGAAAATAAAGGAGGGAAAAGGAAAAAGGCAGGAGCGGATGGTACTAAGGTGAAGATGAAGAAAATGAGACTTAAACATGCAGAATGTTGGCAGCATTTCAAGGAGGTCAAGGCTGTAAGTAAGAGGACGCCATGGGAAGTTGTCACGAAGGCAAAGTGTTTGCATTTTGCTAAATTGTTTGCTTATACTCCTGGGGGGTCAACTACTAGCCTCAATAGGCATAAAGATGCACTACAAAAAAATGCACTTCCGTGATGATACGTGTTTGTCACAGTAGGTCACATTTTCTGTCATGCATGTACATCCACGACAAATTTATGACAAAATCAAGATAGTCGTACCTGTGTTATCGTAGAAGTGTTCCATGACATTACCAAAATTATCATCACGGAAGTGTCCACTTCCATGACGATAAATCGCGCGTCATGGAAGTGCTTTCGTCAAGGGTGACCGACACGTGGCATCCACCGTAACGGGTCGTCATTAAGCTATCGGGTCTGGTTTTGGATCCGATAACCCGTTAACATCCCGGACCAATGAGGATTTTCCACGTGTAAAATTGTCATTGGCCGGAGGAAACATGTGTTGGCTCACCGTTGGGACAGATGTCATCCATTCATTGGACAGGAGGCACCTATGATAGGTCAAAACGTGGCACAGCCCAACATAGGCCCATTCTGATGAAAAGGACGGCCCGTTTGGCTTGGTTAAAAGGTAACGGACCGGACCACGGAAAGCCTGTTCCTACATAGCCCATTTACGGCCCGCTGCTACCTCTTGAGCATGCGTTACTTTTCCCTTGAAGAGGAAAGGGTGATGCAGCAAAGTAGCATAAGTATTTCCCTCAGTTTTTGAGAACCAAGGTATCAATCCAGTAGGAGACTACATGCAAGTCGCCTAGTACCTGCACAAACAATCAAGAACCTCGCAACCAACGCGATAAAGGGGCTGTCAATCCCTTCACGGTCACTTACGAAAGTGAGATCTGATAAAGATAATAAGATAAATATTTTTGGTATTTTTGTTGTATAGATTGGAAAATAAAGATTGCAAAATAAATAGTAAACTAGAATTATAGATAGGAAACTTATATGATGTAAAGTAGACCCGAGGGCCATAGGTTTCACTAGTGGCTTCTCTCATGAGAGCATGTATTACGGTGGGTGAACAAATTACTGCCAAACAATAGATAGAAAAGCGCATAGTTATGATGATATCTAAGGCAGTGATCATGAATATAGGCATCACGTCCATGTTAAGTAGACCGAAACGATTCTGCATCTACTACTATTACTCCACACATCGACCGCTAACCAGCATGCATCTAGAGTATTAAGATCATAAGAACGGAGTAACGCATTAAGAAAGATCACATGACGTAGAGGGATAAACTCAAGCAATATGATATAAACCCCATCTTTTTATCCTTGATGGAAACAATACAATACGTGCCTTGCTGCCCCTGCTGTCATTGGGAAAGGACACCGCAAGATTGAACCCAAAACTAAGCACTTCTCCCATTGCAAGAAAGATCAATCAAGTAGGCCAAACTAAATCGGTAATTCGAAGAGACTTGCAAAGATATCAAATCATGGATATAATAATTCAGAGAAGAACCAAATAATATTCATAGATAATCAAATTCATAAACCCACAATTCATCGCATCTCGGCAAACACACCGCAAAAGAGTATTACATCGAATAGATCTCCGAACATCGAGGAGAACTTTGGATTGAGAACCAAAGAGAGAGAAGAAGCCATCTAGCTAATAACTATGGACCCGAAGGTCTATGGTAAACTACTCACACATCATCGGAGAGGCTATGGTGTTGATGTAGAAGCCCTCCGTGATCGAATCCCCCTCTGGCAGATCACCGAAAAAGGCCCCAGATGGGATCTCACGGGTACAGAAGGTTGCCGCGGTGGAAAAGTGGTTTCGTGGCTCTCCTGGACATACATGGGTATACTTCTTTCGCCTATATATACCCATGTACCCTAAAAGCATCCAGGAGAGCCACGAAACCACTTTTCACCGTCGCAACCTTCTGTACCCGTGAGATCCCATATGGGGGCCTTTTCCGGTGATCTGCCGGAGGGGGAATTGGTCACGGAGGGCTTCTACATCAACACCATAGCCTCTCCGATGATGTGTGAGTAGTTTACCACAGATCTTCGGGTCCATAGTTATTAGCTAGATGGCTTCTTCTCTCTCTTTCGTTCTCAATACAAAGTTCTCCTCGATGTTCTTGGAGATCTATTCGATGTAATACTCTTTTGCGGTGTGTTTGCCGAGATCCGATGAATTGTGGGTTTATGTACTTGATTATCTATGAATATTATTTGGTTCTTCTCTGAATTCTTATATGCATGATTTAATATCTTTGCAAGTCTCTTTGAATTATCAGTTTAGTTTGGCATACTAGATTGATCTTTCTTGCAATGGGAGAAGTGTTTAGCTTTGGGTTCAATCTTGCGGTGTCCTTTCCCAGTGACAGCAGGGGCAGCAAGGCACGTATTGTATTGTTGCCATCGAGTATAAAAAATATGGGGTTTATATCATATTGCTTGAGTTTATCCCTCTACATCATGTCATCTTGCCTAATGCGTTACTCTGCTTTTATGAACTTAATAGTCTAGATGCATGCTGGATAGCGGTCGATGTGTGGAGTAATAGTAGTAGATGCAGAATTGTTTCGGTCTACTTGACATGGACGTGATACCTATATTCATGATCATTGCCTTAGATATCTTCATAACTATGCACTTTTCTATCAATTGCTCGGCAGTAATTTGTTCACCCACCGTAATATATGCTATCATGAGAGAAGCCACTAGTGAAACCTATGGCCCCCAGGTCTACTTTACATCATATAAGTTTCTGATCTATAATTCTAGTTTACTATTTATTTTATTTTGCAATCTTTATTTTCCAATCTATACAACAAAAATACCAAAAATATTTATATTATTATCTTTATCAGATCTCACTTTTGCAAGTGGCCGTGAAGGGATTGACAACCCCTTTATCGCATTGGTTGCAAGGTTCTTGATTGTTTGTGCAGGTACTAGGCAACTTGCGTGTAGTCTCCTACTGGATTGATACCTTGGTTCTAAAAAATTGATGGAAACACTTACGCTACTTTGATGCATCACCCTTTTCTCTTCAAGGGAAAACCAACGCATGCTCAAGAGGTAGCAAGAAGGATTTCTGGCGCCGTTGCCGGGGAGATCTACACTCAAGTCAAGACATACCAAGTACCCATCACAAACTCTTCTCCCTCACATTACATTATTTGCCATTTGCCTCTCGTTTTCCTCTCCCCCACCTCACCTTTGCCTTTTCTTTGCCTCATTCCCGTTTGCCTTTCTTTAACCATGGCCGAATCAAAAAGGGCTAGGGGCTCTCTCCAGGGTTTTACTTTGGACAGTCCCTCTGTCCTTTCTAAACTCACAAATAATGATGCTATGGAAAGACCTACCGGGGGTTATCGATGAGAGTTTGAATAATTTTGATGAGTACGACCCCGGAATTTTTCGTTATTTGCTTGATGAGTCTTTGAAATATGCTTGGGATAGGCTATTAAGGATCCGAGCCAGCTATGTGCCCCAATATCAAATTGAGATATACCTAAAAAGCTTTTATGTTGGCTTACCCTCTTCATTCAAGCAAGTTTTAGATTCTATTTTTGAATAAGGTTTTCTTGAGGGGGATGCCATAGATACCTATGAAAAGATGAAAACTATATTTGGGCACCCCATGAATGAGAAGGTTGAATCCACCTCTCTTTTGTGCTTTTATCAAAATGAAATTATCAAAGAGATGAAGGCTAGCTTAGATGCAAATTTCCGTAGCGTGCTTAATCTTTCTTCCACCATTAATGGCCACATGTTTTCTCAAAATATAAATATAAATGCTATAGATAACAAATTTTGTCATTTCTTTCCCAACACCAAAGATGGCAATACCTAGATCTATTCTTGTTTTTATGCCTAGCTAGGGGCGTTAAACGATAGCGCTTGTTGGGAGGCAACCCAATTTTATTTTTGTTCCTTCCATTTTGTTCCTGTTTAGTAGTAAATAAATCATCTATCCTCTGTTATGATTGTGTTTTTTATGTTTTAATTAGTGTTTGTGCCAAGTAAAGCCTTTAGGATCTTCTTGGGTGATTGTTATTTGGTCTTGCTAACAAAAACAGAAAGTATGCGCTCGTGAAAATAATTTTCATTTTTGACCAGAGAGTGATAATATACCAATTCCAACTGAAGTAGATCAATATACGAATTATTTTGGACTTCCCAAATTTTCAGAACTTTTGGAGTTAAGAAGTACACGAAACCTCCAGATTGCTAAAGACTGTTCTGTTTTTGACAGATTCTGTTTTTCGTGTGTTGTTTGCTTATTTTGATGCATCTATGGCTAGTATTGGGGGTTATGAACCATATGGAAGTTGTAATACAGTAGGTTTAACACTAATATAAATAAATAATGAGTTCATTACAGTACCTTAAAGTGGTGATTTGTTTTCTTATACTAACGGAGCTCATGAGATTTTCTGTTGAGTTTTGTGTTGTGAAGTTTTCAAGTTTTTGGGTAAAGATTTGATGGATTTTGGAAAAAGGAGTGGCAAGAGCCTAAGCTTGGGGATGCCCAAGTAACCCCAAGGTAAAATTCAAGGACAACCAAAAGCCTAAGCTTGGGGATGCCCCGGAAGGCATCCCCTCTTTCATCTTCGTCTATCGGTAACTTTACTTGAGGCTATATTTTTATTCACCACATGATATGTGTTTTGCTTGGAGCGTCTTGTATGATTCGAGTCTTTGCTTTTTAGTTTACCACAATCATCCTTTCTTTACACACCTTTTGGAGACACACACATGAATCGGAATTTATTAGAATACTCTATGTGCTTCACTTATATCTTTTGAGCTAGATAATTTTGCTCTAGTGCTTCACTTATATCTTTTTAGAGCATGGTGGTGGTTTTATTTTATAGAAATTATTAATCTCTCATGCTTCACTTATATTATTTTGAGAGTCTTCTAGAACAGGATGGTAATTTGCTTTGGCTATAAAATTAGTCCTAATATGATAGGCATCCAAGATGGGTATAAGAAAAAACTTTCATATAAAGTGTATTGAATACTATGAGAAGTTTGATTCCTTATGATTATTTTGAGATATGAACATGGTGATATTAGACCTCTTCCAATGGATAGTTTCTTAGATGAGGTGCTAAGCACATTAAATAGTTTAGCAACCATAGTCCCCAATGCATAGGTGCTTAAGTTGTTGTTGCTAAGCTCCCTTCATTTAATGACTTAGCTACTAAACTCTTTCATGCATTGGTTAGCTTGCTCCATTTAAATGTTTGGCCTAGGTTTGTGCTCTTGGCATTGGTTCTTCCTGGGGTCACCAAACCCATCTTTCTCCTCTTAATTGTCTTGCCACATCAGATTTTTTGCCTACATGTCAGGCTTAACACCTGTATAAGGTGGAGCATTGGGAAGGGCCTTAGATTCATGCTAGTTGAGTAGTTGTGAATTTGAGAGATACTTGTGTTAAATTTTGTGATTCCCATAGCATGCATTTATGGTGATCCATTATGTGATGAAGTTGGAGCATGATTTATTTTTTGATTGTCTTCCTTATGAGTGGCGGTCGGGGACGAGCGATGGTCTTTTCCTACCAATCTACCCCCCTAGGAGCATGCGTGTAATACTTAGTTTTGATAACTAATAGATTTTCGCAATAAGTATATGAGTTCTTTATCACTAATGTTGAGTCTATGGATTATACGGACTCTCACCCTTCCACCATTGCTAACCTCTCTAGTGCCACACAACTTTCACCGGTACCATAAAACCACCATTAACCTTCCTCAAAACAGCCACCATACCTACCTATTATGGCATTTCAATAGCCATTCCGAGATAGATTGCCATGCAACTTTCCACCGTTCCGTTTATTATGACACGCTCCATCATTGTCATATTGCTTTGCATGATCATGTAGTTGACATCGTATTTGTGGCAAAGCCACCGTTCATAATTCTTTCATACATGTCACTCTTGATTCATTGCACATCTCGGTACACCGCCGGAGGCATTCATGTAGAGTCATATCTTGTTCTAAGTATCGAGTTGTAACTCTTGACTTGTAAGTAAATAAAAGTGTGATGGTCATCATTATTAGAGCATTGTCCCATGTGAGGAAAGGATGATGGAGACTATGATTCCCCCACAAGTCGGGATGAGACTCTAGACGAAAAAAATAAAAAAAAAGAGGCCACAAAAAAAAGAGAAAAGGCCCAAATAAAAAAATGAGAGAAAAATAGAGAAGGGGCAATGCTAGTATCCTTTTTACACACTTGTGCTTCAAAGTAGCACCATGATCTTCATGATAGAGAGTCTATTATGTTGTCTCTTTCATATACTAGTGGGAATTTTTCATTATAGAACTTGGCTTGTATATTCCAATGATGGGCTTCCTCAAAATGCCCTAGGTCTTCGTGAGCAAGCAAGTTGGATGCATGCCCACTTAGTTTCTTTTGTTGAGCTTTCATACATTTATAGCTCTAGTGCATTCTTTGCATGGCAATCCCTACTCACTCACATTGATATTTATTGATGGGAATCTCCATAGCCCGTTGATACGCCTAGTTGTTGTGAGACTATCTTCTCCATTTTGTCTTCTCCACAATCACAATTCTATTCCACCTGTAGTGCTATATCCATGTCTCACGCTCATGTATGGCATGAAGATTGAAAAAGTTTGAGAACATCAAAAGTATGAAACAATTGCATGGCTTGTCATCGAGGTTGTGCATGATTTAAATATTTTGTGTGATGAAGATAAAGCATAGCCAGACTATATGATTTTGTAGGGATAGCTTTCTTTGGCCATGTTATTTTGAGAAGACATAATTGCTTGGTTAGTATGCTTGAAGTATTATTGTTTTTATGTCAATATTAAACTTTTGTCTTGAATCTTTTGGATCTGAATATTCATGCCAAAAATAAAGGAAATTACATTGAAAATTATGTTAGGAAGCATTCCACTTCAAAAATTCTGTTTTTATCATTTACCTACTCGAGGACGAGCAGGAATTAAGCTTGGGGATGCTTGATACGCCTCCAATGTATCTATAATTTTTTATTGTTCCATGCTATTATATTATCTGTTTTGGATGTTTAATGGGCTTTAATATGCACTTTTATATTATTTTGGGGACTAACCTATTAACCGAAGGCCCAGTGCAAATTGCTATTTTTTGCCTATTTTAGTGTTTCGGAGAAAAGGAATATCAAACGGAACGAAACCTTCGTGAGGATCTTTCTTGGAACAAACGCAACCCAGGAGACTTGGAGTACAAGTCTAGAAGTCCGAGAAGCTTCCACGAGGCAGGGGCGCGCCCCCACCCTCGTGAGCCCCACGGAGCTCCACTGACGTACTTCTATCGCCTATATATACCCATGTACCCTAAAACAGCCAAGAGAGCCACGAAACCACTTTTCCACCGTTGCAACCTTCTGTACCCGTGAGATCCCATCTCGGGGCCTTTCCCGGCGATCTGTCAGAGGGAGAATCGATCACGGAGGGCTTCTACATCAACACCATAGCCTCTCTGATGATGTGTGAGTAGTTTACCACAGACCATTGGGCCGATAGTTATTAGCTAGATGGCTTATTCTCTCTCTTTGGTTCTCAATACAAAGTTCTCCTCGATGTTCTTGGAGATCTATTCGATGTAATACTCTTTTGCGGTGTGTTTGCCGAGATACGATGGATTGTGGGTTTATGAATTTGATTATCTATGAATATTATTTGGCTCTTCTTTGAAATCTTATATGCATGATTTGATAACTTTGCAAGTCTCTTCGAATTATCTGTTTAGATTGGCCTACTAGATTGATCTTTCTTGCGATGGGAGAAGTGCTCAGCTTTGGGTTCAATCTTGCGGTGTCCTTTCCCAATGACAGTAGGGGCAGCAAGGCACGTATTGTATTGTTGCCATCGAGGATATAAAGATGGCGTTTATATCATATTGCTTGAGTTTATCCCTCTACATCATGTCATCTTGCCTAATGCGTTACTCTGTTCTTATGAACTTAATACTCTAGATGCATGCTGGATAGCGGTCGATGTGTGGAGTAATAGTAGTAGATGCAGAATCGTTTCGGTCTACTTGACATGGACGTGATGCCTATATTCATGATCATTGCCTTAGATATCATCATAACTATGCGCTTTTCTATCTATTAATCGGCAGTAATTTGTTCACCCACCGTAATATATGATATCATGAGAGAAGTCACTAGTGAAACCTATGGCCCCGGGTCTACTTTACATCATATAAGTTTCCGATCTATAATTCTAGTTTACTATTTATTTTATTTTGCAATCTTTATTTTCCAATCTATACAACAAAAATACAAAAAATATTTATCTTATTATCTTTATCAGATCTCACTTTTGCAAGTGGACGTGAAGGGATTGACAACCCCTTTATCGCGTTGGTTGCAAGGTTCTTGATTGTTTGTGCAGGTACTAGGCGACTTGCATGTAGTATCCTAC
This sequence comes from Triticum dicoccoides, assembly GCF_002162155.2. Lineage (NCBI taxonomy): Eukaryota > Viridiplantae > Streptophyta > Magnoliopsida > Poales > Poaceae > Triticum > Triticum dicoccoides. Next base: position 395,412,793 of record NC_041384.1, on the reverse strand, counting down.
TAGATTGATACCTTGGTTCTCAACAAGTGAGGGAAATACTTACGCTACTTTGCTGCATCACCCTTTCCTCTTCAAGGGAAAACCAACGCATGCTCAAGAGGTAGCAATGCACCAGAGCTATAAATGTATGAAATCTCAACAAAAGAAACTAAGTGGGTGTGCATCCAACTTGCTTGCTCACGAAGACCTAGGGCATTTGGAGGAAGCCCATTATTGGAATATACAAGCCAAGTTCTATAATGAAAAATTCCGCTAGTATATGAAAGCGACAAATCATGGTGCTACTTTGAAGCACAAGTGTGGAAAAGGATAGTAACATTACCCCTTCTCTCTTTTTCTCTCATTTTTTTTGGCCCTTCTCTTTTTTTATTTGGCCTTTCTCTATTTTTTTATTTCCTCATGGGACAATGCTCTAATAATGATGATCATCACACTTCTGTTTATTTACAACTCAAAAATTACAACTCGATACTAGATCAAAATATGACTATTTGAATGCCTCCGGCAGTGTACCGGGATGTGCAATGATTCAAGAGTGACATGTATAAAAAATTATGAGCGGTGGCTTTGCCACAAATACGACATCAACTACATGATCTTGCAAGGCAATATGACAATGATGGAGCATGTCATAACAAACGGAATGGTGGAAAGTTGCATGGCAATATATCTTGGAATGACTGTGGAAATGCCATAATAGGTAGGTATGGTGGCTGTTTTGAGGAAGATATAAGGAGGTTTATGTGTGAAAGAGTGTATCATATCACAGGCTTTGGATGCACCAACGAAGTTTGCACCAACTCTCGAGGTGAGAAATGGCAATGCACGGTACCTAAGAGCTAGCAATGATGGGAGGGTGAGAGTGCGTATAATCCATGGACTCAACATTAGTCATAAAGAACTCACATACTTATTGCAAAAATCTACAGGTCATCAAAACCAAGCACTACGTGCATGCTCCTAGGGGATAGATTGGTAGGAAAAGACCATCGCTCGTCCCCGACCGCCACTCATAAGGAAGGCAATCAAAGAACACCTCGTGCTTCAAATTTGTCACACAACGGTTACCATACGTGCATGCTACGGGACTTGCAAACCTCAACACAAGTATTTCTCAATTTCACAATTACTCAACTAGCATGACTCTAATATCACCATCTTAATATCTCAAAACAATCATCAAGTATCAAACTTCTCATAGTATTCAATGCACTCTATATGGAAGATTTTATTATACCCATCTTGGATGCCTATCATATTAGGACTAATTTTCTAGCCAGAGCAAATTACCATGCTGTTCTAAAAGACTCTCAAAATAATATAAGTGAAGCATGAGAGATCAATAATTTCTATAAAATAAAACCACCACTGTGGTATAAAAAGATATAAGTGAAGCACTAGAGCAAAAATTATCTAGCTCAAGAGATATAAGTGAAGCAAATAGAGTATTCTAATAAATTCTGATATATATGTGTCTCTCCCAAAATGTGTGTACATCAAGTATGATTGTGGTTAACTAAAAAGTAAAGACTCAAATCATACAAGACGCTTCAAGCAAAACACATATCATGTGGTGAATAAAAATATATCCTCAAGTAAAGTTACTGATAGACGAAGACGAAAGAGGGGATGCCTTCTGGGGCATCCCCAAGCTTAGGCTTTTGGTTGTCCTTGAATTTTACCTTGGGGTGCGTTGGGCATCCCCAAGATTAGGCTCTTGCCACTCCTTGTTCCAAAATCCATCAAATCTTTACCCAAAAACTTGAAAACTTCACAACACAAAACTCAACAGAAAAATCTCATGAGCTCCGTTAGTATAAGAAAACAAACCACCACTTTAATATATTGTAATGAACTCATTATTTATTTATATTGGTTTTAAACCTACTGTATTCCAACTTTTCTATGGTTCATACCCCCCC
>NC_041384.1:395334119-395410452 GCF_002162155.2 Triticum dicoccoides | reverse complement strand
AAGCAAACAACACACGAAAACAGAATCTGTCAAAAACAGAACAATCTGTAGCAATCTAGAGGTTTAGAATACTTCTGGAACTCCAACAATTATAAAAAATTAGGACAACCTAAATAATTTTTATATTGATCTATTGCAGTTAGAATTGGTATTTTATCGCTCTCTGGTCAAAAATGAAAATTATTCTCGTGAGCGCATACTTCCTGTTTTTTCAGCAAGATCAAACAACGATCACCCAAGAAGATCCTAAAGGCTTTACTTGGCACTGACACTAATTAAAACATAAAAACACAATCATAATAGAGGCTAGATAAATTATTTATTACTAAAAAAGAACAAAAAGTAAAGAACAAAAATAAAATTGGGTTGCCTCCCAACAAGCGCTATCGTTTAACGCCCCTAGCTTGGCATTGAGATTTCAATGATGCTCACATGAAAGACAAGAATTGAAGCACAAAGATAGCATCATAAAACATGTGACAAATACACTTGAGTCTAACATACTTACTATGCATAGGTATTTTATAAGCAAACAAATTATCAAGGCAAGCAAAAACTAACATATGTAAGGAAGCGGAAAGAAACAATAGCAATCTCAACATAACAAGAGGTAATTTAGTAACATGAAAATTTCTACAATCATATTTTCCTCTCTCATAGTAATTACATGTGGGATCATACTCAAATTCAACAATATATCTATCATAAAACATATTCTCTATATGATCCACATACATGCAATGTTGACACTCTTCCGAAATAGTGGGACTATCATAAAATAAAGTCATGACCTCTCCAAACCCACTTTCATCAAAAATTTCATAAGATTGAACGTTATCCAAATATGTGGGATCTAAAGTTGACACTCTTACAAACCCACTTTCAATATTATTGCAAACATTATTATCAATCTCATATTCATCATGGGGCTTAAATAAATTCTCAAGATCATAATAAGAATCACCACAATCATGATCATTGCAACAAATAGTAGTCATAGCAAAACTAGCATCCCCAAGCTTGAGCTTTTGCATATCATTAACACAATTTTCATTAAGAGAATTTATAATAACATCATTAGAATCATGCTTTTCATCAAAGGAACTATCAAGTATGGGTCCAATAGAAGCGATCTCATGTTTAACATAAGGAACTATAGCAAACTCATCTTCATAAATATTGGCATCATGGCCACAAGAATAGCAAGCATCATGTTCATCAAGAGATATTTCAATCAAATCATCGGAATCATAATTATCTATAGATTCATGCATATCATTATTTTCTTCCAAAGGAACGGTCATTCTTTCAATAAATTCTTTGACATAGACATTATGAGCATAGTTTTCATAGCAATATTTAAGTATGTCAAGATTTTCAGATTCATAGAAAATAATATCATACTTTTCAATCAAAGAAGCAACTTCATAAGCACCCTTAAAAGCAACAAATTCTTCAATTTGTTCGATATCATAGTAACTATAAACACCCTTTGCATAAGAAGATAAGATTTCATTATCATTCAACTCACATAGGTAGGGGAGGTGTTTTTTAGGGTTCTTAAAGCAACAAGTAAAATCGTAAATTTCACAAAGATTCCAAGCATAACACAGCAATCTATTTTTTTAATCCCATAAGAGTCTCCATTTTTCAAACAAACGGTGATGCACAAAATGAGCATGCTCGTCTAAATATTTCCCATCAACTAGGCTAGTTGGGGTTTCAGCACGAGCGCATAAGGATCAAAGATGATCCAAGTAGAACACTTTAAGTAGATCTATATCAATAGATTTTTAGCAAGCAAAGACGCAAGCAAATGGAAGGCACATGGAAACACAAACAAAGATACATACGGGAAGAAGGCGAAGAAAAGGCAAAGGTGAAGTGGGGGAGAGGAAAATGAGAGGCAAATGGCAAATAATGTAATCCGAGGGATAAGAATTTGTGATGGGTACTTGGTATGTCTTGAGTTGAGCGTAGATCTCCCCGGCAACGGTGCCAGAAATCCTTCTTGCTACCTCTTGATCATGTGTTGGTTTTCCCATGAAGAGGAAAGGGTGATGCAGCAAAGTAGCATAAGTATTTCCCTTAGTTTTTGAGAACCAAGGTATCAATCTAGTAGGAGACTACAAGCAAGTCGCCTAGTACCTGCACAAACAATCAAGAACCTTGCAACCAACACAATAAAGGGGTTGTCAATCCCTTCACGGTCACTTATGAAAGTGAGATTTGATAAAGATAATAAGATAAATATTTTTGGTATTTTTGTTGTATAGATTGGAAAATAAAGATTGCAAAATAGATAGTAAACTAGAATTATAGATCGGAAACTTATATGATGTAAAGTAGACCTGGGGGCCATAGCATGTATTACGGTGGGTGAACAAATTACCGGCGAGCAATTGATAGAAAAGCGCATAGTTATGATGATATCTAAGGCAATGATCATGAATATAGGCATCACGTCCATGTCAAGTAGACCGAAACGATTCTGCATCTACTACTATTACTCCACACATCGACCGCTATCCAGCATGCATCTAGAGTATTAAGTTCATAAGAACGGAGTTATGCATTAAGCAAGCTGACATGTTGTAGAGGGATACACTCAAGCAATATGATATAAACCCCATCTTTTTATCCTCGGTGGCAACAATACAATACGTGCCTTGCTGCCCCTACTATCACTGGGAAAGGACACGGCAAGATTGAACCCAAAGCTAAGTATTGCTCCCATTGCAAGAAAGATCAATGTAGTAGGCCAAACTAAACCGATAATTTGAAGAGACTTGCAAAGATATCAAATCATGCATATAAGAATTCAGAGAAGAACCAAATAATATTCATAGATAATCAAATTCATAAACCCACAATTCATCGGATCTCGGCAAACACACCTCAAAAGAGTATTACATCGAATAGATCTCCAAGAACATCGAGGAGACCTTTGTATTGAGAACCAAAGAGAGAGAAGAATCCATCTAGCTAATAACTATGGACACGAAGGTCTGTGGTAAACTACTCACACATCATCGGAGAGGCTATGGTGTTGATGTAGAAGCCCTCCGTGATAGAATCCCCTTCTGGCAGATCGCTGGAAAAGGCCCGAGATGGGATCTCACGGGTACAGAAGGTTGCGGTGGTGGAAAAGTGGTTTCGTGGCTCTCCTGGATGTTTTTAGGGTACATGGGTATATATAGGCGAAAGAAGTACGTCGGTGGAGCTCCGTGGGGCCCACGAGGGTGGGGGTGCGCCAACCCCTCTGGGTGCGCCCCAGAATTGTACTCCAAGCCTCCTGGGTTGCGTTTGTTCCAAGAAAGATCCTCGCAAAGGTTTCGTTCCGTTTGGATTCCGTTTGATGTTCCTTTTCTGTGAAACACTAAAATTGGAAAAAAAAATAGCAATTTGCACTGGACCTTCGGCTAATAGGTTAGTCCCAAAAAAAATATAAAAGTGCATATTAAAGCCCAATAAACATCCAAAACAGATAATATAATAGCATGGAACAATCAAAAATTATAGATACGTTGGAGACGTATCACCCGCTAACTCACGACCCGTTACGGCCTATCGGAATTAAGCCTAGTAGCTTCATCTGGGCCATCCAATATGATTCCAACCCATTGTAACTTCCGGCCCATGTATGGCCCATAATGTCTTTCGGCCCATACGAGGCCATTTGTAACTCTTGGCCCATTAATGGCCCGTAGTGAATCTGGCCCTCAATGAACAGTGTATCGCTTCATACCCACTAACGACCCATTATTCCATTGGCCCGTTTCCAACCCGTGTTATCTTTCGGCCTTCTAAGGGCCCATTTATTCTTGGGTTTATTTCCAGCATTCGGTTACTTATGGCCCATTACTGGCCTTTACTGCTTGTGGGCCAAATTCAGCCCGTGGTTACAATTGGCCCGTTTGCGGCCCGTTAATCCATTGGGTCGTTTTCATAGCGTCATCAAATACGACCGATTAACGACGGCCCATTATTGTCGGCCCATGAACGGACAATTCCAAATCTAGCCCGTTCACGGCCCATAATGCGGTCTATTATTGGCCCATGTTTGCCAATCAATCATACGGCCCGTATAAGGCCCATTGATGCTACGGCCCGTATAAGGCCCATTGATGATACGGCCCATAGAAGGCCACCCATTGTTTCTATGGCCCTTACAAGGCCCATTGTTTCTATGACCCGTAGGAGGCCCATGGTAACTACAGTAAATATGTAGCCCATGGTTATTGTGGCCTAGTTTTAAAAAATAGGTTATTGCGGACAAACCGCGGAAAAAGAACTGCACTGACTACAAGCAAACAAATAAACAAGACAACAAGGAAATAAATAAGCAAGCAACTTACGCCAGGCTATCACGGCTATTACACATATTACATCCACTGGGCATCAAAGTTCCCCACCAGTGCAAATATAGGGAACAAAGCAGCATATCATATACACTAGTTGTCAAAGTTGGCGACTAGTGCAAATAAACACCGTAGCAAAACAAGTCGAGAACTGAAACCACTTTAGAAGATCTCAAGAAACAATATCATGGGTACCCATAATGCTGGCAAGATGCTTAGCAAGCTTATTAAATTTCTCTTTTTTGGCGCTTAAATCCTCCAGCGCTTGATGTTGCACCAGAAAGTATGCATCTTAATTCTGTTGGGACTTCCTCGGTCCTTCAGCTTCCTGTCACAGCACATCTGATCGATGTCTTTCAACTTGAAGTTGAGACTCAAGAAGACGAATTGATTCAGGCAGTGAGTTCGAAGAGCTTGTGCCAGCAGTAGTGGCTAGTAACTCGAACACTACATCAAGACAAGACTTTTGGGTTCTCGCACTACCATCAAGATAGTTTTTGTCAGCTTTCTTGGAGACCAACAGGGATGTCTCACTACCTTGAACCTTTTCTGCATTACTTCCTTTACAATTGCATAACGGGGTACTGTTCTCCAATATTTTGTCTGTATTATAAAACAGAAACAAGCAGACACATCACAGGTTTACCATGTTGTATATGAAACTCATTTTGGTAAATCAGTTCAGCAGTAAAGTGGACAGGATAATAGCATGAAACAAACATATATCTATGTACCATGGTCACTTTATGGTCTATATCATTCTAGTTTTTGTTGCCAAATAAGGATGGAGACACAGTTCAAATAATATTTGTTCAAGACAAAGCAGAATAGATAAAATATAAGTGTGGGAAACTAGAGAGCAATAACAACACTTGTAATGTGCATGACATGAGAACATAATTGTTTATTCAATTGAAACTGAAATCAACATAGAGCAAGTTACAACAGCAAACCAGTTAAAGAAACGGGTTTAAAAAATACCTGTTGCGCCATTGGAGTTTCAGTTCCATCCTTCAAATTTGAAAATAGTTGGTATGAGTAAATACAGTGATGCAAGAGCAAAGGAGTATGAACCATAGCTACAAAACCTAACCTGAGAACAATTCTTCTTCTCCTTTAAGCGTTGAGTCAGTATTTGGAGTGGTGGTCCTCGTGCTTTAGGCACTGCAGTTCCCTTACTAACTGATCGTGTTCGGGTGCTCTGTGGTGGAGACGGTGCTGTGTCAACTAGAACATGGTTACTATCTACTAGGGTTGGGGTTAGAAGGGAGTAGCTGGTTCTCTGTCCAACTAGGTAGGGGTACAATCTGCGAGAGTCTGGGTTATGTGTGGTGGGGCTGGTTCTTGGGCAAGTACAACCGTGGTTCTATCTGCATCAACTGGTAGCACTATCTTTTCTAAAGGTCGTGTTGTTACTCCCTTAGATACTGCCATCACCCTCTCCAATTCAAATGGCTGATAAACAAGAAAATTAATTGAATGTACAGACATTGTATGATAAGACAGGTGCAATGGATAGTGGTGAATAAAAGAGGGCATGAAATAATTCACATTTATGTTGTCTAACCAAACAGGATAGCATGACACAATTTCACATATATTATGGCTAACTAAACAGGATAGCATGTGATGTCTATGAAACAACCTTCTTCTTGTAGACGTTGTTGGGCCTCCAAGTGCAGAGGTTTGTAGGACAGTAGCAAATTTCCCTCAAGTGGATGACCTAAGGTTTATCAATCCGTGGGAGGCGTAGGATGAAGATGGTCTCTCTCAAGCAACCCTGCAACCAAATAACAAAGAGTCTCTTGTGTCCCCAACAGACCCAATACAATGGTAAATTGTATAGGTGCACTAGTTCGGCGAAGAGATGGTGATACAAGTGCAATATGGATGGTAGATATAGGTTTTTGTAATCTGAAAATATAAAAACAGCAAGGTAACTAATGATAAAAGTGAGCGAAAACAGTATTGCAATGCGTTTAAACAAGGCCTAGGGTTCATACTTTCACTAGTGCAAGTTCTCTCAACAATAATAACATAATTGGATCATATAACTATCCCTCAACATGCAACAAAGAGTCACTCTAAAGTTACTAATAGCGGAGAACAAACGAAGAGATTATTGTAGGGTACGAAATCACCTCAAAGTTATCCTTTCTGATCGATCTATTCAAGAGTCCGTAGTAAAATAACACGAAGCTATTCTTTCCGTTCAATCTATCCTAGAGTTCGTACTAGAATAACACCTTAAGAGACAAATCAACCAAAACCCTAATGTCACCTAGATACTCCAATGTCACCTCAAGTATCCATGGGTATTATTATACGATATGCATCACACAATCTTAGATTCATCTATTCAACCAACACAAAGAACTTCAAAGAGTGCCCCAAAGTTTCTATCGGAGAGTCAAGATGAAAAAGTGTGCCAACCCCTATGCATAAGTTCACGAGGTCACGGAACTCGCAAGTTGATCACCAAAACATACATCAAGTGGATCACGTGAATATCCCATTGTCACCACAGATAAGCACATGCAAGACAGACATCAAGTGTTCTCAAATCCTTAAAACTCAATCCGATAAGATAACTTCAAAGGGAACATTCAATCCACTACAAGAGAGTAGAGGGGGAGAAACATCATAAGATCCAACTATAGTAGCAAAGCTTGCGATACATCAAGATCATGCTGAATCAAGAACACGAGACAGAGAGAGAGAGAGAGAGAGAGAGAGAGAGAGAGAGAGAGAGATCAAACACATAGCTACTGGTACATACCCTCAGCCCTGAGGGTGAACTACTCCCTCCTCGTCATGGAGAGCGTCGGGATTATGAAGATGAGCACCAGAGAGGGATTCCCCCCCTCCGACGGGGTGCCAGAACGGGTCTAGATTGGTTTTCGGTGGCTACAGAGGCTTGCGGTGGTGGAACTCCCGATCTAGGTTTCTTTCTGGAAGTTTGGGTATATATAAGAGGTGTTGGAGTCGGGAACAAGTCAGGGGGATCCCCGAGGCGGCCATGAAGTAGGGAGGCGCGCCCCCACCCTCGTGGGTGCCTCGAGACTCTTCCGGCCCATCTCCGATACTCCGTGGGCTTCTTCTAGTCCAAAAATGATCTCCATGAAATTTTAGGTCAATTGGAGTCCGTTTGGTTTTCCTTTTCTGCGATACTCAAAAACAAGGAAAAAACAAAAACTGGCACTGGCTCTAGGTTAATAGGTTAGTCCCAAAAATCATATAAATGCATATAAAACATACAAGGTTAATAATATAATAGCATGGAACAATCAAAAATTATAGATATGTTGGAGACGTATCAAGCATCCCCAAGCTTAATTCCTGCTCATCGAGTAGGTAAATGATAAAAACAGAATTTTTGATGTGGAATGCTAATTAACATATTTATCCATGTAATTCTCTTTATTGTGGCAAGAATATTCAGATCCGAAAGATTCAAGACAAAAGTTTAATATTGACACAAAAATAATAATACTTCAAGCATACTAACAAAGTAATCATATCTTCTCAAAATAACATGGCCAAAGAAAGATATCCCTACAAAATCATATAGTCTGGCTGTGCTCTATCTTCATCACACAAAATATCTAAATCATGCACAACCCCGATGACAAGCCAAGCAATTGTTTCATACTTTTGATGTTCTCAAACTTTTTCAATCTTCACGCAATACATGAGGGTGAGCCATGGACATAGCACTATAGGTGGAATAGAATGGTGGTTGGGGAGAAGAAAAAAAGTACACGACAGTCTCACATCAACTAGGCGTATCAATGGGCCAGGGAGATGCCCATCAATAGATATCAATGTGAGTGAGTAGGGATTGCCATGCAATGGATGCACTAGAGCTATAAATGTATGAAAGCTCAAAAAGAAATTAAGTGGGTGTGCATCCAACTCGGTTGCTCACGAAGACCTAGGGCATTTTGAGGAAGCCTGTCATTGGAATATACAAGCCAAGTTCTATAATGAAAGATTCCCACTAGTATATGAAAGTGACATCATAGGAGACTCTCTATCATGAAGATCATGGTGCTACTTTGAAGCATAAGTGTGGTAAAAGGATAGTAGCCTTGCCCCTTCTCTCTTTTTCTCTCATTTTTTGGGGCCTTATTTTTTTTATTGTGGCCCCTTTTTTCTCCTTTTTTCGTCCGGAGTCTCATCCCGACTTGTGGGGGAATCATAGTCTCCATCATCCTTTCCTCACATGGGACAATGCTCTAATAATGATGACCATCACACTTTTATTTACTTACAAGTCAAGAATTACAACTCGATACTTAGAACAAGATATGACTCTATATGAATGCCTCCAGCGGTGTATCGGGATGTGCAATGAATCAAGAGTGACATGTATGAAAGAATTATGAACGGTGGCTTTGCCACAAATATGATGTCAACTACATGATCATGCAAAGCAATATGACAATGATGGAGCGTGTCATAATAAACGGAACGGTGGAAAGTTGCATGGCAATATATCTCAGAATGGCTATGGAAATGCCATAATAGGTAGGTATGGTGGCTGTTTTGAGGAATGTATATGGTGGGTGTACGATACCGGCGAAAGGTGCGTGGTATTAGAGAGGCTAGCAATGGTGGAAGAGTGGGAGTGTGTATAATCCATGGACTCAAGATTAGTGATAAAGAACTCACATACTTATTGTAAAAATCTATTAGTTATCGAAACGAAGTACTATGCGCATGCTCCTAGGGGGATAGATTGGTAGGAAAATACCATCACTCGTCCTCGACCGCCACTCATAAGGAAGACAATCAATAAATAAATCATGCCCCGACTTCATCACATAACGGTTCACCATACATGCATGCTACAGGAATCACAAACTTTAACACAAATATCTCTCAAATTCACAACTACTCAACTAGCATGAATCTAATATCACCATCTTCATATCTCAAAACAATCATCAAGTATCAAACTTCTCATAGTCACTCTATATGAAAGTTTTTATTATACCCATCTTGAATGCCCATCATAGTAGGACTAATTTTATAACCCAAGGAAATTACCATGCTGTTCTAAAGACTCTCAAAATAATATAAGTGAAGCATGAGAGTTCATCTATTTCTTCAAAATAAAACCACCGCCATGCTCTAAAAAGATATAAGTGAAGCACAAGAGCAAATGACAAACTACTCCAAAAGATATAAGTGAAGATCAATGAGTAGTCGAATAATAATGCAACTATGTGAAGACTCTCTAACATTTAATAATTTCGTATCTTGGTATTTTATTCAAACAGCAAGCAAAACAAAAGAAAATAAAATGACGCTCCAAGCAATACACATATCATGTGGTGAATAAAAATATAGCCTCAAGTAAAGTTACCGATGAACGAAGACAAAAGAGGGGATGCCATCCGTGGCATCCCCAAGTTAGGCTCTTGGTTGTCCTTGAATATTACCTTCGGGTGCCTTGGGCATCCCCAAGCTTAGGCTCTTGCCACTCCTTATTCCACAGTCCATCGAATCTTCACCCAAAACTTGAAAACTTCACAACACAAAACTCAACAGAAAATCCCATGAGCTCCGTTAGTATAAGAAAATAAATCACCACTTTTGGTACTGTTCTGAACTTATACGTCTCCAACGTATCTATAATTTTTGATTGTTCCATGCTATTATATTACCTGTTTTGGATGTTTAATGGGCTTTAATATACCTTTTAATATTATTTTTGGGACTAACCTACTAACCAAAGTGTCGGGGGACTGATCCACGAACACCTATGGGACCGGCGGGCCGAGTCCCTTTCGATTCGGTGAGGGCGGAGGCCGTGCAAAGAGCGGATCGAGGCGAGGCACGTGAGTAGTTTACCCAGGTTCGGGCCGCACGGATGCGTAAAACCCGACTCCTGCTTTGTGGTTAGTATTGATTTCTTGCTCGGGAGCGCGGAGTGCTACAGTACACACCAACAGCTAACGAGACCGAGCGAGAGTGTTCTCCAAACTAGCTAACTAGCTAGCCCGTTAACCAGCCAACCTGCTAGCCTGTTCACCAGCTAACCCCCTCTACGTTGCGCATGGGCCTCCTTTTATATGCTCAAGGGGCCACCGACAGGTGGCAACATAGACAAGGGTAAAAATGGAAAGGTGTTGCGGTAGGTACAGCTACCTGCTACAGTGTATCATACCTAACCCTGACGGCAGGGGACAAGGGCATTAAATGCCCGTCTGCGTCGCCTAAACAGTGCAAAAGGGACCATCAGGGATGCCACCGCTTGCCACAATGGCAATCTTGTCAGCGCCGCTTGCCACCGCGCACCCCTGGCTGCACAGCCTCCTGCCACGTACGCCTGGAAGGGTCCCAGAGCGACTCGTTGGTGGATGTGCTGGAGCGCGGGCGCGGAGTGGTGGCTTGCCGCGGCAAGCGCCTTGCCGTGGTCGTTGTCGTGTCGCGTCCGGGAGCTTGTCGCCCACCGGGCCTTGCCGGGGCGCGTGGCGCGCCGCGGCAAGTTCCTTGAGATGCCTGGGGTGGCCTTCCTGGCAAGCTCCTCTTGCCGGGGTCTTGAGATGCTGTTGTTGCCTTTCCCGGCAAGCTCCTCTTGCCGGGGTCTTGTCTTCTTGACTTGGATACTTTGTTCTTGAATGGCTCCATAGGAACCACGGAGGACCTTGGCGGTCACCCGGCAAGCCTTGCCACGGGATGCTGCGACTGCCCGTGCACAAGTTCGGGATACTAGGGTACCCCTACTCTAGTACACTGACAGGAGCCCCCGGGCCTGGGCCATACACGTTGCCGAGCGCTGTTGGGCCAGGCCCAAAACAGGGCACGGGCACGCGCGGCCTAGGTTACGCCGTATCTCTCTTCGTATCCACCGCGCCCTCCCCGAACGGCACGCGTTGAATGCGGCGTCGTGGGAGAGATCGTGGGTGGTTTCTTTATTCGAAAATGCGAAACGTCCGCCCCCTCCCTCTTTATAAGCAGAGGAAACAGGGGCAGCTCGCCGATTTGCCAGTTGCTGCTTCCAATCTCAGAAATCTCCGCCGCTCCCTCGCCTTCCCAAAGCTGAGAAAGAGAGAGCAGCGCTCCGCCCCCCATCGCCACCAGCACCACCAACGCCGTTGACCTCCTCCACCACTTCCGCCATGGCTCCAAAAGCCGACAAGGGGAAGGGCGTGAAGTCGACGGAGGCGCAGCGGCTTGCGACGCTGCGGAAGGAGCGGGCCGTCTTCCCTCCCAAGCTTGCCGCGAAGGAGCTGAGGGAGAACTTCTACCTCTTCTGGTCGACGGAGACGCGCGCGCATCCGCGCACGAAGGTAGTCCCCGCCGCCGCTTGGAAGAAGGCCCCAAACGGATACCCCTTCTTCGCATTGTTCTTCTACTGCGGGCTCTACCCGCCCTTCTCTGAATTCTTCTGCGACATCATGAATACCGACGGATTCCACCTCCTTGACTTCACCCCCAATGCCGTTCTGACCATGGCAGTTTTCGCACATCTCTGCGAAAACTTTGTCGGAGTCCATCCCAACGTAGCCCTCTTCCGCCACTTCTTCGTACCCCGAGTAGAGAGAGGAGAGCCTCTATCCGGCGGAATCGCCTGGATCTCAAGGGCCGGCAAGAAGGAAACGTATCTGGAGGGAGAATTCCGCGGCAAGTGGGAGGAATGGAGAGCAGACTGGTGCTGGATTGACGAGGAGAACCCGCAGCCATTCACCACCCGGCGCAAAACCCCAGTAGCACGCGGCAGCGATTGGAGTGACGTGGCCCCGGAAGACGACAGGCTGAAAATTGCTGTCACCCGGATCCTATGCCTCAGGCTTGCCGGGCTTACTGTAGGCGCTGTTGGCGCAGACTTTCTTCGCCGCCGCATCGCCCCCCTGCAGGAACGGGGGAGGCCCACTTGGGAGTTCAAGAATGCGGCAGATATCATGAGGCTGCGGCCGAGCCTCAACTATAACTTCACTGTCTTGGAGCTCAACGCGATGCTGCAGGAGCTGTTCAAGTATGACCCCCAACATCCCGAGGTTTTCAGGTTGCCGGGGGGCGTCGTTCCGCTGTGCAACAATTCCTCGCTCGACCGCATCTGTGCAATGATGCCGGAGTGCGACTCGCATGGAATTGTGCCAACTTGGCAGGAGCCCGCAGACGACGTCGTGCAGCAGTTCTTCGATGACTTGATGGAAGTGCCGATCCACTCCGACGAGAAGGATGGCCTCACCCGCGACACCACCGATGCGGAGATGGCACTCATCGCCACCAGGCTGGAAGAGGCGGCGGCATCCGCAGTCGCGGGCGACTTTGGATTTACCGTGGAGGAGGCAGATGTAGCAGAGGCGGCAAGCCGTGCCGAGCGAGGGGAGCCCGCCGGCAAGAAGGAGCTTGCCGGGCGTGACGCCGAGCCGAGCGAGCCCTCCAGGGATACGAGCGGCTCGCTGGACATCAACTCTTCTTCCTCCTCATCTTCAGGCAGCTCGCCGCAAGCAGAGCCTCCATCCCCACCAAGAAGGCGTCTCCGCAAGGCCGGTGACGTGGCGGAGCGGCAAGCGGGTCAACAGTCGCCACGCCGCGTGACACGCTCCACCGCGGCAAACACCATTGCCGCAGGAGCGCCTCATGCTGCGACGGCAACTGGAGCGGAGTCTAGCCGGACCACCGCTTCAGTTCCTGCCACTGCTCACGCCGTGCCGGCAGCCGGAGCGGGGTCGTCTCAGACCACCGCCACTGCTCCCGCCAAGCGGCCAAGGGAAGCTTCTCCTCCGCCTCCTCGAGCCGGGCGCGCGCCGAACTTCGACTTCTCCGCGTTCAGCTCCCGCGAGGAAGAAGAAGAAGAGTAAGCTTCTCTTGCTATACTTGCGTTTCTTCAATCCTTGCTGTTTGTCTTGTTTCTCACGTGCTTTTCTCTGAACTTCTTCCTCTTTAGGACTCTGGCCCAGAGAGCAGCAAAGAGGGCCAAGGCCCCGGTGATCGTCATCGAGGATGAACCCACCGCGACGGCGGGGGGCGCGCCCGAGACAACCTTGCCGGACCCGGCAACCCTTCTCCAGAGCAGCCCCCAGCGTAAGTATATGGTTTGCTTTCCACTGTGAGGTGCGCATGGGTACTCTTTCTTTGCTGATATTTGATTGCTGATTTGTGTAGGAGCAGAGCAGCCCCACCAGGAGCCAAGGGAGGATCTCCCGACAAAGGGGAGCTCTCCGGCAAGGGAGGGCTTTCCGATAAGGGAGAAGTCTCCGGCAAGGGAGGGTTCTCCGGCAAGGGACAGCACCAGTGGCCCCCCGACGGCGGAGACCGCGACTGCAGAACCCGACACAGGTAATCCCTTCGCTGAAAAACTTTCCCTGGGTTCTTCTTCTCTTGATCTTCTTTTTATTGGATTTTTGCTTGACTCTTCTCCCCTTTCCGGCTGTCAGATCCATCTGCTACGGAGCCGATGGAGACCGAGGTTGCCGCCGAAGAAGCAGCCGGCGCTGGCGATCCCGCCGGCGCAGAGGCCGCCAAGGCTGCCGCCGCAGCAGCTGGCGAGGGGTCTGGCGATCGCACTGACGGCCTTGAGGCCGCAGGAGCGCCAGGCGCTACACCGACCGCCGACCCGTCCGCGGCTGCCGCAGCGCCCGGCTCCGAAGAGCCCCAGCCTGGCGTCTACTTGAAGGCCGGCGACGACGTCTTCATCAACCTCCCCTGGGCGTCAAGCTCCAGGGCGCCGGTCGAGGGAGAGATCTTCGACGGGGAAGTGCTTGCCTCCGCAGGACTGATGATGGTCGACGCGCCGAGCAGCAGCAGCAACGAGCCTGAAGAGGAGCGGCTGCTGCGGAAGCTATTGTCGCTCTACCGCGCGCGGCAAGCCAAGCTGGAATCCCGCGAGGCGCTTGTCACGAAGGCGGGAGCAGATATTGAGAAGCGCGCGGAAGAGCTCGAGGGTTTCCACCGGGAAGCTCTCCGGTCCCTGGCGGAGGAGTGGGAGCAACTCGACGAAGCGCAGAAGGCCTTCCTCCTCGAGAAAGCTGAAGTCGAAGAGCAACAGCGACTTGCCGCTGTGAAGCTATCCGCGGAGGAGGGCGAACTGGCGCAGCGGAAGGTCAATCTTGACGCCCACGAGGAGGAGCTTGCCGCGCGCGAGGAAAGACTTGGCGGAGCCCTTAGGCAAGCAGAGGACGCTGCCGCCGCCACCGAGGCCGCCAAGAAGGAGCTGGAGACGAAGGTGGCACGGCTGGAGGCCGATCTCGCCGAGAAGGGCAAAGAGCTCAGCGCCGCCAAGGACTCCAATGCAAATTTTGAGTTGAAGCTGACCGCTTTGACCAAGACTCTGGACGGCGCCAAGAAGCAGGAGGCGGCCTTGAGGGAGGAGATCAAGGCTGACAAGGCACTGCTAGAAAGTGTTGCCACCACCCAAAATGCCTTCAGGGAAACTGTGGAGCACTAGAAGGAAAGTCTTGTGAATGCTGCCACAGACATCGACAAGGAGCTGGCGCAGCTGGGGATGGAGGATCTCGGGTATCCCTCCGACGAGAACCTCCAACCCAGCGCCAAGCTCGTCTTGTTCTTCAAGGACGTGGCGACGGCCCTCCAGCGACTCCGGGAGAGGATTCCAATGTCAGGACCCCGACTCAATGCCACATCGATCTAGCATGTAACACCTCATATCACTTTGCGGCCTCAGGCACGGTATTCCCACGGGTGTCGCCTTACCTTAACCCGGGACCGTTTGCGCCTTTTGGCACACGTATATGACAGTGTCGCTAGCATCCATATGATAAGGAGCCCGGGCTGACATGGCTAGTCGTGAACCCAAAGTGGCACAGACTTACAGGAACAGGCATCCATGACCCAGCATCGAACGTGTCGGTCATCAGCGAGTGAATCCAGGCTGTAGCACTGGGCTAGCAGGACTCCGGTGAACCGGGCTGTAGCGGGCTAACAGGACTCCGGTATTCATCGCGTGACATTTCCCCGAAGGGACAGACACAGGAACGAAGAAGGACACATGCCGGCCAGCCTAAGTGTTCCGGAGCAGTAGCAAGCTACCATGGCTCAGTGGAAACACTAGGAGACATTTCCCGGTAAGAGAGGCTACTAAGGATAAACAACTAGATAGTCAGATCCCACACATACCAAGCATTTCAACAACATACACACAATATGCTCGATATGTGCAGATACAACATGGCATCACAACATGACTCTACAACTCAAGTAATTATTCAATAGGCTCCGAGGAGCGAGATATTACAAACATGGGTCTCATGACCCAACACTCAGAGCATACAAATCAAAGCACAAGCGGAAGCTATCATGTCTGAGTACAGACAACTATAAATGAAAAAGGCTGAGGAGCCTGACTATCTACCAGATCCTGCCGAGGGCACAAGATCGTAGCTGAGGTAACAAGCTAAACGTCGAAGTCCACGCGGAACTACTAGTGAGACTGAAGTCTCTCTGCAAAACATAAAATAGGCAAACGTGAGTACAAATGTACCCAGCAAGACTTACATCAGAACTATCTACATATGCATCATTATCAACAAGGGGATGGTGGGGTTTAACTGCAGCAAGCCAGCTTTGACTCGGTGGCTATCCTGAACTATGACTGCAAGTAACTCTTTTGAAGTGGCGCACACGAGTCCACATATTCACCAACCAATACACCACTATGGATCCGCTCCCGTCTCCCTACGAGAACGCCATCCATAGCACTCACGCTTATCTTGTGTATTTTAGAGTATCCACTTTCACTTGTCTATGAACTAAGCAAGGGGTCCAAGTTTCCATATCCGAGGAATCCGGCTATTCGAATAGATGATGTTAACCCTGCAGGGGTGTACTTCTTCACACACGCTTTCGCCACTTATCGCCATGTACACGTCATGTACCTCGACAACCTTCAAGCGGAAGCCGGGCGAGGGAGTCGGCCACGACCTGACTAACCGAACAAGTCTCTAGTCCAGGTTTATCGCCTATTCGGGTTCCATCCGCAAGGAGATCCGGCCGGGGTGTCGCTCACGGCCCCAAACGATGTGAGCAGGGTTCCCAAGCCCACCATCCGGGTGCCACTTGGTACACCGTGCCACTGTGCCTAGTCTGTCCCAAGCCCACCTGTACCGGGTGCCACTTGGTAGACTACTAACACTACCTACAAACACCAGAAACTAGTTGCAACTCCTGGACAGAGATCATGTTGATTAATAAGTCGAGAGGGGTCGAGTTACCGGAACCCAATGTGTGGTAGTAACTGGTCATGGATCACAAACACAGAACTCAGTTCCTGAGGACGGCTGCAATGAGACAACCCACCATGTACTCCTACATGGCCTCTCACCGCTACCTTTACCAAATCGTGTTCACACACTTAGTTCACCCATAGTAGGACATGTTCACACGCCTCTGATTCATCCCCGATGAATCAGACCTGACTCAACTCTAAGTAGTAGCAGGCATGACAAACAAGCATGAATGAGTAGGCACATCAGGGCTCAAACAACTCCTACTCATGCTAGTGGGTTTCATCTATTTACTGTGGCAATGACAGGTCATGCAAAGGATAAAGGGTTCAGCTACCGCAGCAAGTATCAAATATGTCGTTGTTGTCCTAATGCAGTAAAAGAGAGCAGGAGCGAGAGAGTGGGATTTTATCGGAATGAACAAGGGGGGTTTTGCTTGCCTGGCACTTCTGAAGATAATATAACTCTTCATCGGTGTCATCGATCACATCGTCGGTACACGTCTATCGAGAGGGGACAAATACCGGCAACACAGAAAGGAACACAATCAATGCAATGCACAATATGATGCATGCTATGACATGGCAATATGAATGTGTTTTGGGCTAATGCACCTAAAACCAGATTAAATGAAGTTGGTTTGAATCCAAGATTCAAATTCAAACTCCATATGTGGTTATTTAAATGTCATTCACTTCATTTGCCCTAAACAGTAGTGATAAGTTGTTCTAACATGCATGAAAATGGTACAGATGGATTCCTTGAATTTTTCTGATAATTTTTCATATATAAATTATTTAATTTGGAGTTACGGTTGAATTTCTATGATTTATTGAAGTTTTAGCTATTTTCTGGAATTTCCTGATTATTTTTAAATCCAGAAAATACTTATTGCGTCAGCCCCACGTCACAGTGACGTCAGCAGGGTCAACTGGGCGCCCCAGGTCAAACCTGACGTGTGGGGGCCACACGTCAGTGACACAGGAGCTAATCCCGGTCAAACCCAGCGCTGACTGGGGTTTGACCAGGGGTGGGGCCCACTGTCAGTGGCTGTGGGGGTGTTTAGCGTGGTCATTTGTGTTAACTAAATCAGCGCCACGTCACCCTCGCCGGAGTTACGCCGGCGGCGACCAAAACGACGGCGGAGCGTTTCGGAAAAACGCTACGGGGCTCCATTTTGAGCGCGGTTTGTTGCTACGGCTTGCTGGCGTTCTTGCGCATCTAGTGGTAGCAGCGACAGCAGCTGGGATGGCCTGAGTCGACGGCGACGAGCACTTCCGTGGCGGCCGGAGTTCGGGCACCTGCGGGTTTGGCGTTGTGGTGCTCGGGAGGGAAAGCTGGTGGATTCTACGTGCTCCTGGTGAGGTTTGGAGCACGGTGGTGTGCCCGGCTTTGAGCCACGGTGGCTCTGACCACGACGGTGACGAGGCACGGCGGCGGCGAGCTCTCAGATCCGGCGGAAGCAATGGCTAGAGCGGCCAAACGGCATGGGAAGAAGAGGGAAACGGGTCAGCGGCTCACCGCGAAGCTGCAGGGAGGGTTAGTGGGCTCGGGGGCGCGCCGGAGTGGCCGAATCGACGGAGAAGGGCGCCGGGGCCGAAGCTTGAAGACGATGGCGATGGCGGCTGCTCGGGGCCCTTCTGGTCGCGTGAGACGACGAGGAGGACGGGGGCGGAACAGCGGGGCTTTGGGAGGCGTCGGGGAGGCGAGACGGTGGTTGTGGCCGCGCGAGCGCTGGTCGGCGGCGACGGGCTTCATTCAGTCGCGGGAGGGGGAAGCAGAGGAGCGAGGGGGAAGGGAGGTCCAGAGAGCGAGGGAGAAGTGAGAGGGGGTCGGGGAGGCGCGTGGCGTCTCCGGGCATCAAGGAGGGAGGCAACCAGGCAGGAGGTGGCCAGGGGGAAGCAGGAGGTGGCCGAGGCCTCTCGGGCGCGCGCCACGCCTCGCCTCTGTTCGTCCTCCTGGCAGAGGAGGAAGAGGACAAGGGGGAGGAGGTGGGCTGGGCCGGCCAGATGGAGCTGGGCCAGGTAAGTGGCGCCAGGTAAGTGGCCCAGGTGGCCTTCTCTCCCTCTCTCTGTTTTTCCTATTTCTGTTCTGTTTTATTTAATTGGCACTGAATTTTAATTCAAACAGAATTTGAAAACAGTGCCAAAACTCCCCTGGATATTTTTAAGTCACTTAATGGACTTCTCCACACATAACAAAAATATCTCAGGTCATTTGAAAATATATTCATTATATATTATGAATATAACTCCAAATTCAAATAAAATATTCATTTAAAATCAGAGCCCAATAATTCCTTAGAAATGTCCCAAAATTTTGGTTTGATTTATAACTCTTGCCAAAATTGTCAGAGCTATTTCTAGGGCATTTTGGATTTACTGATTGCAATTTTAGGGTTTCTTGCCCCTCTTTTATTTAAGTTTTTGAGGCTTCCAAAATTCCTCAGTTCAAGTTTCGAAAATATAGACATGATGCACACATGAAGCTAGCCTAGAGCACTACCAGCAGCTAGGGATGTGACATCCAAAGCAGCTGGCCGACGAGTCGCGCAAGATCTGCGTGGGAGCCCTTCAGAAGGTGTTGATGAAGGTGGCCTTCCGCAACCCGGGCCTCCGCCTCACCAATGTCCTCAGGACCTTGCCGCCGGATGCTGATCTGGAGGAGCTCAAGGCCCTTGTCGCACCCATTGTGGACAAGGTGAGCGGGATCAAGAGGATTGAGGGCGATCGCGCAGGCTAGGCTGCCCGTTTCCTCCTTTTTCTTGTCGCTGTCGATCAAGTTATGAAAACGATCTATTAGAGCTGCGACAGCTATTTTGTAATATAACTCTATTTTGGGTAGCCATTGCAATGTTATTCCCTTTACTTGACTCCTTGCTTTGTATGTTTTTACCCTACGCTTTTTAGGGAACTTGCCGGCGCAGGCACCCGAGCCGCGAGCGCTGAGTGCGGGACGTCAGCAGCCTGCTGGCGGTGCCGCTACCGGCAAGAAACCATGTCGCAACTAGTCGCAGCTCACTTAAGTTGTTGAGCGGACTCGAAACAAAGTAAGGGCGCGACAACTAGTCGCAGCTCACTTAAGTTGTTGAGCGGGCTCAAAACAAAGTAAGGGCGCCACTAGCTACGAGCTGGTTCCTCCGCGCACAGGTTTTCCATACAAAGCGCGGTCGTTCAAGGGAGATAACTTAAAATTTTTAAAAATATGATTGCTCAAATTTTGGCACTTAGCTTTTCTGTTGTTTGCTTCCCGGCAAGGCGAAACTTCCTTGAACGACGCCTGGTCCATACCATTATCTTCTCCTCCCCCCCGGCAAACTTGTGGGCGAGGGAACCTTCCTTTCCTTGAAAAAAGAAAGAAGAGAAAATAAAGATATGGAGCCTTACGTCTCATTATTGCTTACCGGGGAGTAGGTGCTGCACAAAGTGTCAGATCATATATGCCAAAAATAAAAAGCATGAAATCGACAAAATGTGCGGAGCACATGAGGTTTACTTATGCACGGGGTCTGCGCCCGGCTTTGTACAAAGGATTACATGCAACAGCGGCAAGACTTGTACAAAAGGTGGTTGCCGGAACAGGTTCCGGCAACCGCGCCTTACGGGTAAAACTTACGAAGATGCTCGATGTTCCAGGAGTTGCTCACTGGAATGCCATCTTCGGTCTCAAGGCGGACAGCGCCAGGCCTAGTGACTCGTTTCACCCGGTAAGGGCCTTCCCACTTCGGCGTCAACTTGTTGGAATTCTTGGCGGACTGAACACGCCGAAGAACAAGGTCGCCTTCCTCGAGACTTCTGGCATTAACTTTGCGGCTATGGTAGCGGCGCAAAGCTTGCTGGTAGCGAGCAGCTCGCACAGCAGCCTGAAGACGATCTTCCTCAAGGAGCAGCGCGTCATCTTGTCGCAGCTGCTCTTGCTCAGGCTCATCATAAGCGAGCACTCGAGGTGACCCGTATACGAGTTCCGTGGGGATAACTGCCTCTGCTCCATAGACTAGAGCGAAAGGTGTCTGGCCAGTGGCTCGATTTGGCATCGTCCTGATCGACCAAAGAACCACCGGCAGCTCCTCGATCCAGTTTCTTCCGCACTTGTGCAGCCTGTCAAAAGTTCTGGTCTTGAGCCCGCACAGCACTTCAACATTTCCCTCTCTGCTTGACCGTTGCTTCTCGGGTGAGCAACAGAAGCGAAGCAGACCTTGGCGCCAAGATCTTGGACGTACTGCATGAAGGTGCGGCTCGTAAATTGCGTAACGTTGTCGTTGATTATCCTGTTAGGGATCCCGAAGCGGCAAACAATCGACCTGAAGAACTTGACTGCTGACTGTGCTGTCACCTTCCTCACTAGTTCCACTTCTGGCCACTTTGTGAACTTGTCAATTGCAACGTACAAGTACTCAAAGCCCCCGACTGCTCGGGGGAAGGGGCCGAGGATGTCGAGCCCCCGGGCCGAAAATGGCCAGGATAAAGGGATCGTCTGGAGAGCTTGAGCTGGTTGGTGTATCTGCTTGGAATGGAACTGGCACGCTTCACACTTGGTTACTTGTGCAGTCGCATCCTGGAGGGCTGTCGGCCAAAAGAAACCTTGCCGGAATGCTTTGCCGACAAGTGCTCTTGCGCCAATGTGGTGTCCACATATGCCTCCATGTATCTCTGCCAACAGCTTTTGTCCGTCTTCCCGGTGAATACACTTCAATTTCACACCGTTGAGTCTTCTTCTGTACAGTGTCTTGTCGACAAACTGGTACATACTTGACTGCTGGACTACTCTTTCCGCTTCTTCTTGCTCTTCGGAAGTTCTCTTGTCTGAAGGAAATGGACAATCTGCTGTGCCCATGCTGGAGCTTGTGGCTCGACAACAAGGACTAAAGGCAAATCTGCTGCTGCGGGGACATCCGCTTCTACAGCGAGAACCTGCGGCTCTACCGGAGCTTGACGTCCCCCGGCAAGTTTGCCGGAGCAAAACTTGTCGGGAGCTTCTGCTTCAATGGAACAAACCCCGGGGCTTGCCGGAGCAGACTGCTCCTCAGCGCAAGGAAAATCTGTTGCTGCGGGAATGTCCGCTTCTACGGCGGGAACCTGCGGCTCTGCCGGAGCTTGACGTTCCCCGGCAAGCTTGCCGGAGCAAAACTTGTCGGGAGCTTCTGCTTCAACGGAACAAACCCTGGGGCTTGCCGGAGCAGACTGCTCCTCAGCGCTCTTGGCGTTGATCTTGGGGACCTTCTTGGCAGCGGCTTCGAGAAGCTCTGCCGGCAAATAGTCACCAGAAATCAACTTCCTCTTCGTGCTCTGCCCAGTTGATGGTGTTACAGACGGTTGAGTCAGCTTGAGCACAAAGATCCCTGGTTCCACAGGTAACTTAAGTGCGGCGCACTTTGACAGGCCATCGGCAATGGCGTTCTGAGCTCTTGGAACATGCTCCATCTGTAGGCCGTCAAAGCGCTCTTCTAGCTTTCTCACTTCATCGACGTAAGCTTCCATCAACGGGCTCTGATAGCTCTTGTTTACTTGGTGGACGACAAGCTGCGAGTCACCCCTGACAATGAGCTTCTTGATCCCAAGGTCTGCCGCGATCCTGAGACCGGCAAGCAAGCCTTCATACTCTGCAGTATTGTTTGTTGCTTGCTGCTTGGGAAAGTGCATCTGGACTACGTACTTGAGGTGTTCTCCGGTGGGTGCGACAAGCAGCATGCCAGCGCCGGCGCCTTGCAGCGAAAAGGCACCATCGAAGTACATCAGCCACTCTTTGCCTGCTTCCTTGACGGGGATGCTCGTTTCTAGAATTTCTTCATCTGGTGTTGGCATCCATTCTGCTATGAATTCTGCCAATGCTCTGCTTTGGATAGTTGAAGTACTTTCAAACTTAAGGCCAAAGCTTGATAGTTCCAGTGCCCACACAACAATCCTGCCTGTCGCTTCTGGATTCTGTAGTATCCTCTTCAGCGGAAAGGGAGTGACAACTGTGATCTCATGTGCTTGGAAGTAATGGCGCAGCTTTCTCGAGGCCATAAGAAGGCCGAAAAGCAATTTCTGCATGCCAGAGTACCTTGACCTAGCCCCCTGCAGAAGGGAGCTGACAAAGTAAACTGGGCGCTGCACCATTTTCTTCTGTATTTCCTCGTGCATCTGCGCAGATTCATCTTTGTCGGGACCAGAGCTTGTCGGGGAAGCCCCCTGCTTGTCGCTGGATGTGCTTGCCGTGGTTGTGGGCTCATCATCTGCCTCCCTCTCTGCTACTAACGCAGCACTAACCACTTGATTGGTTGCCGCTATATACATCAGCAACTTCTCTTGTGGCCTAGGTGCGACAAGTATTGGAGGGGAGGACAGGTATCTCTTCAAGTCTTGCAGCGCAGCCTCCGCTTCCGGAGTCCATTTCATTGGACCTGCCTTTTTCAATAATTTGAAAAATGGCAGGGCGCGCTCAGTACCTAGAGATAAACCTGCTGAGAGCAGCCACGCAACCGGCAAGTCTTTGTACATCCTTGACGTGCTTTGGTGCTTCAATCTGCTCAATGGCCTTGATCTTGTCGGGATTGGCTTCGATTCCCCGCTAAGATACGAAGAACCCGAGAAGCTTGCCGGAGGGGACTCCAAACACGCACTTCTCGGGGTTGAGCTTGAGGCTGATCTTGCGCAGATTTGCAAAGGTCTCGTCTAAATCTTGAATCAGGGTTGCTCTGTCCTTGCTCTTGACTACTATGTCATCCATGTATGCTTCCACATTTCTGTGTATCTGCAGCTCAAGAGCAACATGAACTACTCTTGCAAACGTTGAACCAGCATTTTTTAATCCGAAAGGCATCCGTACGAAACAGTACGTGCCACATGGAGTAATAAATGCGGTCTTCTCCTCATCCTCTTCTGCCATGAAGATCTGATGGTATCCTGAGTATGCGTCAAGAAATGAAAGCAAATCACATCCGGCCGTGGAGTCAACAATCTGGTCAATGCGCGGCAAAGGAAATGGGTCTTTGGGACAAGCTTTGTTAACATCAGTAAAATCGATACAAAGTCTCCATTTCCTGTTCGCCTTGCGCACGACTACAGGATTGGCCAACCACGTAGGATGGAGCACTCCTCTGACAAGGCCTGCTGTTTCCAATTTCTTGATCTCTTCTGCTATGAATTCTTGGCGCTCCACTGCTTGCTTCCTGACCTTCTGCTTGACGGGCCGCGCATGAGGACAAACGGCCAGGTGGTGCTCAATTACTTTCCTGGGAACACCGGGGATGTCAGACGGTTGCCACGCAAACACATCGACATTCGCCCGCAGGAAAGCAATGAGCGCGCTTTCCTATTTCGGGTCGAGAGTGGCACTGATGGTGAAGGTTCCACCAGTGTCGTCCTCCTTGGCGGACACCTTCTTGGTCTCTGGTAGAGCTGCCATTGTCTACTTACACTTGCCGGTGGAGCTCGATGGTGCGTCCTCGACGGCAGCGCAACACTCCGAAGAGGTGCGCTTGCCGGAGTAGGCATCAGAACTCTTGCCGGGCTTGGTCTTCTTCCCCCCGGAAGCTTCAACGGCAAGTGACTTGCAGTCTGCTGCGGCTGCCGCTTCCCGGTAGATCTTGTCGGCACAGATAAGAGCATCTTTCTTGTTGCCGGGGATAGAGATGACGCTTATCGGGCCTCGCATCTTCAGCATGTTGTATGCATAGTGAGAGGCTGCCATGAACTTGGCGAGTGCTGGACGGCCAAGTATCCCATTGTAAGGCAATGGAATATCGGCAACGTCAAAAGTGACCCTCTCAGTCCTGAAGTTCAGCTCGCTGCCAAATGTTACTGGCAACGTGACCTTCCCCTTCGGCTTGCTCCTTCCCGGGTTAATTCCTTGGAATGTGCCGGTCTCTTCAAGCTCGCTGTCAGGGATCTGGAGTTTCTGGAGTACAGCAGAGGAGATCAGGTTCAAGCCGGCCCCGCCGTCAACTAGCATCTTAGTGACCTTGAGGTTGCGGATAGTTGGTGAAACCAACATTGGCAAGCACCCGACCGCAGTTATGCGATCAGGGTGGTCCTCAATATCAAAGATGATAGGCGTGCTAGACCATTTCAGAAGCTTGCGTGATTCGACGGGTGGTTCTGCTGCATTGACTTCTCGCACCCACTGCTTGAGCTGGCAGTGCGAAGTATGCAGAGAAGCACCACCGTCAACGCACAAGACCTCTGTGGCTTTCTGGAACTCCTGCTCACTGGTCTCGACATCATCCATGTCTTCGTCATCGTCGTCATCTTCATCCTTGTCGCGGCCGCGGGGAGGTCTGTCTCCTTGCCGCTGCTTGGCCTTGCCGCGGCGTCCTCCCCGACCGGCGCGCTTCTTGCCGGATTCTCCAGCGCCACCTTGGGCCCTCTCCTTGTCGCGTCGCTCGTATTCAGCTTTTTGCTGCTGGACAAGTTGCTCGACCTTCTTGCAGCTCTGGAGGTCATGGCCCTTGGTGCGGTGGATCTTGCAGTACTGCTTGTCGGAGCCGTCCTGCTTGTCGGCGAACGCTATAGCCTGGCAGTTGGTGCATGCGGCAATCTCCTTGCCGGAGCTACCAACATTGGCTTTCTTGGCGCCACCTTCGTTGCCGGACTGCTCAACGACTAGCACATCTTTGCCTTTCTTCTTCCCATTCCGCCGCCAGTTTTTCTTTGCCGGGGCAGCATCCTCACTGTCAGATCCTCCTGCTCCTGTATTCTCTCCGGGGAGTCTCCTCCCTTCCTCAGCACGTGCACACTTCTCAGCCAGGGCATACAGCTCACTGACGTCTCTGATCTTGCACATCGCCATCTCCTCCCGCATCCTGCGGTTATGCACGTTCTGATGGAATGCGCTGATGACCGCGGCGGGGTGGACATCTGGGATGTTGTGCTGTACACGGCTGAATCTCTGAATGTACTTGCGCAGAGGCTCTCCTTCCTTCTGGGCAAGCAGATGAAGGTCACTCTCTTGGCCATGAGGTTTGTGGCCGCCTGTAAAGGCGCCGACAAACTGATGGCAAAGGTCTGCCCAGGAGGATATGGAGTTGTCCGGCAAGTGCATGAGCCAGGATCTGACGTTGGGCTTGAGCACCAGCGGGAAGTAGTTGGCAAGGATCTTGTCGTCCCGTCCCCCGGCAGCCTGCACCGCGATGGTGTAGATGCTGAGGAACTCCGACGGATGCGACTTGCCGTCGTACTTCTCCGGTACGTCTGGCTTGAAATTCTTCATGCTGGGCCACTGGACTTGCCGCAGCTCACGGGTAAACGCAGGGCAACCTACCGCGTACGGCAAGTCGCCTGGTTCCCCTGGCGCATGCATGTCGATAAAGGGCCCAGCGCGCTGGTCTGATTGACGTCGCGCTTCTCTTTGGCGCTCGATGCGAGTACGAGCGTCTTCTTGTTGTCGTTCGTGAAGAACTTGGCGCTGATCACGACGAGCTCGTGGATCTGATGACGCGGTGGAGTCGCTATCGAGGTGGATCCGGCGAGTCGGCGATCTTGGCCTTCTGGGCGGAGATTGCACAGTGGTTGCACCCCCACCGGTCTTGTCGCCACCGGCTTGTGCCTGGCTGACTTGTCGCGGCAGCGACGTGCTCAGCTGCCATTGGGCGTCACCGTTGGCGAAGCCGATGAGACTCTGAATGGTGGCCCTCCAGTCGTCAATCTTGTCTGCTGTTGGAGGGTAGTCTAGGAGCAGTTGAGCTCGCGCCAAAGCTTCTGCTGCAGTGGCGGGTGGCGGTGGCGAACGGTGCAAGGAGCGGGATATGCTCGGACTTCTAACTATGTTAGAAGGAGCAGTATCCCGTCCAGGCGACCGTGCCTCGCTCGTGCCAGCATGTTGGCGTGCATGCTGGTCTTGAGCACTCCGAGATCCACCAGCTCGATCTTGGTCCAGCAAACGCATGGTGCTGTGAGCACCATGACGCTGCCGGTCCCGCGCCTCCTGAGATGGGCGCGGTGCATGTACGGACGCCGAGGTCTTGGAGTGTGCCCGGTCGTTGTGGGAGCCGGCCATGCCGCCGATGGGCAGCGCAGCCTTATCCTTGGACCTGGCAGCACCGTGAGCTCCCTCGTCGACGCCCGTTCTTCCGCCGGCACCTGCCCCATCAGCCGCTTGCTCCGGCGATGGTGGGTTCCGCGCGGACGGAGCAGCCGCCTCCGAAGCCTTCTTCTTCGGCGGCATGTCGATGAGGATGATGAAGATCTAGCTCACGCGAACGCCGGATCTGGTTCACACAACCTCGACGCCCCCTATCTGGCGCGCCAAAGATGTCAGGGGACTGATCCACGAACACCTATGGGACCGGCGGGCCGAGTCCCTTTCGATTCGGTGAGGGTGGAGGCCGTGCAAAGAGCGGATCGAGGCGAGGCATGCGAGCATTTTACCCAGGTTCGGGCCGCACGGATGCGTAAAGCCCTACTCCTGCTTTGTGGTTAGTATTGATTTCTTGCTCGGGAGCGCGGAGTGCTACAGTACACACCAGCAGCTAACGAGACCGAGCGGGAGTGTTCTCCGAACTAGCTAACTAGCTAGCCCGTTAACCAGCCAACCTGCTAGCCCGTTCACCAGCTAACCCCCTCTACGTTGCGCATGGGCCTCCTTTTATATGCTCAAGGGGTCACCGACAGGTGGCAACGTAGACAAGGGTAAAAATGGAAAGGTGCTGCGGTAGGTACACCTACCTGCTACAGTGTATCATACCTAACCCTGACGGCAAGGGACAAGGGCATTAAATGCCCGTCTGCGTCGCCTAAACAGTGCAAAAGGGACCGTCAGGGACGCCACCGCTTGCCACAATGGCAATCTTGTCAGCGCCGCTTGCCACAGCGCACCCCTGGCTGCACAGCCTCCCGCCACGTATGCCTGGAAGGGTCCTAGAGCGACACGTTGGTGGATGTGCTGGAGCGCGGGCGTGGAGTGGTGGCTTGCCGCGGCAAGCGCCTTGCCGTGGTCGTTGTCGTGTCGCGTCCGGGAGCTTGTCGCTCACCGGGCCTTGCCGGGGCGCGTGGCGCGCCGTGGCAAGTTCCTTGAGATGCCTGGGGTGGCCTTCCCGGCAAGCTCCTCTTGCCGGGGTCTTGAGATGCTTTTGTTGCCTTTCCCGGCAAGCTCCTCTTGCCGGGGTCTTGTCTTCTTGACTTGGATACTTTGTTCTTGAATGGCTCCATAGGAACCACGGAGGACCTTGGCGGTCACCCGGCAAGCCTTGCCGCGGGATGCTGCGACTGCCCATGCACAAGTTCGGGATACTAGGGTACCCCTACTCTAGTACACCGACACAAAGGCCCAGTGCAAATTGCTATTTTTTTGCCTATTTCAGTGTTTCGCAGAAAAGGAATATGAAACGGAATCCAAACGGAATGAAACCTTCGGGAGAGTTATTTTTTGGAACAAACATGGTCCAGGAGACTTGGAGTGGATGTCAGGAAAGAAGCAAGGAGGCCACGAGGCAGGGAGGCGCACCCAGGGGGTAGGCGCACCCCCCACCCTCGTGGGCCCCTCGCAGCTCCACGGACGTACTTCTTCCTCCTATATATACCCATATAGCCCAAAAACATCCAGGAGCACCACGAAACCCTATTTCCACCGCTGCAACCTTCTGTACCCGTGAGATCCCATCTTGGGGCCTTTTCCGGCGCTCTGTCGGAGGGGGAATCGATCACGGAGGGCTTCTACATCAACACCATAGCCTCTCCGATGATGTGTGAGTAGTTTACAACAGAACTATGGGTCCATAGTTATTAGCTAGATGGCTTCTTCTCTCTCTTTGGATCTCAATACAAAGTTATCCTCGATTCTCTTGGAGATCTATTCAATGTAATTCTTTTTGCGGTGTGTTTGTCGAGATCCGACGAATTGTGGGTTTATGATCAAGATTATCTATGAACAATATTTTATTCTTCTCTGAAATATTTTATGCATGATTTAAATATCTTTGCAAGTCTCTTCGAATTATCAGTTTGGTTTGGCCTACTAGATTGATCTTTCTTGCAATGGGAGAAGTGCTTAGCTTTGGATTCAATCTTGCGGTGTCCTTTCCTAGTGACAGTAGGGGCAGCAAGGAACGTATTGTATTGTTGCCATAGAGGATAAAAAGATGGGTTTTATATCATATTGCTTGAGTTTATTCCTCTACATCATGTCATCTTGCCTAATGTGTTACTCTGTTCTTATGAACTTGATACTCTAGATGCATGATGGATAGCGGTCAAAGTGTGGAGTAATAGTAGTAGATGCAGAATCATTTCGGTCTACTTGTCGTGGACATGATGCCTATATACATGATCATGCCTAGATATTCTCATAACTATGCACTTTTCTATCAATTGCTCGACAGTAATTTGTTCACCCACCGTAGAATTTGCTGTCTTGAGAGAAGCCACTAGTGAAACATATGGCCCCCGGGTCTATTCTCCATCATATTATTTTCATATCAACTTGCTATTTCCATTACCGTTTATTTTGCAATCTTTATTTTCCAATCTATACAACGAAAATACCAAAAATATTTATCTTATTATCTCTATCAGATCTCACTCTCGTTAGTGACCGTGAAGGGATTGACAACCCCTTTTATCGCGTTGGTTGCGAGGTTCTTGTTTGTTTGTGCATGTACGAGGGACTTGCATGTAGTCTCCTACTGGATTGATACCTTGGTTCTCAAGAACTGAGGGAAATACTTACACTATGCTGGATCACCCTTTCCTCTTCAAGGGAAAACCAACGCAAGTGCCATTTCTGGCGCCGTTGCCGGGGAGATCTATGCACAAGTCAAGACATACCAAGTACCCAACACAAACTCTTATCCCTCGCATTACATTATTTGCCATTTGCCTCTCGTTTTCCTCTCCCCCACTTCACCCTTGCCGTTTTATTCGCCCTCTTTTCCGTTCACCTCTTTTTGCTTGCTTCTTGTTCGCCTGTGTGTTGGATTGATTGTTTGTCACGATGGCTCAAGATAATAATAAATTGTGTGACTTTTCCAATACCAACAATAATGATTTTATTAGCACTCCAATTGCTCCTCTTACCGATGCTGAATCTTGTGAAATTAATACTGCTTTGCTGAATCTTGTCATGAAAGATCCGTTTTCTGGCCTTCCTAGTGAAGATGCCGCTACCCATCTAAACAACTTTGTTGATTTATGTGATATGCAAAAGAAGAAAGATATGGACAATGATATTGTTAAGTTGAAGCTATTTCCGTTTTCTCTTAGAGATCGTGCTAAAACTTGGTTTTCGTCTTTGCCTAAAAATAGTATTGATTCATGGAATAAATGCAAAGATGCTTTTATCTCTAAGTATTTTCCTCCCGCTAAGATCATCTCTCTTAGAAACGATATCATGAATTTTATGAAACTTGATCATGAGCATGTTGCACAACCTTGGGAGAGGATGAAATTAATGATACATAATTTCCCTACTCATGGATTAAATTATTGGATGATCATACAATTTTTTTATGCTGGACTGAATTTTGCTTCTAGAAATCTTTTAGATTTGGCCGCGGGAGGCACTGCTACATCTTGATCTTGCGTTGGTTTTCCCCGAAGAGGAAGGGATGATGCATCAGAGTAGCGTAAGTATTTCCCTCAGTTTTTGAGAACCAAGGTATCAATCCAGTAGGAGGCCACGCACAAGTCCCTCGTACCTACACAACACAAAGAGCTCAACGCAACCAACGCGATTAGGGGTTGTCAATCCCTTCACGGTCACTTACGGGAGTGAGATCCGATAGATAATATTTTTGGTATTTTTGATATAAAGATGCAAAGTGAAAAGTAAAAGGCAAAGTAAAAACAAAACAAGATTAAAGTGATGGAGATTGATATGATGAGAATAGACCCGAGGGCCATAGGTTTCACTAGTGGCTTCTCTCGAGAGCATAAGTTTTTTACGGTGGGTGAACAAATTACTGTTGAGCAATTGACAGAACTGAGCATAGTTATGAGAATATCTAGGCATGATCATGTATATAGGCATCACGTCTGTGACAAGTAGACCGAAACGATTCTGCATCTACTACTATTACTCCACTCATCAACCGCTATCCAGCATGCATCTAGAGTATTAAGTTAAAAACAGAGTAACGCTTTAAGCAAGATGACATGATGTAGAGAGATAAATTCATGCAATATGAAATAAACCCCATCTTGTTATCCTCGATGGCAACGATACAATACATGTCTTTCTGCCCCTTCTGTCACTAGGAAAGAACACCGCAAGATCGACCCCAAAGCTAAGCACTTCTCCCATGGCAAGAACTACCAATCTAGTTGGCCAAACCAAATGGATAATTCAAAGAGACTTGCAAAGATAACCAATCATACATAAAAGAATTCAGAGAAGATTCAAATATTGTTCATAGATAGACTCGATCATAAACCCACAATTCATCAGTCTCAACAAAAACACCTCAAAAGAAGAAGATTAAATCGAATAGTTCTCCACAAGAGAGGGGGAGAACATTGTATTGAGATTCCAAAAGAGAGAAGAAGCCATCTAGCTACTAACTATGGACCCGAAGGTCTGAAGTAAACTACTCACACTTCATCGGAGAGGCTAGGATGATGTAGAAGCCCTCCGTGATGACGGCCCTCTTCCGGCGGAGCTCCGGAACAGGCCCCAAGATGGGATCTCATGGATACAGAAAGTTGCGGCGGTGGAATTAGGTTTTTGGCTCCTGTTCTGATCGTTTGGGGGTACGTGTGTATATATAGGAGGAAGAAGTACGCCGGAGGAGCAACAAGGGGCCCACGAGGCAGGGGGGCGCGCCCTAGGCGGGGGCACCCCCCACCCTCATGACCGCCTCTTTTGTTCCTTGGCGAAGGGTCCAAGTCTCCTGGATCACGTTCGGTGAGAAAATCACGTTCCCGAAGATTTTATTCCGTTTGGACTCCGTCTGATATTCTGTTTCTTCGAAACACTGAAATAGGCAAAAAAACAGCAATTCTGGGATGGGCCTCCGATTAATAGGTTAGTCCCAAAAATAATATAAAAGTGGAAAATAAAGCCCAATATAGTCCAAAATAGTAGATAATATAGCTTGGAGCAATCAAAAATTATAGATACGTTGGAGACGTATCAGGCATCCCCAAGCTTAATTCCTGCTCGTCCTCGAGTAGGTAAATGATAAAAAGAGAATTTTTGATGCGAATTGCTACTTGGCATAATTTCAATGCAAAATTTCTTAATTGTGGTATGGATATTCAGATTAGAAAGATTCAAGACAAAAGTTCATATTGACATAAAGAATAACAACACTTTAAGCATACTAATAAAGTAATTATGTCTTCTCAAAATAACATGGCCAAAGAAAGTTATCCCTACAAAATCATATAGTCTGGCTATGCTCTATCTTGACCACACAAAGTATTTAAATCATGCACAACCCCGATGACAAGCCAAGCAATTGTTTCATACTCTAACTTTTTCAAAACTTTTTCAATCTTCACGCAATACATGAGCGTGAACCATGGACATAGCACTATGTGGAATAGAAGGGTGGTTATGCAGAAGACAAAAAGAGGGGAAGATAGTCTCACATCAACTAGGCGTATCAACGGGCTAAGGAGATGCCCATTAATAGATATCAATGTGAGTGAGTAGGGATTGCCATGCAACGGATGCACTAGAACTATAAGTATATGAAAGCTCATCAAAAGAAACTAAGTGGGTGTGCATCCAACTCGCTTGCTCATGAAGACCTAGAGCAATTTGAGGAAGCCCATCATTGGAATATACAAGCCAAGTTCTATAATGAAAAGTTCCCACTAGTATATGAAAGTGACATAAGGAGAGACTCTCTATCATGAAGATCATGGTGATACTTTGAAGCACAAGTGTGGTAAAAGGATAGTAACATTGTCCCTTCTCTCTTTTTCTCTCATTTTTTATTTGGGCCTTTTCTCTCTTTTTTATGGCCTCTTTTTTTCGTCCGGAGTCTCATCCCGACTTATGGGGGAATCATAGTCTCCATCATCCTTTCCTCACTTGGGACAATGCTCTAGAAAATGATGATCATCACACTTTTATTTTTCTTACAACTCAACAATTACAACTCGATACTTAGAACAAATATGACTCTATATGAATGCCTCCGGCGGTGTACTGGGATATGAAATGAATCAAGAGTGACATGTATGAAGGAATTATGAATGGTGGCTTTGCCACAAATACGATGTCAACTACATGATCATGCTAGCAATATGACAATAATGGAGCGTGTCATAATAAATGGAAAGGTGGAAAGTTGCATGGCAATATATCTCGGAATGGCTATGGAAATTCCATGATAGGTAGGTATGGTGGCTGTTTTGAGGAAGGTATATGGTGGGTGTATGATATCGGCGAAAGGTGCGCGGTATTAGAGAGGCTAGCAATGGTGGAAGGATGGGAAAAAGTGCATATAATCCATGGACTCAACATTAGTCACAAAGAACTCATATACTTATTGCAAAAATCTAGAAGTTATCAAAGCAAAGTATTACGCGCATGCTCCTAGGGGGATAGATTGGTACGAAAAGACCATCGCTCGTCCCCGACCGCCACTCATAAGGAAGACAATCAACAAATAAATTATGCTCCGACTTCATCACATAACGGTTCAGCATACGTGCATGCTACGGGAATCACAAACTTTAACACAAGTATTCTTTAAATTCACAACTACTAAACTAGCATAACTCTAATATTATCACCTCCATATCTCAAAACAATTATCATGCTTCAATCTTCTCTTAGTATTCAACGCACTCAAAAGAAAATTTCACATATCTTGAACACCAAGCATATTTATATTAAGCAAATTACCATGCTATTAAGACTCTCAAAATAATTTAAGTGAGGCATGAGAGATCAATAGTTTCTTTAAAACAAACCACCACCGTGCTCTAAAAGATCTAAGTGAAGCACATAGAGCAAAATTATAACGCTCAAAAGATATAAGTGAAGCACGTAGAGCAAAACTACATAGCTCAAAAGATATAAGTGAAGCACATAGAGTATTCTATCAAATTTTAATTCATAGATGACTCTCTAAAAAGGTGTGTACATCAAGGATGATTGTGTCACACTAACAAACAAAGACACAAATAATACAAGACGCTCCAAGCAAAACACATATCATGTTGCTGAATAAAAATATAGCTCCAAGTAAATTACCGATGGAAGTGGACGAAAGAGGGGATGCCTTCCGTGGCATCCCCAAGCTTTGACTTTTTGGTGTCCTTGTAATATCTTGGGGGTGCCATGGGCATCCCCAAGCTTAGGCTCTTGCCACTCGTTGTTCCATAATCCATCAAAAGAACTCACCCAAAACTTGAAAACTTCACAACACAAAACTCAATAGAAATATCGTGAGCTCCGCTAGAGAAAGAAAACAAAAGACCACTTCAAGGTACTGTAATGAACTCATTATTTATTTATTTTGGTGTTAAACCTACTGTATTCCAACTTCTCTATGGATTATAAACTATTTTACTAACCATAGATTCATCAAAATAAGCAAACAACACACGAAAAACAGAATCTGTCAAAAACAGAACAGTCTGTAGTAATCTGTAACTAACGCAAACTTCTGGAACTCCAAAAAATCTACCAAAATTAGACGACCTAGATAATTTGTTTATTGATCAGAAGCAATTAGAATCAGTATTTTATCACGTTCTGATGATTTTTAGTAATTCGGGCACTGAATGCAAAGTTTCTGGAAATTACAGCAAGATCAAATAACTATCATCCAAGAAGATCCAATTGGTCTAGCTTGGCACAAACACTAATTAAAACAAAAAACCACATCCAAACAGAGGGTAGATGGTTTATTTATTCCCTAACAGAATAAAAACACAAAAAACAAAAAATAAAATTGGGTTGCCTCCCAACAAGCGCTATCGTTTAACGCCCCTAGCTAGGCATAAAAGCGAGGATAGATCTAGGTATTGCCATCTTTGGCATTAGGAAAGAAAAGAGCAAATTTCCTTTCTATGGCATTTATTCTCCTATTTTGGGAAAGCACATGGCCATTAATGGATGAAGTAAGATTAAGCACGTTACGGAAATTTGCATCTATACTAGATTTCATCTCTTTGATAATTTCATTTTGATAGAAGCATAAGAGGGTGGTAGATTCAACTTTATCATTCATGGGGTGACCAAATATAATTTTCATCATTTCATAAGTATCTATAGCATCCCCTTCAAGAAAACCCTCTTCAAAAATAGAATCTAGCACTTGTTTAAAAGGGGTAGGTAATCCGACATAAAAACCTTTTAAGTAAACCTCAATTTGATATTGTGGTATATAGCTAGCCCTAATCCTTAATAACCTATCCCAAGCATCTTTTAAAGACTCATCAATTAAATAGCGAAAAATTCCAAAGTCATCTTCATCAAGATTATTTAAACTCTCATTGGTGACCCCGGTGGGTCTCTCAATAGCATCAATATTTCTGAGTTCAGAGAGGATAGAGGGATCATCCAGGGTACTAAGACCTTGGAAAGGACCCTTTGTTATTTTTGATTCGGCCATGGCAACCGGAAGACAGGCGAGAAAAAGGCAAACGGAGAAGGATAAGGGGAACGGAGAAAGAGAGGGCGAATAAAACGGGAAGGGTGAATTGGGGGGAGAGGAAAACGAGAGGCAAATGGCAACTAATGTAATGTGGGAGATAGGGAATGTGATGGGTACTTGGTATGTTGACTTTTTGCGTAGACTCCCCGGCAACAGCGCCAGAAATCCTTCTTGCTACGTCTTGAGCTTGCGTTGGTTTTCCCCGAAGAGGAAGGGATGATGCAGTAGAGTAGCGTAAGTATTTCCCTCAGTTTTTGAGAACCAAGGTATCAATCCAGTAGGAGGCCACGCGCAAGTCCCTCGTACCTACACAACACAAAGAGCTCAACGCAACCAACGCGATTAGGGGTTGTCAATCCCTTCACGGTCACTTACGGAAGTGAGATCCGATAGATAATATTTTTGGTATTTTTGATATAAAGATGCAAAGTGAAAAGTAAAAGGCAAAGTAAAAAACAAAACAAGATTAAAGTGATGGAGATTGATATGATGAGAATAGACCCGGGGGCCATAGGTTTCACTAGTGGATTCTCTCAAGAGCAAAAGTTTTCTACGGTGGGTGAACAAATTACTGTTGAGCAATTGACAGATTTGAGCATAGTTATGAGAATATCTAGGCATGATCATGTATATAGGCATCACGTCCGTGACAAGTAGACCGAAACGATTCTGCATCTACTACTATTACTCCACTCATCGACCGCTATCCAGCATGCATCTAGAGTATTAAGTTAAAAACAGAGTAACGCTTTAAGCAAGATGACATGATGTAGAGAGATAAATTCATGCAATATGAAATAAACCCCATCTTGTTATCCTCGATGGCAACGATACAATACGTGTCTTGCTGCCCCTTCTGTCACTGGTAAAGAACACCGCAAGATCAAACCCAAAGCTAAGCACTTCTCCCATGGCAAGAACTACCAATCTAGTTGGCCAAACCAAACGGATAAATCGAAGAGACTTGCAAAGATAACCAATCATACATAAAAGAATTCGGAGAAGATTCAAATATTGTTCATAGATAGACTTGATCATAAACCCACAATTCATCGGTCTCAACAAACACACCGCAAAAGAAGAAGATTACATAGAATAGTTCTCCACAAGAGAGGGGGGGACATTGTATTGAGATCCAAAAAGAGAGAAGAAGCCATCTAGCTACTAACTATGGACTCGAAGGTCTGAGGTAAACTACTCACACTTCATCGGAGAGGCTAGGATGATGTAGAAGCCCTCCATGATGACGGCCCTCTTCCGGCAGAGCTCCGGAACAGGCCCCAAGATGGGATCTCGTGGATACAGAAAGTTGCGGCGGTGGAATTAGGTTTTTGGCTCCTGTTTTGATCGTTTGGGGGTACGTGTTTATATATAGGAGGAAGAAGTAGGCCGGAGGAGCAACGAGGGGCCCACGAGGCAGGGGAGGCGCGCCCTAGGGGGGCGCCCCCCACCCTCGTGACCGGCTCTTTTGTTCCTTGGAGCAGGGTCCAAGTCTCCTAAATCACGTTCGGTGAGAAAATCACGTTCCCGAAGATTTTATTCCGTTTGGACTCCGTCTGATATTCTGTTTCTTCGAAACACTGAAATAGACAAAAAACAGCAATTCTGGGCTGGGCCTCCTGTTAATAGGTTAGTCCCAAAAATATATAAAAGTGGAAAATAAATCCCAATATAGTCCAAAACAGTAGATAATATAGCATGGAGCAATCAAAAATTGTAGATACGTTGGAGACGTATCAGGCACTTTTGTGGAAATCACTTTAGGAGAAGCTACTAAACTCCTAGATAATATTATGGTTAATTATTCTCAATGGCACACTGAAAGATCTACTAGTAAAAAGGTTCATGCTATAGAAGAAATTAATGGTTTGAGTGGAAAGATGGATGAACTTATGAAATTGTTTGCTAATAAGAGTGTTTCTTCTGATCCTAATGAAGTGTCTTTGTATACTTTGATTGAGAATAATAATGAATCTATGAATGTGAATTTCGTTGGTAGGAACAATTTTGGTAACAATGCTTATAGAGGAAACTTTAATCCTAGACCGTTTCCTAGTAATCCCTCTAATAATTATGGTAATTCCTACAACAACTCTTATGGAAATTTTAATAAGATGCCCTCTGATTTTGAGACTAGTGTTAAAGAATTTATGATTTCACAAAAGAATTTCAGTGCTTTGCTTGAAGAAAAATTGCCTAAGATTGATGAGTTGGCTAGGAACATGGATAGAATTTCTCTTGATGTTGATTCTTTGAAACATAGATCTATTCCACCTAATCATGATATCAATGAGTCTCTCAAACCCACGAGAATTTCCATTGATGAGTGCAAAGAAAGAACCGCTAGGATGCGTGCTAAAAAGGATTGCTTTATAAAAGTGTGTTCTTCCAGTTTTCTCAATAATAAGGATGAAGATCCAGAAGTCATTGATGTGTCTCCTATTAAATATTTGTTTTGCAATATGAATCTTGATAATGATGGGACTAGAGATGAGTCAACTTTAGCTAAAAGGCGTCCCAATGATTCAGAGTTTTTAGATCTTGATGCAAAAATTGGTAAAAGTGGGATTGAAGAGGTCAAAACTTTACATATCAATAAACCCACTATTTTGGATTTCAAGGAATTTAATTATGATAATTTATCTTTGATAGATTGTATTTCCTTGTTGCAATGCGTGCTAAATTCTCCTCATGCTTATGATCAAAATAAAGCTTTTACCAAACATATCGTTGATTCTTTATGAAATCTTACGAAGAAAAGCTTGAATTAGAAGTTTCTATCCCTAGAAAACTTTATGATGAGTGGGAACCTACTATTAAAATTAAAATTAAATATTATTAATTCTTTGCTTTATGTGATTTGGGTGCTAGTGTTTCCACGATTCCAAAAACTTTGTGTGATCTGTTAGGTTTCTGTGAATTTGATGATTGTTCTTTAAATTTGCACCTTGCGGATTCCACTATTAAGAAACCTATGGGAAGGATTAATGATGTTCTTATTATTGCAAATAGGAATTATGTGCTCGTAGATTTCATTGTTCTTGTTATAGATTGCAATCCTACATGTCCTATTATTCTTGGTAGAGCTTTCCTTAGAATGATTGGTGCAATTATTAATATGAAAGAAGGAAACATTAGATTCCAATTTCCGTTAAGGAAAGGCATGGAACACTTTCCTAGAAGTAAAATTAAATTATCTTATGAATCTATTATGAGATCCACTTATGGATTGCATACCAAAGATGACAATACCTAGATCTATTCTTGTTTTTATGCCTAGCTAGGGGCGTTAAACGACAACGCTTGTTGGGAGGCAACCCAATTTTATTTTTGTTTCTTCATTTTTGGTTCTGTTTAGTAATAAATAATTCATCTAGATTATGTTTAGATGTGGTTTTATGTTTTTAATTAGTGTTTGTGTCAAGTAGAACCTTTGGGAAGACTTGGGGGAAGTTTATGTGATCTTGCTGTAAAAAACAGAAACTTTAGCGCTCACGAGATTTGCTGCCATTTTTTAATGGAGAGTGCGATTAGGTTGAATATTTTTGCAGATGATTAATAGACAAATTCCCCACGTCCAACAATTTATTTAGGAATTTTTGGGGTTACATAAGTATTCGAAACCTACAGATTACTACAGACTGTTCTGTTTTTGACAGATTCTGTTTTTCGTGTGTTCTTTGCTTATTTTGATGAATCTATGGCTAGTATCGGGGGGTATGAACCATAGAGAAGTTGGAACACAGTAGGTTTAACACCAATGTAAATAAATAAGGAGTTCATTACAGTACCTTGAAGTGGTGTTTTGTTTTCTTGTACTAACGGACCTCATGAGATTTTCTGTTGAGTTTTGTGTTGTGAAGTTTTCAAGTTTTGGGTAAAGATTTGATTGATTTTGGAATAAAGAGTGGCAAGATCCTAAGATTGTGGATTACCAAGGTACCCCAAGGTAAAATTCAAGGACAACCAAAAGCCTAAGCTTGGGGATTCCCCGGAAGGCATCCCCTCTTTCGTCTTCGTCTATCGGTAACTTCACTTAAGGCTATATATTTATTCACCACATGATATGTGTTTTGCTTGGAGCGTCTTGTATGATTTGAGTCTTTGCTTTTTATTTTACCACAATCATCCTTTCTGTACACACCTTTTGGAGAGACACACATGAATCGGAATTTATTAGAATACTCTATGTGCTTCAGTTATATCTTTTGAGCTAGATAATTTTGCTCTATGTGCTTCACTTATATCTTTAAGAGCGCGGTGGTGGTTTTATTTTATAGAAATTATTGATCTCTCATGATTCACTCATATCATTTTGAGAGTCCTCTAGAACAGCATGGTAATTTGCTTTGGCTATAAAATTATTCCTAATATAATAGGCATCCAAGATGGGTATAATAAAAACTATCATAAAAAGTGCATTGAATACTATGAGAAGTTTGATACTTGATGATTGTTTTGAGATATGAAGATGGTGATATTAGAGTCATGCTAGTTGAGTAGTTGTTAATTTGAGAAATAC
The DNA here is from genome assembly GCF_002162155.2 of Triticum dicoccoides. NCBI lineage: Eukaryota > Viridiplantae > Streptophyta > Magnoliopsida > Poales > Poaceae > Triticum > Triticum dicoccoides. Next base: position 395,370,840 of record NC_041384.1, on the reverse strand, counting down.
TTGTTCTAAAGTTTGTGATTCCCGTAGCATGCATGTATGGTGAACCGTTGTGTGAAGAAGTCAGAGCATGATTTATTTATTGATTGTCTTCCTTATGAGTGGCGGTCGGGGACGAGCGATGGTCTTTTCCTACCAATCTATCCCCCTAGGAGCATGGCGTAGTAATTTGTTTTGATAACTAATATATTTTTGCAATAAGTATGTGAGTTCTTTATGACTAATGTTGAGTCCATGGATTATACGCACTCTCACCCTTACACCATTGCTAGCCTCTCTAGTACCGCGCAACTTTCGCCGGTACCATAAACCCACCATATACCTTCCTCAAAACAGCCACCATACCTACCTATTATGGCATTTCCATAGCCATTCCGAGATATATTGCCATGCAACCTACCACCGTTCCGTTTGTTATGACACGCTTCATCATTGTCATTTTGCTTTGCATGATCATGTAGTTGACATCGTATTTGTGGCAAAGCCACCTTGATAATTCTTTCATACATGTCACTCATGAGTCATTGCACATCTCGGTACACCGCTGGAGGCATTCACATAGAGTCATATTTTGTTCTAAGTATCGAGTTGTAATTTTTCGAGTTGTAAGTAAATAAAAGTATGATGATCATCATTATTAGAGCATTGTCCCATGCGAGGAAAGGATGATGGGGACTATGATTCCCCCACAAGTCGGGATGAGACTTCGGACGAAAAAAAGAGAAAGGCCATATAAAAAAGGCCCAAAAAAAGAGAGAGAAAAAGTGAGAAGGGACAATGTTACTATCCTTTTACCACACTTGTGCTTCAAAGTAGCACCATGATCTTCATGATAGAGAGTCTCCTATGTTGTCACTTTCATATACTAGTGGGAATTTTACATTATAGAACTTGGCTTGTATATTCCAATGATGGGCTTCCTCAAAATGGCCTAGGTCTTCGTGAGCAAGAAAGTTGGATGCACACCCACTTAGTTTTTTTGTTGACCTTTCATACACTTATAGCTCTAGTGCATCCGTTGCATGGCAATCCCTACTCACTCACATTGATATATATTGATGGGCATCTCCATAGCCCGTTGATACGCCTAGTTGATGTGAGACTATCTTCTCCTTTTTGTCTTCTCCACAACCACCATTCTATTCCACCTATAGTGTTATGTCCATGGCTCACGCTCATGTATTGCGTGAAGATTTAAAAAGTTTGAGAACATCAAAAGTATGAAACAATTGCTTGGCTTGTCATCGGGGTTGTGCATGATTTAAATATTTTGTGTGGTGAAGATGAAGCATAGCCAGACTATATGATTTTGTAGGGATAACTCTCTTTGGCCATGTTATTTTAAGAAGACATGATTGCTTTGTTAGTATGCTTGAAGTATTATTATTTTTATGTCAATACTAAACTTTTGTCTTGAATCTTTCGTATCTGAACATTCATGCCACAATAAACAAAATTACATTGAGAATTATGCTAGGTAGCATTCCACATCAAAAATTCTGTTTTTATCATTTACCTACTCGAGGACGAGCAGGAATTAAGCTTGGGAATGCTTGATACGTCTCCAATGTATCTATAATTTTTTATTGCTCCATGCTATTATATTACCTGTTTTGGATGTTTAATGGGCTTTAATATACCTTTTTATATTATTTTTGGGACTAACCTGCTAACCAAAGGCCCAGTGCAAATTGTTGTTTTTTTGCCTATTTCAATGTTTCGTAGAAAAGGAATATCAAATGGAATCCAAACGGAATGAAACCTTCGGGAGAGTTATTTTTGGAACAAACGTGATCCAGGAGACTTGGAGTGGATGTCAAGAAAGAAGCGAGGAGGCCACGGGGCAGGGAGGTGCGCCCAGGGGGGTACCCCCCGCCCCCCCACCCTCATGGGCCCCTCACAGTGTTGGGGAACGTAGCAATAATTCAAAAGTTTCCTACGTGTCTACAAGATCAATCTAGGAGATACTAGCAACGAGAGAGAGGGAGTGCATCTTCATATCCTTGAAGATCGCTAAGCGGAAGCGTTACAAAAACGCGGGTGGTGGAGTCGTACACGCCGCGATTCAGATCACGGTCGATACCGATCTAGGCGCCGAACAACAGCGCCTCCATGTTCAACACATGTACAGCCCGGGGACGTCTCCTCCTTCTTGATCCAGCAAGGGGAGAGGAGAAATTGAGGGAGAACTCCGACAACACGATGGCGTGGTGGTGATGGAGCTCGTGGTTCTCTGGTAGGGCTTCACCAAGCGCTACGGAGGAGAAGAAGGTGTAGGAGAGGGGGAGGGGCTGCGCCAGGGGAAGGGTACGGCTTCCCTCTATCACCCTCACTATATATAGGGGCAAGGGGGTGGAGGAGGCGCCCTAGGGTTCCCTAGGGGAGGGGCGGTGGCCACAGGGGAAACCCTAGATGGGTTTGGGCGCCGCCACCCCTAGGAAACTTGCCCCCCTAGCCGGGAGGGGTGGCTGCCCTAGGGGAGGCGCCCCCACCTCTCCAAGTTACATGAGATGGGGTGGCAGGGGCGCTCAGCCCCTTAGTGGGCTGATATGCCCCCTCCCCTTGGCCCATAAGCCCCCCCAACACTTGCCGGGGCCTCCAAAACCCCTTTCGGACACGCTGGTCGTCACCCGGTACCCCCGGAACAATTCCGGACTCCAATACCCTTCATCCAATATATCGATCTTCACCTACGGACCATTCCGGAACTCCTCGTCATGTCTGGGATCTCATCCGGGACTCCGAACAACCTTCGGTAACCACATACTATTTCCCATAACAACTCTAGCGTCACCGAACCCTAAGTGTGTAGACCCTACGGGTTCGGGAACCATGCAGACATGACCGAGACATCTCTCCGCCCAATAACCAATAGTGGGATCTGGATACCCATATTGGCTCCCACATGTTCCACGATGGTCTCATCATATAAACCACGATGTCGGGGATTCAATTAATCCCGTATACAATTCCCTTTGTCTATCGGTATATTACTTGCCCGAGATTCAATCGTCGGTATCCCCATACCTCGTTCAATCTCGTTACTGGCAAGTCACTTTACTCGTTCCGTAACGCATGATCCCGTGACCAACTCCTTAGTCACATTGAGCTCATTATGATGATGCATTACCGAGTGGGCCCAGAGATACCTCTCCGTCATACGGAGTGACGAATCCCAGTCTCGATTCATGCCAACCCAACAGACACTTTCGGAGATATCTGTAATGCACTTCTATAGCCACCCAGTTACGTTGTGACGTTTGGTACACCCAAAGCATTCCTATGGTATTCGGGAGTTTCACAATCTCATGGTCTAAGGAAATGATACTTGACATTACAAAAGCTTTAGCAAACGAACTACACGATCTTGTTATATGCTTAGGGCTGGGTCTTGTCCATCACATCATTCTCCTAATGATGTGATCCCGTTATCAATGACATCCAATGTCCATGGTCAGGAAACCATGACCATCTATTGATCAACGAGCTAGTCAACTAGTGGCTTACTAGGGACATATTATGATCTATGTATTCACACATGTATTACGGTTTCCGGTTAATACAATTATAGCATGAACAATAGAAAATTATCATGAATAAGGAAATATAATAATAACCATTTTATTATTGCCTCTAGGGCATATTTCCAACAGTCTCACACTTGCACTAGAGTCAATAATCTAGTTCACTTCTTCATGTGATCAACACTTTTAGTTCACATCGCCATGTGACTAATACCCAAAGAGTTTACTAGAGTCAATAATCTAGTTCACATCACCATGTGATTAACACTCAATGAGTTCTAGGGTTTGATCATGTTATGCTTAGGAGAGAGATTTTAGTCAATGGGTCTGCAACATTCAGATCCGTGTGTTCTTCGTAAATCTCGATTTCATATTGTAGATGTTGCTACTATGCTCCACTTGGAGCTATTCCAAATGTTTGCTCCACTATATGTATCCGGTTTGCTACTCAGAGTCATCCGGATAGGTGTTAAAGCTTGCATCGACGTAACCCTTTACGCCAAACTCTTTATCACCTCGAGAAACATTTCCTTATTCCTAAGGACAATTTTGACCGCTGTCCAATGATCCACTCCTGGATCACTCTTGTACCCCCTTGCCAGCCACGTGGCAAGGCACATCGCGGTACACAGCATGGCATATTGTATAGAGCCTATGGCTAAGGCATAGGGGACAACTTTTGTCCTTTCTCTTTCTTCTGCCGTGGTCGAGCTTCAAGTCTTAACTTCACACCTCACAACTCAGGCAAGAACTCCTTCTTTGACTGATCCATCTTGAACTCCTTCAAGATCATGTCAAGGTATGTGCTCTGTGAAAGTCTTATCAGGCGTCTAACTCTATAGATCTTGATACCCAACATGTAAGCAGTTTTACACAGGTCTTTCTTTGAAAAACTCCATTCAAACAACCCTTTATGCTTTCTAGAAATTCTACATCATTTCCGATCAACAATATGTCATCCACATATACCTATCAGAAATGTTGTAGTGCTCCCACTCACTTTCTTGCAAACTTTGTATAAACCCAAATGCTTTGATCGCCTCATCAAAGTGTATGTTCCAACTCCGAGATGCTTGCTCCAGTCCATAGAAGGATTGCTGGAGTTTGCATACCTTTTAGCATCCTTAGGATTGACAAAAACCTTTTGGTTGTATCACATACAACCTTTCCCCATGGAAACCGTCAAGGAAACTTTGTTTTGAGATCCATCTGCCTGATTTCGTAAATGAAAATGCAGCAACTGCTAAAATAGTTCTAACAGACTTTAGCATCGCTATGATTGAGAGAGTCTCATCATAGTCAACTCCTTGAACTTGTCGAAAACTTCTTTGAGACAAGTTGAGCTTCACAAATGGTGACATTACCATCAACGTATGTCTTCTTCTTAAAGTTCCATTTATTCTCAATGGCCTGCCGTTCATCGGGCAAGTCCACCAAAATTCATACTTTGTTCTCATTCATGGATCCTATCTCGGATTTCATGGCTTCCAGCCAATTGTTGGAATCCGGGCCCACCATCGCTTCTTCATAGCTCATAGGTTCATCGTTGTCCAACAACATGACCTTTAAGACAAGGTTACTGTCGGTGTCAAAACCGGCAGATCTCGGGTAGGGGTCCCGAACTGTGCGTCCAGGCGGATGGTAACAGGAGGCAGGGGACACGATGTTTTACCCAGGTTCGGGCCCTCTTGATGGAGGTAAAACCCTACGTCCTACTTGATTAATATTGATGATATGGGTAGTACAAGAGTAGATCTACCACGAGATCAGAGAGGCTAAACCCTAGAAGCTAGCCTATGGTATGATTGTTGTTCGTCCTACGGACTAAAACCCTTCGGTTTATATAGACATCGGAGAGGGCTAGGGTTACACAGAGTCGGTTACAATGGTAGGAGATCTACATATCTGTATCGCCAAGCTTGCCTTCCACGCCAAGGAAAGTCCCTTCCGGACACGGGACGAAGTCTTCAATCTTGTATCTTCATAGTCCAGGAGTCCGGCCGAAGGTATAGTCTGGCTATCCAGACCCCGTAATCCAGGACTCCCTCAATAGCCCCCGAACCAGGCTTCAATGATGACGAGTCCGGCGCGCAGATTGTCTTCGGCATTGCAAGGCGGGTTCTCCAAATTCCGTGTACCTGTTGAAAATGTCCGGTTTCTTGTAGCGCTCCTTGGCTTCTACGCCCAATAATGGCCGTCTTCCACGTGTCAAACAAATACGAAAAGTCAGGGTGTTTTTTTATATTTACACCCCTAGTCACGTGAATGAGCCGCCTATTTAAGGGGACGAGGATTTAGATCCAAACCACACCTTCTCCCCTCCGCGAGTATTCATCAGAGCGTATCTGACAGAGGTCCATTCTATCATGGCCGGCCGCCGCAGCTCCTCCTCTTGCCCTTCCAGCCCTCGGCCTGGAGATTGGAAGAGGTGCTCCATCCCGCACAGCGAGCTACCGACGCAACAGACCAAGGGATTTCTCCCCCCGGCCTATATGGTCCCGGTTCGAGCCGGACATGCCACCTATAATGGCGGAGAGCAAGTGGAGAGCGCCCCCAATCCTTCCCAAGGAGAGCGGGTATGCCTTGTTCCTTACTTAATAAGAGGGCTCGGATTTCCGATTCATCCATTTCTCCGGGGGCTCCTGGAGTTCTATGGCCTCCAGCTGCACAACCTCACGCCTGCCTCCATATTGCATATCGCGGGCTTCGTAGCCCTTTGCGAGCTGTTTTTGGGCTGCGAGGCTCATTTCACGCTGTGGAAAAGGCTGTTCTGCCTTGTGCCCCGTTCTAAGAAGCGGTCAATATATCAAGTGGGCGGAGCCGAAGTGTGGCGCATCGCCGGGACCGGATATCTATCCGGAACCCCAAAGAAGGCGTCCGAAGACTGGCCTTCGGAATGGTTTTATATAGAGGACGTCCCGCTGCCGAATCCTGTCCGGATCGGCCTCCCTGAGTTCGACAGTGCCCCCCCTAAAGAAGCGCCTCAGTCGGCGTCCACGGAGCCCTCAGAGGGAAAGCGAAAAGGACGTTTTTTACCTGATGGGCCGGATAAGATTGTTAGCTCATTCCGGACTTACCATGATCGGGGTCATGGCCGTATGCATCATGCGAGGGGTGCAGCCGCTTTAGTATAGAGGCCGCCCCATGTGGGACTTCAACGGAGAGGACGACGCCACCCATCATGGCCGTAAGGGGCCGGATTCGGCTGCCGCTCTAATAAAGATCTTGTCCACTTTGTACAAGGGAGAAGAGGAGGAATTTCTCCGCGTCAACCCTCAGGGTGGATTTTCTATGTACAATCCCCCAAGTTGGGTAAGTGGACACTTTTACTTGCCCATCCGTTTTATATTCCCATTGTTAAATATTCAGTCTAACGACTTCAATGCAGGAACTGCGCCAGGCTGTTAAAGAAATAAACAGCCCTCCTCCACAACCCGAGGATCCGGGACGGTCCCTCGACCCGGACTCTCAAGAGGATCTGGACTTATCTGTGGAGCTGATTGATGGGGTGTTTCATCAATTGAGCAAGGACAATGCCTTGGTTGCCATTACGACCGATTACCCAGGGCTACTCCCAGCCTCACAGGTAACTGAGACCGAAGTCCCAGCACTTTGAAAAGAGATCTATCCTCGTGTGTTTTTGATTGCCGTATGACAACCGTGTTTTGCAGGGGAGGTCCTTGAGACGAGAGGCCGAGCCTGCGGCGACTAGCCAACGAGGGGCAGCAAGGCCCCGCGGGCTGAAAAGAAGTGCGGTCCGGACTGAGACGCCGGCGCAAAGGTATAGCGCGCCATCTTATTCCCAGGTGTTATTCCTTCAAGGCATACTAACGCTCGTGCTCTCTTCAGGACGAAGAGACCTCGCCGGACTATATCCGGAGAGGTTGCCAATCGCGCCTCCACTAGCCAGGCTCCAAAACCTGGTCCGGATGTGGAGGCGAACACGAGGCGCACACCGGACGCTTCTCCGACAGAGGATGCAGACAGACTGTATGCCACCAATTCCGAGGTGGAGAGTGCCATGAACCACAGGCTTCGCCGGACAGTTCTTCGCGACGCTTGTTTCTCCCAAGAGGCATTGGATGCCTTCAATTTGGGAGATGCGTACCTCCGTGCCGCTCAAAATGGTCCAGCCAGAGCCACGGAGCAATATGTAAAAGACATACGGGTAAGAAATTTTTGGTAATTATATATATACCAGTAGCCCCCGAGACTTGAAACAGTTAGAATAACTGATTTAAGGATCATTTGTTATGCAGATTCTTACAGAAAAGAATACCCTACTGTCCCAGGAGCTGGAAGAGTGCAAAGCCCAACTTGAGGCCGCACTAGCCGCGGCAGGGGAGCCCAAGGAGACCCCCTCTGGTAATGTATGCTTCGAAAGATAAGTATTTTGCGAAGTGCGGCGTGGGTGCAAATCTGACAAATGAAATTGCAGATGGCGCCGGATTAAATCGGGAAGAACAACATCTCTGATGCCAGCTAAAGGTTGGTGAGAGCGTGCTGACAAAGGTGAGGCGGGAGAAGAACGATCTCCAAGATGCCAACACCAAGCTGGGCGTTGAACTGAAGGATGTTCGTGCCCAGCTGTTGGACTCCGTGAAGGAGAATCGGCTGCTTCGACGTGGCATATATAGTAAGTGCTTAAACAAACTTTGAAAAAAGAGTTCGGCGAGGAAGTCGACTAACAGAGTAATGTCTGTAGGTATGCTAACAGGTCGTCCTGCAGAGGAAATGCCCGGTTCTACGGGTGACCTTCTTCCCGAGCTCTCACAACTGCACGAGCGAGTTCGGCAGGTGATGCAAAGCGTCGCCCAGGCCTTGTGGCCATCCGTCTCCATGCCCGAAGGCCTTGGAGAGTTTGTAGAGAAGCTAAAGGGAGCGCAGCGGCGCTTCCGATTGTGGAAGATGTCTGCCTGCCGTCAAGGCACCAGGGAGGCCTGGGCCATGGTGAAGACGCGGTACACAAAGGCTGACCCAAACCACATGGCCGAGGTTGGACCCCGTGGGGCCCGATGGGAAGGAGATCCCTGTGAGCTTATTATACGGCCAAGTAGAATTGGCCGCAAAGTATTCCCAACAGGACTATAAACTAGACAGCCTGTTAGATGGTATTGAAGAGGAATACAATCAGTCAAATTGACAATGTAATTATAATTGACATGTGTAATGCCTTCTAGCTGGATTGTAGATCGTTTGTCATGGCCGACCTTTTCGCTTCAACCTCAGGACCTGACGGTCCGGAGTGTGTCCGAATACCCCCGCGGTTACATAAGAACCGGGGTATGCATGGAGACCAGGCGTAGGGGTCATTAGTGCTTGAACAAACAAGTGCCCAACTAGTTATGTTATATTACATGGTTAGTAAGAAACATCTTCCAGGGAGAATAGTTCCGTTAGGGGTTCCTTTCCTTGGGAGGCATGCCCTAAAGTGCATGTCCATTCTGCACAAAGTGACGCAGGAAAAACATCTGGGGGCGTATAGATAAATAAGTGAAAAAAGGATCATCTTTAGTTCACCGACCGAATATTCCCTTAAGAATGCTGGCTTTCAGCTTCACCCAGTCTGAGGTACACATCCGGCTGACCCGGCAGTAACAATCACAGAGGTGCTCCCTTTACCACCTAGCCAAACAATCAGGAACGTAGGGGTAAGCACAGGAGCCAGGCAACCCAGCTTGGCCAAAACTTAAGTCATATCGATGCATATAATGGTGAATAAAAGGTACATGCGGAAGTGTGACACATGTGTTAGGCATGAAGCCCGTATAAATAAGCTTATATTAAGGAAGCCCCCAGGTTTAATGAGCGCGGATAGTGCATCACTGTATGAGCCTTTAAAGGCTATAAGAGAGAGAGAGAGAGGAGAAGGAGAGAAATGTAAGACAGGAAGTATATAAAAAATGGACAGAGGAAGGAGACGAACACAGAGTCCGGCGCTAGGCGTAGAATCTTCGGAGACGGGCTGCGTTCCATGGGTTCGGCTCGAGTCGGTTATCCGATGCATCTCACAGGTGGTACGCTCCACCAGTCGGGACTTGGTCAATTATGAAGGGACCTTCCCACTTGGGCTTGAGTTTGTCCTTTTTCTTATCCGGCAGGCATAGAACTAATTCGCCAACATTGTAATTTTTGGCCCGTACTTCTCTGCTTTGGTATCTTCGAGCCTGCTTTTGATAAAATGCAGAACGGGCTTTTGCCACGTCACGCTCTTCCTCCAAGGCGTCCAAACTGTCCTGCCGATCGAGCTCGGCTTCTCTTTCTTCGTACATGCGCACTCGAGGTGAGTCATGAATTGTCTCGCAGGGCAAAACTGCCTCTGCGCCGTACACCATGAAGAATGGTGTGTATCCGGTGGTGCGATTCGGCGTGGTCCGCAGCCCCAGAGTACGGAGTCGAGCTCCTCTACCCAGTGCGTATTAGATTCCTTAAGGGACCACACTAATCTGTGTTTGATGCTGCTCATGATAAGACCATTTGCACGTTCGACCTGACCGTTAGTTTGTGGGTGATAGACGGAAGCATAGTCGAGCTTGATGCCCATGTTTTTGCACCAGAGTTTTACCTCGTCGGCCGCAAAGTTCGTGCCGTTATCAGTGATGATGCTATGGGGGACGCCGTAATGGTGTACAACCCCGGATATAAAGTCTATCACCGGTCCGGATTCGGCCGTCTCAACAGGCTTGGCTTCTATCCATTTGGTGAACTTATCGACCATGACCAGTAAGTATTTTTTCTGGTGGGTTCCGCCTTTAAGGGGTCCAACCATGTCAAGCCCCCACACCGCGAAGGGCCAAGTGATGGGGATAGTTTGGAGGGCGGTAGGTGGCATATGGCTTTGGTTTGCAAAAAGCTGGCAACCGACGCATCATTGGACTAAGTCCTGGGTGTCTGCCCGGGCCGTCGGCCAATAAAAGCCTGTACGGAAGGCCTTGCTTAGAAGGGACCGAGCTACAGCGTGATGACCATCGAGTCCGGCATGAATTTCAGCCAGGAGGTTCCGCCCTTCCTCTTCGGAGATGCACCTTTGAAGGACTCCGGTAGCGCTTTTCTGATCAAGCTCTCCCTCATGGACTTTATAGGCTTTAGATCGCCGCACTATGCAGCGTGCCTCATTTTGGTCCTCAGGGAGTTCCTGCCTAGTAAGGTAGGCAAGGAATGGTTCTGTCCATGGGGCGATGACGACCATTATTACGTGGGCTGAAGGTGTTATTTCATTGGCAGAGCCTCCAATTATGTCAGAGTGTTCGGTGTCGGGCAGTGCGGTTGGGTCCGGGCTGTTATTGCCGGGTTCCCCTTCCCATACTACGGATGGCTTGAACAGCCTTTCCAAGAAGATGTTGGGGGGGGGGACTACATCGCGTTTTGCGCCGATGCATGCCAGGACATCTACCGCCTGATTATTTTCCCGGGCTACATGGTGAAATTCGAGCCCTTCGAACCGAGCTGACATTTTTAGGACGACGTTGTGATAAGCGGCCATTTTTGGATCCTTGGCATCAAAGTCTCCATTAATTTGGGATATTGCGAGGTTCGAGTCCCGCGCACCTCTAGGCGTTGAATGCCCATGGATACTGCCATCCGGAGACCATGTAAAAGGGCCTCATATTCGGCTGCATTGTTGGAGTCTGTGTACATTATCTGGAGTACATATTGAACTGTGTCTCCTATGGGGGACGTCAAAATGACGCCAGCCCCTAGACCGGCCAACATTTTGGAGCCGTCAAAGTGCATGACCCAGTTTGAATATGTGTCGTACTCTTTAGGGAGTTCGGCCTCCGTCCATTCTGCGACGAAGTCGGCCAAAACTTGCGACTTGATAGCTCACTGTGGCTTGTAAGTTATGTCGAACGGGAGGAGCTCAATGGCCCATTTTACAATCTGGCCCGTCGCGTCGCAGTTGTTTATAATATCGTTAAGTGGCACTTCCGAGGCTACTATTATTGAACACTCTTGAAAGTAGTGTCGCAGCTTCCGGGATGCCATAAATACCGCATACGCAATCTTTTGATAATGCGGGTACCGTGACTTGCATGGAGTAAGGACAGTGGACACATAGTAGACCGGCTTTTGAAGGGGGAATTTGTGTCCGTCCGTTTCTTGTTCGATGACGACCACTGTGCTTACGACCTGATGGGTTGCTGTAATGTATAATAGCATTGGTTCGCCAATGTTTGGCGCGACCAGGACTGGGTTAGTTGCCAAGATGGCTTTTATTTCGCCGAGTCCGGCCGTGGCTGCATCCGTCCACTCAAAGTGTTTGGTGCACCGAAGGAGGCGGTAAAGGGGTAGGGCCTTTTCTCCCAAGCGGGAGATCAAGCGGCTTAGAGCCGCCACACATCCGGTTAATTTTTGTATTTGTTTGAGGTCCTTCGGGATATCCAATTGTGACAGAGCTCGGATCTAGGTTGGATTTGCTTCAATTCCTCTACCGGATACAATGAAGCCCAAGAGCTTTCCGGCTGGAACGCCGAAAACGCATTTTTCCGGGTTGAGCTTGATGTCGTATGTTCGGAGGTTACCGAATGTTAGCCTCAAGTCGTCTACTAGAGATTCGACATGTCTTGTTTTAACGACCACATCATCTACATATGCCTCCACTATTTTGCCGATCTGGTTTGCCAGACATGTCTGAATCATGCGCTGATATGTTGCGCCGGCGTTTTTGAGCCCAAAGGGCATTGTGTTGAAGCAGAATGGGCCGTATGGTGTGATGAATGCCGTTGCGGCTTGGTCTGACTCTGCCATCTTTATTTGTTGGTAGCCGGAGTATGTGTCGAGGAAACACAACAAATCGTGTCCTGCGGTGGCATTGATAATTTGATCGATGCGTGGGAGAGGGAAGGGATCCTTTGGGCAAGCCTTGTTAAGGTCTTTAAAATCAACGCACAGGCGCCAGGATTTGTCCTTCTTTGGTACCATCACCAGGTTTGCTAGCCAGTCCGGGTGTTTTATATCTTTGATGAATCTGGCCTCCAGTAGCTTGGCTAGTTCCTCTCCCATGGTCTGTCTCTTAGGTTCGAAAAAACACCGAAGAGCCTGTTTAACTGGCTTGAATCCTTTTAGGATATTTAAGCTGTGTTCGGCCAGCCTGCGTGGGATTCCTGGCATGTCTGAAGGGTGCCAGGCAAAAATGTCCCAGTTCTCTCGTAGGAACTCTCGCAGTGCGGTGTCTACATCAGGGTTTAACTATGCTCCGATGGAAGCTATTTTATTGGGGTCCGTTGGATGGACCTGGAATTTGACTATTTCGTCCACCGGTTTAAAGGAGGTGGACTTGGATCATTTGTCGAGTATCACATCGTCCCTATTCACCGTGGAGCGCAGCGCAGTCAGTTCCTCAGCCGCTAGGGCTTCGGATAGCGCCTCGAGGGCCAGTGCGATTGTCTTGTTTTTGGCGCGGAGTGCTATGTCCGGATCACTAGCGAGATTGATGATTCCGTTAGGCCCGGGCATCTTGAGCTTCATGTAGCCGTAATGGGGTATTGCTTGGAAGATTGTAAACGCTTCCCGCCCTAGCAGAGCATGATATCCGCTACTGAACGGGGCCACTTGGAACGTGACCTCTTCGGACCTGTAATTATCCGGCATGCCGAACACCACATCTAGTGTGATTTTTCCTATATAGCGCGCTTCCCGACTGGGGATTATTCCTCTGAAGGTTGTGCTGCTTCGCTCAATGCGGTTCCAGTCTATTTCCATTTTTTGAAGGGTTTCCTCGTAAATGAGGTTCAATCCGCTGCCGCCATCCATGAGTACCTTGGTAAGACGAAAGCCATCCACTATTGGACTGAGGACCAATGCGTCTGGTGCTCGGGCTGTTCGGAATATATGTTCATCACTGGCGTTAAAAGTGATAGCCGTGTCAATCCATGGGTTTATTGTTGCTACTTGGTAGACTTCGGCAAGGCTGTGGAGTGTTCTTTTTCGCATATTATTTGATGCGAAAGTCTCGAAGACTGTTGATACCGTACTGGTGTCTCTGGGGTGGCTTTCTTTAGCTTCTGGAATTAGAAGATCTTCGCCAATTTTGCCACCTGCCGGAGTATCCAACATGCTCTAAGGCTATGAGTTGGTGTGGCGCCCTCTGCACTATGAATTTTACAGGGTCCATTAAGCCATCCTTCCAGCATGGTTCTGTGCCCTATTAGGGCTTTTGCTTTTTGGTATTGAACCCGGGTGTCTGGCGATGATGCACCCTTTTATTTCGGACTGGGTTTGTATTCAAGGCCGGATTGTCCCAAAATTTTATTTCGGTTTTCCAGGCGCTTTCCATCGCATAGTACTTTCGTACTATGGATGCCAAGTCAGCGAAGCGTGTGATATCATGGCGACTTATGGCGTTGAGGATTCCCTTGTCCGTGCAATTGTTAAAGAAGAATGAAATTGCGTCTTCCTCGCGGCAGTCCTTTATCCTGTTCATAACAAGGAGGAATCTGGCCTAGTAATGATGTATTGTTTCTTCGGGCTCTTGCCTAATTTGAGATAGATCGCTTATGAATGGGTGGGTGGGTGGAATCAAATCCGAAACCTCACCCAATCTGAGACCCAGGGGCCAAGGAGTTTCCGAACTCGGAAGTTTGGATTCTTGGATGTTGTCCAATGAATCTAGCCCGTCGCCCGACTTTAAGTTTAGGTCTTGAGTGATGTCCTCCCCTCCGTGGGTATCCGGCTTGGAGGGATCGGGAATCCTAACATAGCTAGTCCTTAAGATAGATGAAGGGTCGCCGCACTATCCCTCTACCACGGCAACATGATGGGTGACCTGGGGAGAGTTAATCTCTCTCAGATCGGGTTTAGGCCCAATCTGGTCGTAATCCGTAGCGACTCCCAGGGCGGCGAAGCGATCCAAGAGCTCGTTTAGGGAAGAGAGCTCCATTGGATCTAGCTGCTCGGCGAATTCCGAGCTGACATGAAGATTGCTTTCGATGACCCGAGAGGTCATCGTCGGCGCAGTAGCCGAACGGGCGGTCATAAGGAAACCACCTAGCCTGAGAGTCTGGCTGACAGCCAAAGATCCCTTAGCAACGGTGCCGTCTTTAAAGATGGGATGAGGCATCCTTCCTGATGGCGACGGCATAGAGGAACTCTCAATGAAAGCACCAATGTCGGTGTCAAAACCGGCAGATCTCGGGTAGGGGGTCCCGAACTGTGCGTCCAGGCGGATGGTAACAGGAGGCAGGGGACACGATGTTTTACCCAGGTTCGGGTCCTCTTGATGGAGGTAAAACCCTACGTCTTGCTTGATTAATATTGATGATATGGGTAGTACAAGAGTAGATCTACCACGAGATCGGAGAGGCTAAACCCTAGAAGCTAGCCTATGGTATGATTGTTGTTCGTCCTAGGACTAAAACCCTCCGGTTTATATAGACACCGGAGAGGGCTAGGGTTACACAGAGTCGGTTACAATGGTAGGAGATCTACATATCCGTATCGCCAAGCTTGCCTTCCACGGCAAGGAAAGTCCCTTCCGGACATGGGACAAAGTCTTCAATCTTGTATCTTCATAGTCCAGGAGTCCGGCCGAAGGTATAGTCCGGCTATCCGGACACCCCCTAATCCAGGACTCCCCTCAGTTACCACTAAGAAGTTGTACACACCCTTGTCGACCTACGAGGTTCGATAGTAATTTGATCTGAAGCATCATGATCATCATCATTAGCTTTCTCTTCAACTAACGTAGTTGCCACAGAAACTTCTTTCTGTGCTGCGCTACTCTCTGGTTGAAGTGAAGGTTCAACAACCTCATCAAGTTCTATCTTTCTCCCACTCAATTCTTTTGAGAGAAACTCTTTATCGAGAAAGGACATTTTCTTAGCGACAAACACTTTGCCCTCAGATCTGAGATAGAAGGTATACCCAATCGTCTTGTTTGGGTATTCTATGAAGATACAATTTTCTGCTTTGGGTTCGAGCTTTTCCGACCGAAGCATATCGACATAAGCATCGTAGCCCCAAACCTTAAGAAACAACATCTTTGGTTTCTTGCCAAACCATAGTTCATACGGTGTCGTCTCCACGGACTTAGATGGTGCCCTTTTTAAAGTGAATGTAATTGTCTTTAATGCATAACCCCCAAAAATAGCGGTAGATTGGTAAGAGACATCATACACCATATCCAATAAGGTTCGATTACGACGTTCGGACACACCATCATGCTATGGCGTTCCAGGCGGCGTCAACTGTGAAACGTTTCCACCTTGTCTTCAGTGGTTGCCAAACTCATAACTTAGATACTTTCCCTTTGATCAGATCGAACGAACTTGATCTTCTTGTTACGATGATTCTCAACTTCACTCTGAAATTGCTTGAACTTTTCAGACATTTCAGACTTATGCCTCATTAAGTAAATATACCCATATCTATTCAATTCACCAGTGAAGGTGAGAAAATAACGATATCCACCGCGCGCGTCAACACTCATCGGACCGCACACATCAGCATGTATGATTTCCAACAAGTCACATGCCCGTTCCATTGTTTCAAAGAATGGGGTTTTAGTCATCTTGCCAAAGAGGCATGGTTCGCATGTGTCAAGTGATTCAAAATCAAGTGACTTCAAAAGTGCATTAGCATGGAGGTTCTTTCATGTGCTTTACACCAATATGACCTAAGTGGCAGTGCCACATGAAAGTGGTACCATCATTATCAAATCTACATCTTTTGGCATCAATGCTATGAACATGTGTATAACTACGACCGGGATTCAATAAACCATTCACATTGGGTGCATGACCATAGAAGGTATTATTCATGTAAACAGAATAACCATTATTCTCTGACTTAAATGAATAACCGCATTGCAATAAACATGATCTAATCATGTCCATGCTCAACGCAGACACCAATGCAAACAACATTTATCTAGGTTCAACACTAATCCTGAAGGTAGAGGGAGAATGCGATGGTGACCACATCAACCTTGGAAACACTTCCAACACACATCGTCACCTCACCCTTAGCTAGTCTCCGTTAATTCTGCAGCTTTTGTTTCGAGTTACCAATATTAGCAACTGGACCGGTATCTAATATCCAGGTCCTACTACGAGTACTAGTAAGGTACACATCAATAACACACATATATCAAATATACTTTTGTTGAAGTTGACAACCTTCTTATCTACCAAGTATTTGAGGCAGTTCCGCTACCAGTGACTGTTCCCCAAGCACTTTGTCTCGGGTTTGGATTCTTGGGTTTCTTCACTAGAGAGGCAACTGGCTTGCCATTCAAGAAGTTTCCCTTCTTGCCCTTGCCCTTCTTTGAAACCAGTGATCTTGTTAACCATCAACACTTGATGCTCCTTCTTGATTTCTACCTTTACAGCCTAAAGCACGACGAACAGCTCCGAGATTATCTTCCCTTGCATGTTATAGTTCATCAGAAAACTCTAGTAGCTTGGTGATAGCGACTGGAGAACTTTTGTCAATCACTTTCTTATCTAGAAGATTAACTCCCACTTGATTTAAGTGCTTGAAGTACCCAGACATGATGAGCACATACTCACTGGTTGGGCTATTCTCCTCCATCTTGTAGGCAAAGGTCTTGTCAGAGCTCTCAACCTCTCAACACGGGCATGAGCCTGAAATACCAATTTCAGCTCTTCGAACATCTCATATGTTGTATGGCGTTCAAAACGCTTTTGGAGCCCCGACTCTAAGCCGTAAAGCATGATGCACTAAACTATCAGGTAGTCATCAGAACGTGTCTACCAAATGTTCACAACATCCACGGACGACGCCAGAGGGGTTGGCACACCGAGCGGTGCATCAAGGACAGAAGTCTTCTGTGTAGCTGTGAGGACAATCCTCAGACTACGGCCCTAGTCCGCACAATTGCTTACAAATATCTTTCATCTTAGTCTTTCTCTAGGAACGTATTAAAACAAAGAGCTAAAGCGCGAGCTATTAATCCACAAAATAATTTGCAAAGACAATTTAGACTATCATCATCATAATTAAGTTCATATAATCAAATTATTCAATGAACTCCCACTCAGATAGACATCCCTCTAGTTGTGTAAGTGATACATGATCCGAATTTAATAGGCCGTGTCCGATCATCACGTGAGACGGACTAGTCATCAACGGTGAACATCTCCATGTTGATCGTATCTACTATACGACTCATGTTCGACCTTTCGGTCTCTCGTGTTCTGAGGCCATGTCTGTACATGCTAGGCTCGTCAAGTCAACCTAAGTGTTTTGCATGTGTAAATCTGGCTTACACCCGTTGTATTCGAACGTTAGAATCTATCACACCTGATCATCACGTGGTGCTTCGAAACAACGAACCTTCGCAATGGTGCACAGTTAGGGGGAACACTTTCTTGAAATTTTAGTGAGGGATCATCTTATTTATGCTACCATTGTTCTAAGCAAATAAGATGTAAACATGACAAACATCACATGCAAATCATAAAGTGACATGATATGGCCAATATCATCTTGCGCCTTTGATCTCCATCTTCGAGGCGCGGCATGAACAGCATCGTCACCAGCATGACACCATGATCTCCATCATCGTGTCTTCATGAAGTTGCCTCGCCAACTATTACTTCTACTACTATGGCTAACGGTAAGCAATAAAGTAAAGTAATTACATGGCATTTTCATTGACATGCAGGTCATAAATAAATTAAGACAACTCCTATGGCTCCTGCCGGTTGTCATACTCATCGACATGCAAGTCGTGATTCCTATTACAAGAACATGATCAATCTCATACATCACATATATCATTCATCACATCCTTTTGGCCATATCACATCACATAGCATACCCTGCAAAAACAAGTTAGACGTCTTCTAATTGTTGTTGCATGTTTTATGTGGCTGCTATGGGTTTCTAGCAAGAACGTTTCTTACCTACGCAAAACCACAACGGTGATATGCCAATTGCTATTTACCCTTCATAAGGACCCTTTTCATCGAATCCGATCCGACTAAAGTGGGAGAGACAGACACTCGTCAGCCACCTTATGCATCAAGTGCATGTCAGTCTGTGGAACCAGTCTCATGTAAGCGTACGTGTAAGGTCGGTCCGGGCCGCTTCATCCCACAATGCCACCGGATCAAGATAAGACTAGTAATGGTAAGCAAATTGAACAAATCATCGCCCATCACTGCTTTGTGTTCTACTCGTGCATAGAATCTACGCATAGACCTAGCTCATGATGCCACTGTTGGGGTACGTAGCAATAATTCAAAATTTTCCTACGTGTCACCAAGATCAATCTAGGATATACTAGCAACGAGAGAGAGGGAGTGCATCTTCATACCCTTGAAGATACTAGCAACGCGGTTGGTCGAGTCGTACATGTAGCGATTCAGATCACGGTCAATACCGATCTAAGCGCCGAACAATGGCGCCTCCGTGTTCAGCACACGTACAGCCCGGGGACATATCCTTCTTCTTGATCCAGCAAGGGGAGAGGAGAAGTTGAGGGAGAACTCCGACAGCACGACGGCGTGGTGGTGATGGAGCTCGTGGTTCTCCGGCAGGGCTTCGCCAAGCGCTACGGAGGAGGAGGAGGTGTAGGAGAGGGGGAGGGGCTGCGCCAAGGGAAGGGTACGACTGCCCTCTCTATCCCTCACTATATATAGGGGCAAGGGGGTGGAGGAGGCGCCCTAGGGTTCCCTAGGGGAGGGGCGGCGGCCACAGGGGAAACCCTAGATGGGTTTGGGCGCCGCCACCCCTAGGAAACTTGCCCCCCAAGCCGGGAGGGGTGGCTGCCCTAGGTGAGGCGCCCCCACCTCTTCAAATTACGTGAGATGGGGTGGGAGGGGCACTCAGCCCCTTAGTGGGCTGATGTGCCCCCTCCCCTTGGCCCATAAGGCCCCCCAACGCTTGTCGGGGCCTCCGAAACCCCTTTCGGACACGCTGGTCGTCACCCGGTACCACCGGAACAATTTCAGACTCCAATACCCTTTGTCTAATATATCGATCTTCACCTCCGGACCATTCCGGAACTCCTCGTCATGTCTTGGATCTCATCCGGGACTCCGAACAACCTTCGGTAACCACATACTATTTCCCATAACAACTTTAGCGTCACTGAACCTTAAGTGTGTAGACCCTACGGGTTCGGGAACCATGCAGACATGATCGAGACATCTCTCCGACCAATAACCAATAGCGGGATCTAGATATCCATATTGGCTCCCACATGTTCCACGATGATCTCATTGGATGAACCACGATGTCGGGGATTCAATTAATCCCGTATACAATTCCCTTTGTCTATCGGTATGTTACTTTCCTGAGATTCAATCGTCGGTATCCCCATACCTCGTTCAATCTCATTACTGGCAAGTCACTTTACTTGTTCCATAACGCATGATCCCGTGACCAACTCCTTAGTCACATTGAGCTCATTATGATGATGCATTACCTAGTGGGCCCAGAGATACCTCTCCGTCATACGGAGTGACGAATCCCAGTCTCGATTCGTGCCAACCCAACAGACACTTTCGGAGATACCTGTAATGCACCTTTATAGCCACCCAATTACGTTGTGACGTTTGGTACACCCAAAGCATTCCTAAGGTATCTGGGAGTTGCACAATCTCATGGTCTAAGGAAATGATACTTGACATTAGAAAAGCTTTAGCAAACGAACTACACGATCTCCTGCTATGCTTAGGATTGGGTCTTGGCCATCACATCATTCTCCTAATGATGTGATCCCGTTATCAATGACATAGAATGTCCATGGTCAGGAAACCATGACCATCTATTGATCAACGAGCTAGTCAACTAGAGGCTTACTAGGGACATATTACGATCTATGTATTCACGCATGTATTACGGTTTCCGGTTAATACAATTATAGCATGAACAATAGGCAATTATCATGAATAAGGAAATATAATAATAACCATTTTATTATTGCCTCTAGGGCATATTTCCAACACACAGCTCCACGGACGTACTTGTTCCTCCTATATATACCCATATAGCCCGAAAACATCCAGGAGAACCACGAAAGCCTATTTCCACCGCTGCAACCTTCTATACCTGTGAGATCCCATCTTGGGGCCTTTTACGGCGCTCTACCGGAGGGGGAATCGGTCACGAAGGGCTTCTACATCAACACCATAGCCTCTCCGATGATGTGTGAGTAGTTTACCATAGACCTTCGGGTCCATAGTTATTAGCTATATGGCTTCTTCTCTCTCTTTGGATCTCAATACAAAGTTCTCCTCGATTCTCTTGGAGATCTATTCGATTTAATTATTTTTGCAGTGTGTTTGTCGAGATCCGATGAATTGTGAGTTTATGATCAAGATTATCTATGAACAATATTTGATTCTTCTCTAAAATCTTGTATCCATGATTTAAATATCTTTGCAAGTCTCATCGAATTATCAGTTTGGTTTGGCTACTAGCTTGATCTTTCTTGCAATGGGAGAAGTGCTTAGCTTTGGGTTCAATCTTGCGATGTCCTTTCCCAGTAACAGCAGGGGCTGCAAGGGACATATTGTATTGTTGCCATCAAGGATAAAAAGATGGGGTTTATATCACATTGCTTGAGTTTATCTCTCTACATTGATACGTCTCCAACGTATCTATAATTTTTGAATGTTCCATGCTATTATATTATCAACCTTGGATGTTTTATATACATTTATATGCTATTTTATATGATTTTTGGAACTAACCTATTAACCTAGAGCCCAGTGCCAGTTTCTGTTTTTTCCTTGTTTTAGAGTATCACAGAAAAGGAAAATCAAACGAAGTCCAATTGACCTGAAACTTCACGGAACTTATTTTTGGAAGGAAAGCAACCCGGGGGACTTGGAGTGCACGTCAGGAAAGCAACGAGGGAGCCACGAGGCAGGGGGGCGCGCCCAACCCCCTGGGTGCGCCATCCACCCTCGTGGCCCCCCTGACGTATTTCTTCCGCCCATATATATCCATATACCCTAAAACGATCGGGGAGCACAATAGATCGGGGGGTGCGCCGCCAGAAGCCTCCGTAGCCACCGAAAACCAATTTAGACCCGTTCCAGCACCCTTCCGGATGGGGAATCCTTCTCCGGTGGCCATCTTCATCATCCCGGTGCCCTCCATGACGATGAGGGAGTAGTTCTCCCTCGGGGCTGAGGGTATGTACCAGTAGCTATGTGTTTGATCTCTCTCTCTCTCTCGTGTTCTTGAGGTGGTACGATCTTGATGTATCGCGAGCTTCGCTATTATAGTTGGATCTTATGATGTTTTCTCCCCCTCTACTCTCTTGTAATGGATTGAGTTTCCCCTTTGAAGTTATCTTATCGGATTGAGTCTTTAAAGATTTGAGAACACTTGATGTATGTCTTGACGTGCGTATCTGTGGTGACAATGGGATATCACGTGATTCACTTGATGTATGTTTTGGTGATCTACTTGCGGGTTCCGCCCATGAAACTATGCATAGGGGTTGGCACATGTTTTCGTCATGATTCTCCGGCAAAAACTTTGGGGCACTCTTTGAGGTTCTATGTGTTGGTTGAATAGATGAATCTGAGATTGTGTGATGCATATCGTATAATCATACCCACGGATACTTGATGTGACATTGGAGTATCTAGGTGACATTAGGGTTTTGGTTGATTTGTGTCTTAAGGTGTTATTCTAGTATGAACTCTAGGGCTGTTTGTGACACCTATAGGAATAGCCCAACGGATTGATTGGAAAGAATAACTTTGAGGTGGTTTCGTACCCTACCATAATCTCTTCGTTTGTTCTCCGCTATTAGTGACTTTGGAGTGACTCTTTGTTGCATGTTGAGGGATAGTTATGTGATCCAATTATGTTATTATTGTTGAGAGAACTTGCTAGTGAAAGTATGAACCCTAGGCCTTGTTTCCTAGCATTGCAATACCGTTTACGCTCACTTTAATCATTAGTTACCTTGCTGTTTTTATATTTTCAGATTACAAAAACTATTATCTACTATCCATATTGCACTTGTATCACCATCTCATCGCCCAACTAGTGCACCTATACAATTTACCATTGTATTGGGTGTGTTGGGGACACAAGAGACTCTTTGTTACTTGGTTGCAGGGTTGCTTGAGAGAGACCATCTTCATCCTATGCCTCCTACGGATTGATAAACCTTAGGTCATCCACTTGAGGGAAATTTGCCACTGTCCTACAAACCTCTGCACTTGGAGGCCCAACAACGTCTACAAGAAGAAGGTTGTGTAGTAGACATCAAGCTCTTTTCTGGCGCCGTTGCCGGGGAGGTTAGTGCTTGAAGGTATATCTTTAGATCTTGCAATTGAATCTTTTTGTTTCTTGTTTTATCACTAGTTTAGTCTATAAAAGAAAACTGCAAAAAATGGAATTATGGATGCCTCATATGCTTCATCTTTTTAATGTCTTTCATGAGAATAAGGATTCCGATAATTGTGCTCAAGTAGTAGAAGAAGAATGCATTAGAATGTTTGGCACTAAATATTTGAATGATGAGCATGATTGCAATGTTGTTAGTATGAATTCCTTGAATATCCATGATGCTAATGATATGCAAAGCCACAAGCTTGGGGGAAGCTATGTTTGATGAAGATGATATTTTTTGTCCCCCAAGTTTTGATGAGAAAATTTATTATGATGAAAGCATGCCTCCTATTTATGATGATTATATTCATGAAAGTGGATTTGGAGAGGTCATGACTTTATTTTGTGATGAATCCACTATTCCGGAAGAGGTTCCAATTGATTATGAGAACAAAGTTGCTATCTATGATGATTATTGTGATGACTTGTATGCTATAAAGAATAATGATATCCATGAAACTTGTCATCATGCTTTTAGTTTTCAATTGGATTATGCCTCACATGATAATTATTTTGTTGAGTTTGCTCCCACTATTATTCATGAGAAGAATTTTGCTTGTGTGGAGAGTAATAAAATTTATATGCTTGTAGATCATGAAAAGAATGCTTTATGTGATAGTTATATTGTTGAATTCATTCATGATGCTACTGAAAATTATTATGAGGGAGGAATATATGCTTGTAGGAATTGCAATAATATCAAGTTTCCTCTCTATGTGCTTAAAACTTTGAAGTTGTGCTTGTTTTGCCTTCCTATGCTAGTTGATTATTGTTCCCATAAGTTGTTTTATCACAAAATCCCTATGCATAGGAAGAGGGTTAGACTTAAATGTGCTTGTCACATGCTTCATGATGCTCTCTTTATGTTTCAATTCTTATGTCTTATGTGAGCATCATTGAAATCGTCATGCCTAGCTAGGGGCGTTAAACGATAGCGCTTGTTGGGAGGCAACCCAATTTTATTTTTGTTCCTTGATTTTTGCTCCTGATTAGCAATAAATAATTTATCTAGAATCTGTTATGATTGATTGTTCATGTTTTAATTAGTGTTTGTGCCAAGTAGAACTGTTGGGAAGACTTGGGGAAAGTCTTGTTGATCTTGCTGTAAAAAACCGAAACTTTAGCGCTCACGAGAATTGCTGCCATTTTTTATTGGAGAGTGCTATTTAGTTAATTATTTTTGCAGATGATTAATAGATAAATTACTCACGTCCAGAAATTTATTTGAGAATTTTATGAGTTTCATAAGTATACGTTTGATCGATATTACTACAGACTATTCTGTTTTTGACAGATTCTGTTTTAGGTGTGTTGTTTGCTTATTTTGATGAATCTATGAGTAGTATCGGAGGGTATGAACCATAGATAAGTTGGAATACAGTAGGTTTAACACCAATATAAATACAGAATGAGTTCATTACAGTACCTAAGTGGTGATTTACTTTCTTATACTAACGGAGCTTACGAGTTTTCTGTTAAGTTTTGTGTTGTGAAGTTTTCAAGATTTGGGTAAAGATTCGATGGACTATGGAACAAGGAGTGGCAAGAGCCTAAGCTTGGGGATTCCCAAGGAACCCCAAGGTAATATTCAAGTACAACCAAGATCCTAAGCTTGGGGATGCCCCGGAAGGCATCCCCTCTTTCGTCTTCGTTCATCGGTAACTTTACTTGGAGCTATATTTTTATTCGCCACATGATATGTGTTTTGCTTGGAGCGTCATTTTATTTTATTTTGTGTTGCTTGCTGTTTGAATAAAATACCAAGATCTGAAATTCTTAAATGTTAGATAGTCTTCACATAGTTGCATAATTACTCGACTACTCATTGATCTTCACTTATATCTTTCGGAGTAGTTCGTTGTTGCTCTAGTGCTTCACTTATATCCTTTTAGAGCACGGTGGCAGTTTTATTTTGAAGAAATAGATGAACTCTCATGCTTCGCTTATATCATTTTGAGAGTATTTAGAACAGCATGGTAGTTTGTTTTGGTTATGAAACTAGTCCTAATATGATGGGCATCTAAGAGGGATATAATAAAAACTTTCATATAAGTGCATTGAATACTAAGAGAAGTTTGATACTTGATGATTGTTTTGAGATATGGAGGTAATAATATCAAAGTCGTGCTAGTTGAGTAGTTGTGAATTTGAGGAATACTTGTGTTGAAGTTTGCAAGTCCCGTAGCATGCACGTATGGTAAACGTTGTGTAACAAATTTGAAACATGAGGTGTTATTTGATTGTCTTCCTTATGAGTGGCGGTCGGGGACGAGCGATGGTCTTTTCCTAACAATCTATCCCCCTAGGAGCATGTGCGTAGTGCCGAGGTTTTTGATTATTTGTAGATTTTTGCAATAAGTATGTGAGTTCTTTATGACTAATGTTGAGTCCATGGATTATACGCACTCTCACCCTTCCATCATTGCTAGCTTCTTCGGTACCGTGCATTGCCCTTTCTCACATTGAGAGTTGGTACAAACTTCGCCGGTGCATCCAAACCCCGTGATATGATACACTCTGTCACACATAAACCTCCTTATATCTTCCTCAAAATAGCCCCATACCTACCAATTATGGCATTTCCATAGCCATTCCGAGATATATTGCCATGCAACTTTCCACCCTTCCGTTTATTATGACACGCATCATCATTGTCATATTGCTTTGCATGATCATGTAGTTGACATTGTATTTGTGGCAAAGCCACCGTTCATAATTCTTTCATACATGCCACTCTTGGTTCATTGCATATCCCGGTACACTGCCGGAGGCATTCATATAGAGTCATCTTTTGTTCTAGCATCGAGTTGTAATCATTGAGTTGTAAATAAATAGAAGTGTGATGATCATCATTTTCTAGAGCATTGTCCCAAGTGAGGAATAAAAAAAGAAAGGCCATAAAAAGGGAGAAGGCCCAAAAAAAAGGTAGAAAGTCCATCAAAAAAGAGAAGGCCCAAAAAATGAGAGAAAAAGAGAGAAGGGACAATGCTACTATCCTTTGCCACACTTGTGCTTCAAAGTAGCACCATAATCCTCATGATAGAGAGTCTCTTGTTTTGTCACTTTCATATACTAGTGGGAATTTTTCATTATAGAACTTGGCTTGTATATTCGAACAATGGGCCTCCTCAAGTGCCCTAGGTCTTCGTGAGCAAGCAAGTTGGATGCACACCCACTTAGTTTATTTTGTTGAGCTTTCATACATTTCTAGCTCTAGTGCATTCGTTGCATGGCAATCCCTACTCCTTGCATTAACATCAATCATTGGGTATCTCCATAGCCCGTTGATTAGCCTCGTTGATGTGATACTATCTCTTTTTTTGTCTTCTCCACATAACCCCCTCATTATATTCTATTCCACCCACAGTGATATATCCATGGCTCGCGCTCATGTATTGCGTGAAGGTTTATAGGTTTGAGATTACTAAAGTATGAAACAATTTCTTGGCTTGTCATCGGGGTTATGCACGATGAGAGCATTCTTGTGTGACGAAAATGGGGCATGACCAAACTATATGATTTTGTAGGGATGAACTTTCTTTGGCCATGTTATTTTGAGAAGACATGATTGCTTAGTTAGTATGCTTGAAGTATTATTATTTTTATGTCAATATGAACTTTTATCTTGAGTCTTATGGATCTAAATATTCTTGCTACAATAAAGAGAAATACATGATGAATATGTTAGGTAGCATTCCACATCAAAAATTATGTTTTTATCATTTACCTACTCGAGGACGAGCAGGAATTAAGCTTGGGGATGCTGATACGTCTCCAACGTATCTATAATTTTTGATTGTTCCATGCTATTATATTATCAACCTTGGATGTTTTATATGCTATTTTATATGATTTTTGGGACTAACCTATTAACCTAGAGCCCAGTGCCAGTTTCTGTTTTTCCTTGTTTTAGAGTATCGCGGAAAAGGAAAATCAAAGGAGTCCAATTGACCTGAAACTTCACGAAACTTATTTTTGGAAGGAAAGCAACCCGGGAGACTTGGAGTGCACGTCAGGAAAGCAATGAGGGAGCAACGAGGCAGGGGGGCGCGCCCACCCCCCTGGGCGCGCCCTCCACCCTCGTGGCCCCCTAACGTATTTCTTCCGCCCATATATATATCCATATACCCTAAAATGATCGGGGAGCATAATAGATCGGGAGTTCCGCCGCCAGAAGCCTCCGTAGCCACCGAAAACCAATCTAGACCCGTTCTGGCACCCTGCCGGAGGGGGAATCCTTCTCCGGTGGCCATCTTCATCATCCTGGTGCTCTCCATGACGAGGAGGGAGTAGTTCTCCCTCGAGGATGAGGGTATCTACCAGTAGCTATGTGTTTGATCTCTCTCTCTCTCTCATGTTCTTGAGGTGGTATGATCTTGATGTATCGCGAGCTTTGCTATTATAGTTGGATCTTATGATGTTTTCTCCCCCCCTCTACTCTCTTGTAATGGATTGAGTTTCCCCTTTGAAGTTATCTTATCGTATTGAGTCTTTAAAGATTTGAGAACACTTGATGTATGTCTTGCCGTGCGTATCTGTGGTGACAATGGGATATCACGTGATTCACTTGATGTATGTTTTTGTGATCAACTTGCGGGTTCCACCCATGAACCTATGCATAGGGGTTGGCACATGTTTTTGTCGTGATTCTCCGGTAGAAACTTTGGGGCACTCTTTGAGGTTCTATGTGTTGGTTGAATAGATGAATCTGAGATTGTGTGATGCATATCGTATAATCATACCCAGAGATACTTGAGCTGACATTGGAGTATCTTGGTGACATTAGGGTTTTGGTTGATTTGTGTCTTAAGGTGTTATTCTAGTACGAACTCTAGGGCTGTTTGTGACACCTATAGGAATAGGCAAATGGATTGATTGGAAAGAATAACTTTGAGGTGGTTTCGTACCCTACCATAATCTCTTCGTTTGTTCTCCGCTATTAGTGACTTTGGAGTGTCTCTTTGTTGCATGTGGAGGGATAGTTATGTGATCCAATTATGTTATTATTGTTGAGAGAACTTGCACTAGTGAAAGTATGAACCCTAGGCCTTGTTTCCTAGCATTGCAATACCATTTACGCTCACTTTAATCATTAGTTACCTTGCTGTTTTTATATTTTCATATTACAAAAACTATTATGTACTGTCCATATTGCACTTGTATCACCATCTCATCGCCGAACTAGTGCACCTATACAATTTACCATTGTATTGGGTGTGTTGGGGACACAAGAGACTCTTTGTTATTTGGTTGCAGGGTTGCTTGAGAGAGACCTTCTTCATCCTACGCCTCCTACGGATTGATAAACCTTAGGTCATCCACTTGAGGGAAATTTGCTACTGTCCTACAAACCTCTGCACTTGGAGGCCCAACAACATCTACAAGAAGAAGGTTGTGTAGTAGACATCATACATCATGTCATCTTGCCTAATGCGTTACTCTGTTCTTATGAACTTAATACTCTAGATGCATGCTGGATAGCGGTCGATGTGTAGTAGATGCAGAATCATTTCGGTCTACTTGTCGCGGACGTGATGCCTATATACATGATCATGCCTAGATATTCTCATAACTATGCGCTTTTCTATCAATTGCTCGACAGTAGTTTGTTCACCCATCGTAGAATTTTTTATCTTGAGAGAATCCACTAGTGAACCTATGGCCCCTGAGTCTATTCTCCATCATATTATTTTCATATCAACTTTCTATTTCTATTAATGTTTATTTTGCAATCTTTATTTTCCAATCTATACAACAAAAATACCAAAAATATTTATCTTATTATCTCTATCAAATCTCACTCTCGTAAGTGACCATGAAGGGATTGACAACCCCTTTATCGTGTTGGTTGCGAGCTTCCTGTTTGTTTGTGCAGGTACGAGAGACTTGCGTGTAGTCTCCTACTGGATTGATACCTTGGTTCTCAAAAACTGAGGGAAATACTTACGCTACTGTGCTGCATCACCCTTTCCTCTTCAAGGGAAAACCAACACAAGCTCAAGAGGTAGCATGAACTCATTCTAAATTCATATTGGTGTAATATCTACTGTATTCCAACTTCTCTATGGTTCATACCCTCCGATACTACTCATAGATTCATCAAAATAAGCAAACAACACATAGAAAATTGAATCTGGCAAAAACAGAACAGTCCGTAGTAATCTATAGGTTTCGAATACTTATGTAACTCCAAAAATCCTGAGAAATTAGGAAGTCCTAGACAATTCTTTTATTAATCTACTGCAACTGGAATTGGTATTTTATCGCTTTTTGGTAAAAAATGAAAATTATTCTCGTGAGCGCATACTTTCTGCTTTTTACAGTAAGATCAAATTACAATCACCCAAGAAGATCCTAAAGGATTTACTTGGCACAAACACTAATTAAAACATAAAAAAAACAATTATAACATAAGATAAATGAATTATTTATTACTAAACAGGAGCAACAAGCAAAGAATAAAAATAAAATTGGGTTGCCTCCCAAGAAGCGCTATTGTTTAACGCCCCTAGCTAGGCATGATGATTTCAATGATGCTCACATAAAAGATAAGAATTGAAACATAAAGAGAGCATCATGAAGAATATGACTAGCACATTTAAGTCTAACCCACTTCCTATACATATGGATTTTGTGAGCAAACAATTTATGGGAACAAGAATCAACTAGCATAGGAAAGCAAAACAAGCATAACTTCAAAACTTTAAGCACATAGAGAGGAAACCTGGTATTATTGCAATTCCTACAAGCATATATTCCTCCCTCATAATAATTTTCAGTAGTATCATGAATGAATTCAACAATATAACTATCACATAAAGGACTCTTTTCATGATGCATAAGCATAGAAAATTTACTACTCTCCACATAAGCAAAATTCTTCTCATTCGGAATAGTGGGAGTATCATAAGAAACTCGAATACTATAAATTGTTTCCACATTAAAAGATTAATGTTCAGAAAAAGGGTAATTATAATCATGGCAAGTTTTATAAATATAATCATCACTACTTTTTATAGCATAAGTGTCATCATAATAATCATCGTAAGTAGCAACTTTGTTCTCATCATAATCAATTGAAACCTCTTCCAAGATAGTGGAATCATTACTAAATAAAGTCATGACCTCTCCAAATCCACTTTCATAATTGTGAAAATAAGATTCAAAACCCTACAAAATAGTGGGATCATTACTTCCTAAAGTCGACACTCTTCCAAACCCACTTTCATCAATATAAACATCATAAATAGGAGGCATGCTATCATCATAATAAATTTTCTCATCAAAACTTGGGAGACTAAACATATCATATTCATTAAACATAGCATCCCCAAGCTTGGGACAAACATTAATTACAACAAATAAATTCTCAAACATGTCATTCTCATCAAACATAGCACCCCAAGCTTGGGACTTTGCATATCATAAGCATAATCACTCTCATCATTAATAGTATGGTTAGCACCAATAGTATAGCAATCATCATCACAATGAGTAATAGGAGCAACATCATTTGGGAGGGATACCTTTTTACCTTTGCTTCTCCGTCTTTTCTTTTTCTTCTTCACATTAAGTATGGGTTTAATCCTCTTTTTTCAGCTCCTTATTAATGAGATTGGTTAAATAGAAGGCTCCTCCTCGTTACCTAATTCATCATAGGAAAGAATAGGAGGATATTGGGAAATCCCTTCCCTTTCATTAGTATGCTCTTCATCTTCTATTTTTTTTCTTGTCATTATGTAATTGGCAATATAAGGATTTTCAATGCAATTCACCGCACAATACATATAAATTTCCTCTAAATCAAAATTAAGAACTTTATAAAGGACAAATTCTGGAAGATCCTTAGTTATATGTTTCATTTCTTCATAACCCAGAAGCAAACTAAGTTCATTATGATGCGCAAGGGAAATCAAGTCATCACAATTTTTGGACATGATTAGATCATGAAACAATTTGCATTGGATATTTTAATGAACATGCTCATTGCAAAGTTCACAAGGATGGCTAAGAAAATTTTAATTTTCAGCACAAACATCTAACCTTTCTTTCAACCATTTAGTTTCTAAATACTTATGTCTCTTGCAAAGTCTATCTTCCCTATTTGGTGTGTACATGCAAACCCTATGCACTCCACAAAAATTTGCATGCTTATAAGAGACATTTTCATCATGACTAGTGCAATCATCATTATTACTATGGATATTCAAAGAGTTCATACAAACAACATTGCAATCATGCTCATCATTCAAAGATTTAGTGCCAAACATTTTAATGCATTCTTCTTCTAGCGTTCTGTCATAATTATCGGAATCCTTATTTTCATGAAAGATATTAAAAAGATTAAGCATATGAGGCACCCTCAATTCCATTTTTCTGTAGTTTTCTTTTATAGACTAAACTAGTGATAAAACAAGAAACAAAAAGATTCGATTGCAAGATCTAAAGATATACCTTCAAGCGCTAACCTCCCCAGCAACGGCGCCAAAATAGAGCTTGATGTCTACTACACGACCTTCTTCTTGTAGACGTTGTTGGGCCTCCAAGTGCAGAGGTTTGTAGGACAGTAGCAAATTTCCCTCAAGTGGATGACCTAAGGTTTATCAATCCGTGGGAGGTGTAGGATGAAGATGGTCTCTCTCAAGCAACCCTGCAACCAAATAACAAAGAGTCTCTTGTGTCCCCAACACACCCAATACAATGCTAAATTGTATAGGTGCACTAGTTCTGCGAAGAGATGGTGATACAAGTGCAATATGGATGGTAGATATAGGTTTTTGTAATCTGAAAATATAAAAACAGCAAGGTAACTAATGATAAAAGTGAGCGAAAACAGTACTGCAATGCGTAGAAACAAGGCCTAGGGTTCATACTTTCACTAGTGCAAGTTCTCTCAACAATAATAACATAATTGGATCATATAACTATCCCTAAACAGGCAACAAAGAGTCACTCCAAAGTCACTAATAGCGGAGAGGAAACGAAGAGATTATTGTAGGGTACGAAACCACCTCAAAGTTATCCTTTCTGGTCGATCTATTCAAGAGTCCGTAGTAAAATAAAACGAAGCTATTCTTTCCGTTCAATCTATCCTAGAGTCTGTACTAGAATAACACCTTAATACACAAATCAACCAAAACCCTAATGTCACCTAGATACTCCAATGTCACCTCAAGTATCCGTGGTCTTATTATACGATATGCATCACAAAATCTCAAATTCATCTATTCAACCAACACAAAGAACCTCAAAGAGTGCCCCAAAGTTTCTACCTGAGAGTCAAGATGAAAACGTGTGCCAACCCCTATGCATAAGTTCACGAGGTCACGGAACTCGCAAGTTGATCACCAAAACATACATCAAGTGGATCACGTGAATATCCCATTGTCACCATAGATAAGCACATGCAAGACATACATCAAGTGTTCTCAAATCCATAAAGACTGAATCCGATAAGATAACTTCAAAGGGAAAACTCAATCCATTACAAGAGAGTAGAGGGGGAGAAACATCATAAGATCCAACTATAATAGCAAAGCTCGCGATACATCAAGATCGCGCCGAATCAAGAACATGAGAAAGAGATCAAACACATAGCTACTGGTACATACCCTTAGCCCCGAGGGTGAACTACTCCCTCCTCTTCATGGAGAGCGCCGGTATTATGAATATGGCCACCGAAGAGGGATTCCCCCCCTCCGGCAGGGTGCCGGAACGGGTCTAGATTGGTTTTCGGTGGCTACAGAGGCTTGTGGCATCGGAACTCCCAATCTAGGTTTGTTTATGGAAGTTTGGGTATATATAAGAGGTGTTGGAGTCGGGAACAAGTCAGGGGGTCCCCGAGGCGGCCACGAGGTAGGGGGCGCGCCCCCACCCTCGTGGGTGCCTCGGGACTCTTCTGGCCCATCTCCGATACTCCGTGGGCTTCTTCTGGTCCAAAAATTATCTCCGTGAAATTTCGGGTCAATTGGACTCTGTTTGGTTTTCCTTTTCTGCGATACTCAAAAACAAGGAAAAAACAAAAACTGGCATTGGGCTCTAGGTTAATAGGTTAGTCCCAAAAATCATATAAAATAGCATATAAATGCATATTAAACATCCAAGGTTGATAAGATAATAGCATGAAACAATCAAAAATTATAGATACGTTGGAGACGTATCAGCATGACACAATTTCATATTATGATGGCTAACTAAAAAAGATGGAAAGACATAGTTCAAAATATGATGACTATGTAAACAGGATGACATGATATAACTATATAATGTGTTTATTAAATAGGTTGGCATCCCATAATTCACAGACATGCCACCTATGGAAACATGATAGCATGATATAATTCACGGATAGAATGACATAATTCAAAATATGATGTCTGTAAACACTAAACAGGATGAGATGATATAACTATATGATGTCTTTATTAAATGGGTTGCCATGCCATAGTTCAGATACATGTTGTGTATGCAAACATGATGGCATGATATAATTCAAATATATGATTTATATAGTAAGCAAGTAAGCAGATGGCAATCCATATATGATGTAAAAACTAAGCAATGCAAGACAACATGCATGACATTGGTAATATAACCCTGCCAAGTTTGAGCATAGACCTCAGGGGGGAATAGGACTGGTCATCAGTCTCTGAATCCTCCTCTGAGGAGCTCTGTGTAACCAGCAAGATGGCTGCTTCAGCAGGTAGCATTATCCGCTCTGAATACCTTGTTTTCACTCCAGATACTTCCATCACCGCTTCAAATGGCTGATGCACAGGAAGAGTAGTTGAATATACAAATGTTGTCGACAAATGGAACACGAAATACAAAAAAATGATAGCATGATATAATTCACATACATGATGATTGGCTAAACAGCATGGCAATGGAGAATTCACATATATAATGCCTTTGCAACAAGATAGCATTGCATAATTCACATATATAATGTCTTGCAGCAAGATGGCAATGAATAATTCACATATATGGTAATTAGACACTAAACAGGTGGCATTCACACAAAGCATGTCTAAACTAATCAAATTACATAGCAATGCAAGACAACATACGCACGATATGAGCAACATAACCCTGCCAAGTTAGAGCATACACCTTGGGGGGGAATAAGACTGGTCATCTATCTCTGAATCCTCCTCTGAGGAGCTATCCGTAATCAGCGAGATATGTGCTTCGTCAGATAGCATAGTCTACTTTGAAGACCTTGTTTTCACTCCAAAATTTTCCATCACCGTGTCAAATGGCTGGTGCACACGAAGAGTAGTTGAATGTACTAACATTGTTGACAAATGTAATACGTAACGAAAAAAAGGATGCCTGATATAATTCACATATAAGATGACTGGATAAGCAGGATGGCATTGCAAAATTCACATATATGATGCCTGGCTAAACAAGATGGAGTTGCATAATTCACATAAATGATGAATAGACTAAACAGATGGCATTCACACAAAGCATGTCTAAACTAAGCAGATGACATATTTGATGTATAAAGTAAGCAATGCAAGGCACCATATGCATGATATAACCAGCATCAGCATGCCAAGTTAGAGCAAAGACCTCAGGGGGTAACTAGGAGTGGTCTTCTCCTTCTGAATCCCCCTCAGAACAGATATCTTCCTCTCGATTACAATCCAAAATGGGTGGAGGGGGCTGCCTTTGCGCCTACCATGGAGCGACGTCTGCATGAAATTTTATTGCCACACAAGGCTTGTCTCTTTTGCTCTGCATGTTCAGTTCCATTGTGTACAATAATTGACATGCATAGGAATAAAACATAGTGAGATTATGTAAGGAGTGCATGCAAAAATCTAGAGTGATGGTAGCAACCTGTGGATAGACCCAAAGCAATGATAGCAGGCAGATAATGGCTTCAGTTAAAAAATACAGATAATGGCTTCTTTACTGTTTGTTTTCCACCCAGCATGAAACTCATAGTAGACACTAGAGATTAACCAGATAGTAGATAGATAATATTGATTGCAGCCTCGATATGTACCCCACAACCATTTAAAAACTCAAGTTTGACCATTAGTTTGCAGCTGACTCGAAGTCTAATCAGTGAACAAGATGATAAAGTAGCACGTAATATTCAGTGATGCATAACCTAAAAAGATACGAAAGAGTGCGACCTCTCTTGCGGACCCGTGTAGTCCACGAGATCATCTGCTCGGTTGATGATGGTGATGCAGTTGTCATGGCTGCCAGCGGCGGGGAAGAAGATCCGAGGCAGCGAAAGACAGTCTAGAGGTCAGATCCCTGCTGTGCTAGACCCTTCTTTCATTGGAGCAGCTGAGCTGGGGTGGACGACGGCGCAGGAGGAGCAGGACAAACCACACAAGGTTTTCTTTGACAACTATTTGTATGAGAAGTAATTCTATAAGGGCTCGTTTGAATTGGAGGATTCTAAAAATGCAGGGATAGGAAATACACAATAACAGGATAGGAATGCACGTGCAAAACAGAGAATTTAAAAACACAGGATTTCTGCCAATTTAAGTCAAACCACAAGAAAATGTACGGTTATAATGCTATTATTCTACTATCTCTTAGTCTTGCGCTACATGAATAGGAATTTGAAAAGGAGGACAAGTGGATATTAAAATTCCTACATTTTTTCTTTCAAGGTGACACTAAAGGAACAAATCCTACAGTTTTCCTTTGCTCCATTCCTTTGAACCAAATGCATGAATAGTAGTACCATAGGAAACTTTCCAATTCCTAATATTTTTCCTTCACTTTTCCTTTCAAGAACTGGCGATTCTAGCAGGCATGCTTTAGCAAGGAAAAGCCTACACTCAAAAAATGTTTTTGTGCTACTTCTACTACTTTGGACCCAGGCCACTGCCCTACTAGCTCAACTCCTAGGCCCATCGACAAATGCACTGCTCAAACGCGTTGAGATAAATAATGATGGCGTTCAAGAGAGTCCATCACGGATAGCTAAGTTGCCTGGTACCTCACTGCTTGTCATATAGTAGGAGAAATTAATCGTATTTCACGTTACTGCGTGTGCTCAGTGGAAAATATATATAACATGTAGAGTAAAAAAGAGATGCAACAAGTGTACAACCTCTTTGGCGAAGCCATGTCGATCTTAGCATGATTGGGTTGGTCGGTGAGGATGATCCGACTGACTTGGCTGTCGGAGGAGGGGAAGAAGATCTTAGGCATCTTCAGATGTAACCCGGGGTACTGCTCCGCTGTGACAGAGGGTTTCGTCATTGGAGCAGCTCCGGTGAGTTGTATGAGCCGAGGCTGAAGCAGGACAGGAGAGACAACGTTAACCTGAGTGGAATTCTGATAGCATCTTCAATAGATGACGTAAAATACATAACCACAAAGTGCTAGATTTAAAATACATCAGCCGCTCATCTCTAAACTTAAATGTCGAAACTGAATTTAACTGTCGAAACTGAACTTAACTGTCGAAACTGAATTTTGCTGTTGAAACTAAACGCACTCGTAGCAGAAAAGCAGTAGCAGCAGCAGCGCGTGTGAGAGCTGGGGCAGCTGGTCATGTAGCAACATCAGGTGAGGCTACACATCAGTCGACTGACTTTTTCATCTCTGGTCAGTCGATTTTCCAGCCGTTGGATACGAAATCAAGGGACTACAGTTCATCTTCAACCTCCACCCCCTGAGCCGCCAGCCACCACCAGCCAAACAGCCCCCCCCGCTGCTTGCGGCCGGCGGTGCACCGCCCCGCCCACCCCGAAACCACTCCCCACCGCCGGTCCGCCGCCGCCCCGGCCATCCCTCTAGGCCCCCCATGCCGAGCTTTTTCTCCGGCGATCCCCACGCCATTATCCCACCATCATCGGCGACCATCGCTCCACCCTGAACCCTAAGAT
>NC_041384.1:395295719-395333612 GCF_002162155.2 Triticum dicoccoides | reverse complement strand
AAAATCGACTGACCCAAAAGTCAATTCAGTCGACTGAAGTGTAGCTAAATTAGAGCAGCATCGCAAGCAAGATCAAGAGCAAGAGCAGCAGCGCGAGCAAGAGCAGACCAAGCAGGGGACCGAGAGCAAGAGCAGAGCAGCAACGCAAGCAAGAGCTAAAGCAGCAGCAACTCCTACTGATGTGGACGTTGTCGCCGAGGGAGTGACGCCGTGGAGGAAGTCGCCAGCGACGCCGCCATGGATGGAGCCGCGCCATGTCAGCTCGGGACCAACCGTCGGCAGCACCGTGAGATCGAATCAAGAAGAAAAATGTGGTGATTAGTGTACAACCTCTTTGGTGGCACCGATTAGGACTCAACTTCATCCGAGGAAACAGTGATGATGATGCTCTTCTGGTGGTGCAGGTGAAGACGGCGGTGTGGGAATGGAGGAGGCGTGAAAGACGAGGGGAACGTCGGGGCAGCTCCTTGGAGGTGGAGGACGGGGTGGCTGAACCGGCGGGACGACAAGGTCGACGACGGATCCTCATCTAGTACGATGGATGAGGGACATCGAGGTATTGCTGTGGACGACGTCGTCGGGGAAGAGGCTGGGTGGCGGACAGAGGAGGGTGTGGGGCTTCGCGGGTTTTCGCGGACTCGGTGTACGAATGGGTGGGCGGGTGGGATGGGAGTGGGGAACCATGGCTTAGGGATGCGCTTGCCGGATATGTGAGGTAAGTTACGAAAGTACCCCCACCGATTTGACCTAGGAGGTTCTTTCGGTTCAGGGGTATCACGGGAATTTCACGTGTCGGGATTTCACAGGAGGTGGTAGTTTTCGCGTGCGTTGTAATTTTGGAATAGAAAGGCACGGGTTGAGATGGAGGGAGTTGTCGGAGCACAACAAGACAAAGATATATCTTAAATATTTCGGGGTAACAAGGCATGGGTTGAAATTTCTGGACAAGCCTAACGTGTACTGTACCAAATCAATTCGTACTTCCATCGACGAAAAAACAAAAAGAAATCAATTCGCAGCACACAAGAGAGTCTAGTCCCGTGTACTGTACCAAATCAATTCACACTACAAATGTCATTCAAGACTTTGAATTCATGTTATGTTTAATTAAAATATTTTGCTATGTGTATAATGCATGCAACATGTTACTCAAATGAACATTTTAGTGCATTCCAAACGTATATACTACCGCTTCAATATGAACTAAATTTGAATTCGTTTCTCTATTTGAATAAGATCTACAATAATGATTGTTGTGAAGTCAAACCATTTGAATTCGTTTCTCTATTTTAATAAGATCTACAATCATCATTATTGTCAAGTTAAACCATCGTTTGTGTATTATCTTCACAGCACACCACATGATTACTCTCGAGTTAGATATGAACTATGTGTACTATATGAACTCGAACTCGGTTTTTTGAATCCACCTTATGTTGTTTTCAAATCAAGTACATTTCAAGCTCTAGCTATATCTTCATAATCTAAACCATGTCTCATATGTATAACGTGTTCATCACATAATGTATGGTGCCCCGCCCCCTACGCCTACAAGTATTTAGATGTGAGTTGCAAACACCACACATTACCACAAATTCAAATAAAATGTGAGATTGTTCAATATATATTATTGTTTAGATTGTTCGATATTTAGTTGTAAGCTGCAAACGCCACACGTTATCATAAATACAAATAAAATGTGAGATTGTTTGATGTATAGTATGGTTTAGATTGTTCGACATTTAGGTGTGAGTTGCAAACGCCATGCATTATCACATTATGGTATAACATGTGCAAAACCATAACACATGTATCACCTCTATATTCATGCATGCATATGTTTATAACACTATGATCTTCTATTCAAATATATGAATCCACTTTCATATCAAATTATAATCTTTGTTAGTCTCTTACACCCACAGAATCCTCTAATCTTTGTAGCTAGCACTAACTTTCTCTCGTGCACGCACACAGGCACACGCCCTCCTTGCCCTCCCCCTCCCTCAACATTCTATCAATCGCGCACATTCATTTTTTCCTTCTTTAGGTCGTTCTCCCACAGTCTCCACAACTCCTTTCCGACACACACTGATCGATAAACCTCTCCAGCGATGTCTGCCTACAACATACACATGCACCTTCCATCTCCTCCTTTCTGTGTCCATGCCTCGTGTCTCTCATACGGTCCCACAAACATGTAAACTCTCGCCCCTCTTTTCATCAATCTCACAACCGCACACTCCTCCCCCTATCTAGCTAGTAGCTCAGCCTTTCGCACCACCTCCTAGCTCCATTCTCTCTGTCTATCCATCTCGTTGGGCCTTATTTGCCTCTAACAAATGGATGTACACCGACTGACCTCCTGCTATACATATAGCTAGCTAGGTCCTTATAACTTGTTTTTCCCCACGCGTCGATCGCTCTACCTCATTAGTTATGTCTCTCCCTTCCTTCGACAAACAACAGTTGATCTACTAATCTAGTTAGGTTTTCTTACCAAACACATGGTTCCCCTTCATCATCCATGCATGCGTCCCAACAGATCTATCACGCACAGGCACACACAGAAACACATCGCCACTCTTATTGATAATATTGACGTTCTACCCTCAGTTTGTCTAGTAGGCCTCTCCCACCATCTTCGAGAAGCAACTCCATCACCCATCCAGCACTCTAGCCTCTCCCTCTCTCTCTCCTCTCTCTCCCTCTCTGCCCCAACCAATTTCCCTTCCTTCAGTTATGTATGGATGTCTGATACGTCTCCAACGTATCTATAATTTATGAAGTATTCATGCTATTATATTATCAACCCTGGATGTTTTATATGCATTTATATGCTATTTTATATGGTTTTTCGGACTAACCTATTAACCTAGAGCCCAGTGCCAGTTTCTGTTTTTTCCTTGTTTTTGAGTTTTACAGAAAAGGAATATCAAACGGAGTCCAATTGATGTGCCAATTTTGACGAATTTTTATGGACCAAAAGAAGACCCCAGAGTAAAAGAGTTGGGCTAGGAGAGTCCCGGGGCGTCCACGAGGGTGGGGGCGCGCCAACCCCCCACCCCCCAGGCGCGTGGGTCTGCCTCATGGATGCCTCGGGCACCTCCTTGACGTGAGACCGACGCCAAAAATTCCTATAAATACAGAAACCTCGGAAAATTAACCTAGATCGGGAGTTCCGCCGCCAGAAGCCTCCATAGCCACCAAAAACCAATCTAGGCCCTCTCTGGCACCCTGC
This sequence comes from Triticum dicoccoides, assembly GCF_002162155.2. Taxonomy (NCBI): domain Eukaryota; kingdom Viridiplantae; phylum Streptophyta; class Magnoliopsida; order Poales; family Poaceae; genus Triticum; species Triticum dicoccoides. The sequence goes on along the minus strand of NC_041384.1, from coordinate 395,330,371 downwards.
CGGAGGGGGCCATCATCACCGGAGGGCATGGAGGAGAGTCCCGGAGGGGCCATCATCACCATGAAGGCCAAGGACCAGAGGGGGAACCTCTCCCCATCCAGGGGGGAGGCCATGGAGGAGGAAGCACAAGGGGGAGAACCTCTCCTCCTCTCTCTTGGTGGCACCGGAGTGCCATCGAGAGGGGAATCATCGCCGCGGTGATCGTCTTCATCAACATCACCATCATCATCACCATCCTCATCTCTTTTATGCGGTCCACTCTCCCGCACCCCGCTGTAATCCCTACTTGAACATGGTGCTTTATGCCACATATTATGATCCAATGATGTGTTGCCATCCTATGATGTTTTGAGTAGATATCCTTTGTCTTTGGGTTGATTGATGATCTAGATTGGTATGAGTTGTATGTTTTACTTTGGTGCTATCCTATGGTGCCCTCCGTGTCGCGCAAGCGTGAGGGATTCCCGCTGTAGGGTGTTGCAATACGTTTATGATTCACTTATAGTGGGTTGCGTGAGTGACTGAAACACAAACTCGAGTAAGGGGGTTGTTGCTTATGGGATAAAGAGGACTTGATGCTTTAATGCTATGGTTGGGTTTTACCTTAATGATCTTTAGTAGTTGCGGATGCTTGCTAGAGTTCCAATCATAAGTGCATATGATCGAAGTAGAGAAAGTATGTTAGCTTGTGCCTCTCCCTCATATGAAAGTACAATAGTGATTACCGGTCTTGTTAACGATTGCCTAGGACAATTCCGCACACCGATCCACCATTATTCCACACTCGCTATTTATAATATTTAGTAATATATTCTAACTTCATGATAACAACACCTACTTTTATATTTTAGCTCTCCGGTATCATACTCCCTCCGGTCCTTTTTACTCTGCATATTAGAATTCCCTGAAGTCAAACTTCATAAAGTTTGACCGTATTTATATGAAAAAATATCAACATCTGCCATGCTAAAATTATACAATATGAAACTTTAAGTCATGACACATCTATTGGTATTGATTTCAGATTGTGAAGGTTGGTACTTTTTCTATAAAGTTGGTCAAACTTTACGAGGCTTGACTTTAGTCAAATCTTATATGCGAACTAAAAAGGACCGGAGGGAGTACAAAGTTATCCTCTTCATACTCACAACATAGTTTTATTTCTCGTTGCTAGTTGGAAGCAAATGTTCGGTGTACGTAGAGTCGTATCAGTGGCAGATAGGGCTTAAGAGAATATTGATCTTACCTTTAGCTCCTTGTGGGTTCAACACTCCATACTTATCACTTCCACCTTTGGAAATTGCTACGATGATTCCTTGCACTTGGGGATTATCAAGCTCTTTTCTGGCTCCGTTGTCGGGGAGCAATAGCGTGGGGTTGATATTCTCGTGTATGCTTGTTTGCTTTCTTCACTAAGTAGATTTTCTTTTTTCTTTTTTGTTTCTGTTTAGTTGTGGGTGAAACACAAAAAAAATTAAAAGAATGAAAATACCAAAAAAATACTTGCCTCTCATGCCTAAAATGTTTTCCAAAAAGAGAAGTGATTGGAAAGTTATGCATTGAAGAAATGAGGGTCGACCTTGAGCACTTGTGTTCATGCTCACGGAAACAATGTAGAATTTTTCATGGAAGTTTCTTTGTAAATAATTATACCCTTATATATATCCATTTTATTATAAAAACGATGTGCTGAGCTTTGGTTTTAGGATGATTAGATTGCTTGTTTACTATGTGCAGAACAAAAACAGAAACTTTGGCTGTAGAGCGTGATTTACATTTTTTACTAGAAAGTCAAATGGGTCTGAAACTTTTTGAACTTTACTTCTGTACAAATTTTTCAAATTTTCAAATTTATTTCATAATTTTTGGAGTTACATAAGTTTACTAAACCTTCAGATTACTACAAACTATCCTGTTTTAGACAGATTCTATTTTTCGTGTGTTGTTTGCTTATTTTGATGAATGTATGGGTAGTATAGGGGGGCATGAACCATGGTGAAGTTGGAATACAATAGATATAGTTCTAATATGAAATTAGAATGATTTTGCCAGTACCTAAAGGTAGTGATTTGCTTTATTATACTAACGGATCTCACAAAGTTTTTATTAAAGTTTCTTGTGGATGAAGTGTTCGAAGAATGAGGAGTTACCGATGTGAGAAGAATAAAGAGAGGCAAGAGCTCAAGCTTGGGGATGCCCAAGTCACCCCAAGTAAATATTATAAGGATACTAAAGCATCTAAGCTTGGGGATGCCCCGGTTGGCATCCCATCTTTCTTCTTCAACAATTATCGGTATACCTTGGTTTTTGTTTTGTTCACATGATTTGTGTCCTTTGTTTTTTTGTTCTTCCTTTATGAACCATGCTAGTATGAGACAGACCTTCATTGATTTATATAATGCTTCATGTGCTTCACTTATATCTTTTAAGTATGATCTTATAGAATTGCTCGTTGTGCTTCACTTAAATCTTTTGAGTATGGTTTTATAGAATGCTTCGTGTGCTTCACTTATACATTTTGAGCTTGGACATTGGTTAGTTAATATTAATTGTAGAATGCTCCATGAACTTCACTTATATCTTTTGGAGTATGAATAATACTATCATCTAAAGCGGGTTTGGAAGAGTGTCAACTCTAGGAACTAGTGATCCCGCTACTCCGAATGAGAAGAATTTTGCTTATGTGGAGAGTAGAAAATTTTCTATGCTTGCAAATCATGAAAATAATGCTTTATGTGATGGTTATGTTGTTGAATTCATTCATGATGCTACTAAAAATTATTATGAGGGAGGAATATATGCTTGTAGGTGTTGCAATAATATCAAGTTTCCTCTCTATGTGCTTAAAGTTTTGAAGTTATCCTTGTTTTTCCTTCATATGCTAGTTGATTCTTGTTCCCATAAGTTGTGTACTCACAAAATCCCTAGGCATAGGAAGTGGGTTAGGTTTAAATTTGCTAGTCATATTCTTCATGATGCTCTCTTTATGTTTAATTCTTATTTTTATGTGAACATCATTGAAATCATCATGCCTAGCTAAAAGGCATTAAAGAAAAGCGCTTGTTGGGAGACAACGCAATATTTACGCTTTATGTTTTTGTATGTTCTCATGATTAAACTACTGTATTAATCATGTATTATAGCTTTTGTTTCAATAAAGTGCCAAGTAAGACCTTTGGGAAGACTTGGGTGAAAGTTAATGTGATCTTGCTGTAAAAAACAGAAACTTTGCGCTCACGAGATTTGCTGCCATTTTTTATTGGAGAGTGAAATTAGGTTGATTATTTTTTCAGAAGATTAATAGAAAGATTCCTCACGTCTACCAATTTATTTAATAATTTTTTGAGTAGCAGAAGTATGGTTAGTGTTCAGATCATTACAGACTGTTCTGTTTCTGACAGATTCTGTTTTCATTGCATAGTTTGCTTGTTTTCTAGTTTCTATGACTCATATTTCTCAATATAAATTGTATAAATGATATGGTACAGTAGGCATTGTGTGAGAACAATTATGAACCTTGTCTTTGACAGTACCAAAGTGAATGGTTTACTCTTTATCATACTAACATATCTCACGAAGTTCCGTTAAGTTTTGTGTGATTGAAGTTTTCAAGCTTTGGGTGAGATATCGATATGAGGAGAATAAGGAGTGGAAAGACCCTAAGCTTGGGGACCGAGGAACCCCCAAGGTAATATTTAAGGAAGACTCAAGCGCCTAAGCTTGGGGATGCCCCGGAAGGCATCCCCTCTTTCGTCTTCAACACTATCGGTATACCTTACTCGGAGCTATATTTTTATTCGTCACATGATATGTATTTTGCTTGGAGCGTATTTTCAATTTTACTTGCTGTTTGAATAAGTTCATTGGATCTGAATTATTAAATGAAAAATAATGCTCCCATGGCTAGTTAATTATTTGACTACTCAGTGTCCTTCACTATTATCTTTTGGAGTAGTTTGTTATTTACTCACGTGCTTCACGTATATCCTATGAGTAAATGGTTGAATAATTGAATATCATAAATCTGAATTTATATATGTTTCATATGCTTATACCATGGGGAGTAATGACTTCACATAGAATAAGTATAGGTAGTAAACTTATTGAAAGTTAGCAAACGTAGAATTGGTCACTTGAACAATTCATGAAAGAACATTGAAGGAAGAGAGATTTCACATATAAATATACTATCTTGGACATCTTTTGTAATTGTGAGTGTCAGTGTCAAAACCGACAGATCTTGGGTAGGGGGTCACAAGCTGTGTATCATGGATCGATGGGTAACAGGAGACAGGGGACACGATGTTTACCCAGGTTCGGGCCCTCTTGATGGAGGTAAAACCCTACGTCCTGCTCTTGTTTATATTGATGGAGTATCAAGTACATAGTTGATCTACCTCGAGATCATATGTTGTGGTCTAAAACCTAAGGGTATGATGAATAATATCCTTATTCTCTATTGACTAGCCTGGCCTCGGCTTATATAACATATCAGAGGCCTAGGATAACAAGAGTCCTAGTCGAATACGTCGGTGGAGAGGAGTCCTTGTCTTGATCACCAAGTCTTGTGGAATCATCCTCGTATATGTCCTCGGCTGTCCAAATTGGCCCATGAGTAAATGGCCATGGGGGTCCTCGGCCCAATCCAACTGATCGGGAGACGATGTGGTGAGTGCCCCCTAGTCCAGGACACCTTCAATAGCCCCCTGAACTAGTCTTCAAGTTGGGGACGCTCCTCGGTTCTTCCAAACTGTTCTTCGTCTTCAGTCGTCAGTCTTGAAAACTGGTTCAACAAATCTTCCCATCTTCTATCTTCAGGATTGTCAAGCTAAATCTGAAGATCTCACACTTCGGGTATCTGAGGAGCCCTTTAAGTCTTCGGCCTTTATCAATGCCTCGTTATTTTTATGCCACACCTAGGGTTTGAAGTTGCTCCCGGGAGGCAGTGTCCTGTTGCGTCCGAGCTCCAACGCCGGACTATATTCGAGGTATCTTTTGCAGATGAGCACCAACGTCGGACCGCTTCCGAGCTCCAACGTCGGAATGTATCCGAGATCCAACGCCGGACTATGTCCAAGATCTAGCACCGGACTATGTCCAAGATCTAATGCCGGACTATATCCAAGGTGTCATAGATCACCTTGGTTCAAAAAAGTTGAAGGAGTTTAGCCGAGCTTAACGCCGGAAATGCCCTCTATGGAGCCAGCCACTGGCGCCCGAGCTTTATGCCAGACTGCTTCCGAGGTGGTGAACCACCCTGACTGTGGGCCGATTTTTGTCAATACTTTTGATTGGTGCAATTTATTCTCTGCCGAGATATATAGCCAGTAGCCCTCAAGGTGTGTATCGGTCTAAAACCCGAGATGCACCTGAAGAATGACATAAGACCGCTGATCCCAGTAGCCGCTGAGACTCAGGTTGATTTGCAAAATCAGCCCGAGGATCAACTCCTAGCTCGACAGAATACTTCGGGACACAAAAAGCGGTGTGCAAAGTCCTTGAGACTCAGGTTGGGTGCAGCCGACCAACTTGAGGATTATAATCTCCTGAAAAACTATATTGCACTTAAATTTTCTGCACTGGATTGCCAATGCAGTAGCCCCCGAGACACTGGTCGGGTGGCAACAACAGATCAGGGGATCGATGTGCCCCTTTAATATTAGTAAATGATAAGCCCAAAGCCCAGTAGCCCCCGAGCCTTAATGCGGGCACGGGTGGCTGAATTAAGGATCAATATCCAGAGTAAAATCACAAATTATGTGTAATGATTCTATGTATCCAAGTACATTACATCATTAATGCTCAGATCCGCATTGTACAAAACTTTGTTGACCGACCATCGACTTCCACCTCCTCAGCCAGTAGCCGAGGAGTGCTTGTCCTACTTTATAAAGCCGTTATAAGGGCAAAGATTTATGTAAAACAAGGCAATCCGGCCATACGGTTTTATAAACAAAGGTATGCAGAGAGATATGTTATATTACTTAATGTAAGAAACATCTTCCAAGGAAAATAGTCCCGCTATCGGTTCCTTTCTTTGGGTCGTCATGCGTATCGTGATCATGAAACCTCACCTCCAATCAATGTGGGAAGAAAATATTGAGGATTTAGTTCGGGGAAAGTTCCTAGACTCTGTGGTATTAATGAACCAAAATTTTTACTTCTGTCATTGCCGACCAATGTGATCCCTTAAGATCGCTAGCTTTTGGCTTCACCCAGTCTGAGGTACTAACTCGGATGACCCGGTAGTAACAATCACAGACGTGCTCCCTTTACCGCCTAGCCGAACAATCGGGAACGTATCGGTAAGCACAGGAGCCAGGCAACCCAGCTTGGAAAAAATCTTAAGTCAAACTGATGCATATTTATGGCTTTATAACGATGATTACAGAAGGCCGCCCTTGTATATTAAATACAAATGACGATGATATGTTTATTTTGACTCCGTTGCGCCAGTTTATCAGTTGAAAGTGGCCCATCGTCGGCTTCTACCCCTTTGTAGATACTATGCAGGGTGTCTCCGCAATAACAAGACAACCCTTAGCCAACGTCTCGGTGCCCGAAGGCGGTTGTGTTAGCGGAAACGAGGCAATCAGATATGCGGGCTTTATAACTTTCACTTAGTCATAGGAGCTTTAAACAGGGGAAGCTAGCTACGAGCCCCCGGTTAGTGTTCGGCGACATCTGAGGTCAAGCCGTAAACACTTCGACAATGTTATGAATGGCCCGTCATTTAACATAGTCATCAGATCGCTGACCAGTTTACGCTTATTGTGACAGTTAGTTTTCGGCTTTCTCCACTGAGGTGCTCAACCATGCGAGCTGGAAGCACAATCGCAGTGGTTCTCCCTTTGCACACCTAGGCGAACAAAGCGGAACGTAGGGGGCAAGCACAGGAGCTGGGCAACCCAACTATTTGACCGAAGACACAATTTGAAACCGATGCATATATAGCAATATCTGAGAATGTTTTTGCCGAATCTCTAAAGGTGTCCGACGTTGCACTACGAGACTTATGCTGAAAACACACAAATAGTTTAAAAGTGCCATAAGCTTGGAAAACCAAAAAATGTCAGTAAAATCTTGACGTCCGAACAAGATCAATTGTTCAGTGCCAATCCGAAAATTGGAAGAAAGAAAGAAACATTGTGCTTCTGTCGTGCTTTAACATGACACACCCGATCTCAAGACTTCACGCGGGTCAGCCTACGGCTTCAAGCTCATTATCCCAAAGGAGGAGTACTTCTCAGAGATCTATTTAGCAAATTAAACTCGAGCGGCTTTTAGAGAGAAGACAGGCTATCTGGCTATTGACCATACACTCGAGTCGAAAAAGGAGCAGTAGAAAAAGACTTTGCAACGACCAAGAAGAAAACACATTTACTATAAAACAACTCATATAAATTTTAAGAGCCCCCAAGTGACTTGGGTAAAAGAACTTTATGTATAATGATTGTATGTACCGATGTACTTATATCATATATGTGTTCACCCAAACTTTAAACGCGTCTTAACCGGCCGTCGGCTTCTCCCTCTTCGGCCCAGGGCCGAAAAGTGTTATGTACTCCACCTGTCGAGAATATCGATGATGTTTCCGATAACCAGGCAATCAAGCCATAAGGCTGTAACAGACAAAGCGCGCTCAGGTAACTTATGATATATTACCGATGAAGTGTAAGAAGCATCTTCGAAGAAAATAGTACCCCCACCGATACCTTTCTTTGGTTGCTCATTGTTACTATGAGACTTGTACAATAGATTTTTTGTACTCATGAGTTCCGTTGTGTGCCGACCATGATTGAAAACAATAAGAGCGCTAGCTTTCGGCTTCACCCAATTTGAGGTACTAACTCAAATGACCCGGTAGTAACAATCACAGAGGTGCTCCCTTTACTCCCTAACCGAACAATCAGGAACGTAGGGGTAAGCACAGGAGCCAGGCAACCCAGCTTGCGAAACACTTAAGTCAACATGGTGCATATTGTGGCATAATACACGAACAAGGAACGAAGCCGTACAAGTATAATCATATACAAGAGGAAAGGCTTCATAAAGGAAGCCCCTAAATAAACGGGGTATTTGAATTTGTGTGTCACAAACAAAGGTTTGACAAGGAATTTCGTCACAAACAACTTTTTGCCAAAAAAGTATAATGCTTGGTCGAACCGAACAAAATTTAAAACTGAAAGTTTTTGAGCATGAAAGCGACTTAGCTGGTTAATGTGCTCGATGTTGATGACGCAGGCCGAGATTGTGGCGGGATGAGATCCCAGCCCCCAAGCCGGCCCCGAGATGTCCGAGTAAAGAGCTCGGCTTGATGAAGTGGTGACGCAGCATAGTCGATGGGCGAGGTGAAAACCCCAGTCCGACCACGGCGATGGAGCAGGCCGACAGTGTGCCACTGAAGCCCCCAGCGTGTGTTAATGAAGTGATGATGAAGCCCCCGGTCCAGCCGAGGTGATGCGGTAGGTCGGCAAGGTGACGACAGAACCCCCACATCAGCACATTGGTGCGCCAAGGTAATTGTTACGCCCTTGATGCGGTTATATCTCCCACGTGTCGAAGCATGACTTAGAGGCATAACCGCATTGAAAGCAATGTCGCAAGTGAGGTAATCTTCACACAACCCATGTAATACATAAGGGAAAAAGATACATAGTTGGCTTACAATCGCCACTTCACACAATACATGAATAAAGCATTACATCATCCAGATACAATCAAGGTCCAACTACGGAACCAAAATAAAAAAAGACTACCCCAAAAGCTACGCAGATCCCCGATCGTCCCAACTGGGCTCCACTATTGATCAACTTGAAATGGAACAACATAACGAACACGATCTTCATCGAGCTCCTCCTTGAGCTCGGATGCGTCATCTGCACGGTATCATCGGCACCTGCAAACTGGTTTTGGAAGTATCTGTGAGTCACGGGGACTCAGCAATCTCACACCCTCACGATCAAGACTATTTAAGCTTATAGGAAGGGTAAAAGGTATGAGGTGGAGTTGCAGCAAGCACTAGCATATATGGTGGCTAACATACGCAAATGAGAGCGAGAAGAGAAGGAAAAGCACGGTCGAGAATCTATGATCAAGAAGTGATCCTAGGACAACCTACGTTCAAGCATAACTCCAACACCGTGTTCACTTCACGGACCCCGCCGAGAAGAGTCCATCACGGTTACACACGCGGTTGATGCATTTTAATTAAGATAAGTTTCAGGTTTTCTACAACCGGACATTAACAAATTCCCATCTGCCCATAACCGCGGGCACAACTTTTGAAAGTTCAAAACCCTGCAGGGGTGTCCCAACTTAGCCCATCACAAGCTCTCACGGTCAATGAAGGATATTCCTTCTCCCAGGAAGACCCGATCAGGCTTGGAATCCCAGTTACAAGACATTTCGACAATGGTAAAACAAGACCAGCAAGACCACCCGCTGTGCCGACAAATCCTGATAGGAGCTGCACATATCTTGTTCTCAGGGCACACCGGATAAGCTAAGCGTACGGGAGCCAACATAACCCAAGTTGTCAAGGGACGGCTCCGCACAGTGCTCTGGGTTGGACCAACACATAGAGAAGCACTGGCCTGGGGGTTTAATAAAGATGACCCTTGAGCCGGCCGACCCAAGGGAAAGAAAAGGCTAGGTGGCAAATGGTAAAACCAATGTTGGGCCTTGCTGGAGGAGTTTTATTCAAGGCGAACTGTCAAAGGGGTTCCCATTATAACACAACCGCGTAAGGAATGCAAAATCAAGGAACATAACACGGGTATGACGAAAACTAGGGAGGCAAGAGTGGAACAAAACACCAGCCATAAGGCCGAGCCTTCCACCCTTTACCAAGTATATAGATGCATTAATATAATAAGAGATATTGTGATATCCCAAAAAAATATCCGTGTTCCAACCAGGAGCAAACTCCAATCTTCACCTGCAACTAACAACGCTATAAGAGGGGCTGAGCAAAGCGGTAACATAGCCAAACAACGGTTTACTAGGACAAGGTGGGTTAGAGGCTTGACATGGCAATAAGGGAGGTATGATAAGCAAGTGGTAGGTATCATAGCATAGGCATAGCAAAAGAGCGAGCATCTAGCAAGCAAAGATAGAAGTGATTTCGAGGGTATGGTCATCTTGCCTGAGATCCCGCCAGGAAGAAGAACGAGTCCATGAAGAAGACAAACGGACGTAGCCAACGGATCCTCACAAACGCAACGTTACCGGATTACCGAGAAGAAGTACACTGGAAAGAAAGCAAACAACATAGTAAACAAACATCACATAAGCATGGCACGATGCGCAAACAAGTATGATGCATGTCCGGTTTAATGAGGCATGGCATGGCAAAGTGCACAAACAATCCTACAAATTAAGTGGAGCTCAATATGCAACTCCGTTGCATATTGACGAAACACCACGTGACTTATTTAGTTCGATCTTGTTTATGTACCCAACAATATGAAATGTTGTTAAACATGGCACGAGGGTGATGCAAAGTAAAACTACCTATCTAGTCAAGTTTAAATGAGGCCGGAAACAACAAACAACAAATCCGGAAACTCCTCATGTGCATATATTAGGTTTGGTACTGATCTGCCCTAAACACAACTTTTGAGTTGCTAAACTTGCAAAGCAAGTACACCATGTTAAACTAGGCATTTTTCCACCCCATTTACATATAAAGTTTATTAAATTTGGAGCTACGATTATTTAGTTATGAATTAAAACATTTTAACATGACATAGGAGCAAATTTTAACAAACAGCATTTTAAACATTTTAAACATAGATGAAAGTGGTATATTATGAAACTAGATGAAATTCTAGTCAAGTTTCATATATAAAGTTATTACATGTGATGCTTAGTTTGTGAGATATTAAATGAATGAACATGAGGGTCTTTTCTGTAAAACTGGCACTCTCTGGAAAAAGCTAAAATCACAGATCTGAAAAAAAACAAATGGGCCGAATCTGAAAATGCCCACCGGGCGGCTCGCTACTCACCTAGCTGGGCCAGGCCCAGTTCGGTGGGAGGAGCGCTGGTCTGGGCTGCCTGTGGCCATGGGCCTATCGGTGGGAGGCAAGGCTAGCAGGCCTCCTGGACTGGCTAGATCGACGAGGAGGTGGAAGGGGCGCAGTCAACGGCGAAGCGGGACTTGGCGTTGCTGCTCTTGTTTCTGAAGAACAGAAGCAACAGCAGGCGATGCAGAAGACAGCGGCAGGGGTCCTGGCGACGGGGTCGGCGGGAACCGGCCGAAACGGATGGAACGAAGCGTGGGGAGGCGGAGCTTGGCGCGGATCCATGGCGACGAGGAGGGGCGCGGTCAAGACGCTTGAGGCAGGGGATCGAGCAAACTGCAGCTGCGACAGGAGCTCCTTGGGAGGTTGACGCTTGGTGGTCCGGCGGTGGAACGAGCTGCTGGCGACCTAGTAGCTCCCATGCGACAACGGCGCTGTCCTCCGGTGACCACGCAGCAGTGGTCGTCGGAACCAGGAGGTGGGCGAGCTCGGAGGCCTTCGCGCGCCATGGTTCCTGCAGGTCGAGAGAGAGGGGGCCTGTCGATGTCAAAACCGGCGGATCTCGGGTAGGGGGTGCCGAACTGTACGTCAAGGCCGGATGGTAACATGAGACAAGGGACACGATGTTTTTACCTAGGTTCGGGCCCTCTCGATGGAGGTAATACCCTACTCCTGCTTGATTAATACTGATGATATGGGTAGTACAAGAGTAGATCTACCACGAGATCAAGGAGGCTAAACCCTAGAAGCTAGCCTATGGTATGATTGTTGTATATGGAGTTGATGTCCTACGGACTACAACCCTCCGGTTTATATAGACACCGGATAGGGTTAGGGTTACACAGAGTCAGTTACAATGGTAGGAGATCTTGAATATCCGCATCGCCAAGCTTGCCTTCCACGCCAAGGAAAGTCCCATCCGGACACGGGACGAAGTCTTCAATCTTGTATCTTCATAGTCCTAGGTCCGGCTGAAGGTATAGTCCGGCTACCCGAACACCCCCTAATCCAGGACTCCCTCAGTAGCCCCTGAACCAGGCTTCAATGACGACGAGTCCGGCGCGCAGATTGTCTTCGGCATTGCAAGGCGGGTTCCTCCTCCAAGTCCTTCATAGAAGATTGTAGACACCAAGAGTAGTGTCCGGCTCTGCAAAATAAGTTTCCACATATTGCCATAGAGAGAATGATATAAACACAAATCAAATCTGCTGACGTATTCCACAGTGCGTCATCACACTACGGCCAAGTCCTTTACTCGAATCGTTTTTACTTTTCCACCTCAGCACGTTTTGCGAGGCAGTTTCCTTGGCACGTCTTGTCAAAGCAGAGATCGTGTACCCCCTTTACGGGATTCTCATCAATACGGACGTGGGTAACCCAACCGCCCATATATCACGGCGCTTGGGAGGCAAGCGAGTTTTATTAGGCTGGTGGGGACGCACAAGCGTATCCGCCCATATAAGGGGATAAGAATCCACCTTTTTACCTACGCCTTCTTCCTCCTTTGCCTATCCATCTCCTGCGCACTCGAGCTCCAGCGCCCAAGCCCGCACTTCCCACCTCAACCTTCTCCAGCAATGTCCGGAGCGGGAGGCAAGTGGATGGTCTCCTCCGCTACGGAGGGCCAAGTCAAGAAGCTAAGGAAGGTCGGATACCTGTCTAAGGACATCGCGCACCGGCTTCCCGAAAAGGGGCAGCTTCTCCCCACCCCAAGGCCCCATGAGAGGGTAGTATTTCTTTCCCACTTCCTCCGCGGACTGGGTTTTCCACTCCACCCATTTGTCCGGAGGCTCATGTTCTACTACGGCCTGGATTTCCACGATCTGGCCCCGAACTTCATCCTCAACATCTCGGCGTTTATCGTCGTGTGCGAGGCTTTCCTACGCGTCCGCCCTCATTTCGGCCTCTGGCTCAAGACCTTCAACGTCAAGCCCAAGGTGGTGCACGGCAGCCAGGCGGAGTGCGGAGGCGCCATGGCAGGCAAGATGGCCAACATCCTATGGTTCGAGGGCTCTTTTGTGGAGACCCTAAAGGGGTGGCAATCCGGGTGGTTTTACATCACCGAGCCACACGATCCGAACTGGATCGCAGCCCCCGAGTTCCGATCCGGACCCCCCACGCGGCTTATGTCCTGGAAAGAGACGGGCCTGTCATGGGGTGACGAAAAAGAGGTGACCGGATTGCAAACATGCATCCAGTCCCTGGTGAACAAGCCAATCCGGCTTGTTAATGTAATCCAGGTTATGCTCGTCCGCCGGATCCTCTCGTGCCAACAACGGGATTTTAATCTGTGGGAGTTCGACCCGGCGCAGCACCAAACCCTAAGCAGGCTCTTCGACACGATGTACGAAGATGCCTGGAAGGTGCTATTCAAGGGCGCCGAGGCTCCCGCATCTGCTTCCGAGGACCGCGGATACAGCTCGCAGCGTCATGCTAGCGAGGTAAGCTATCTTCACCTTTTACAGGATGTTAAGCTTTTTTCATAGTTTGACTCTATGCGGGATCTAAACTCCCTTACCTTTGACAGGCTTGGCGAGTGATATCCGGACCGATTAACTGTCCGGCTCCGCTGCCCGAAGTCCCAGCCCCAGCTCTACTAGTGAAGCTGCTGGTTCCGGCGACTTATGTGGAGCCGGAGAAGAAGGCCAAGAAGAAGAAGACCACAGGGACTCGAAAGAGTGCCCATAACGTGGTGGTGTTGGACTCGTCATCCGACGAGTCCGAGACGCCCTCTTCCCGTGAAAACGACGAGGAGGAAGAAGAAAACTCTCCCCCCCCCAGCGGAGGGAGGAGAGAAGAGGAAGGCCGCCCCAACGGGGGAGTCCGAGGGGTCTAGGAAAAGGAAGACCCCTCCGCCGGACTACTCCCCCGACGTCGAAGAGGGCGGAGAGGAGTGGCCAAATAGGGCCAAGCGTCCGGCGAAATCGTAAGTTCGGATATCAGAGTAACTCATGATGTTCCTTTGTTGCACAGCTTTCCCTAATGTCGAACGTAATTATGCAGCCCGCCCCGGGCCGAATTCAATGAATCGTCGGGCGGCTCCCTGGACTCATCGGACGTGAACTCAGTTCCGCTCGCTGTCTCCCCCCGCACTGAAGATGATGCCAAAGTGGCGTCGCGACAAGCTCCGGGGCAGGAGGAGGTGGTCTCGGAGGAGCCGCAAGGCAACCTCCCGGACTCCAGGAGTGAAGGGGATAAGGCCCCCCAGGGCTCCAAGTCCAGCTTTGTGCCGGACACCGTGCCGGAATCTTCCACAGTTCCAAACCGCGGTAGGCGAACTCCTTCCAAGAGGAGCAAGCCTTCTGAGCCGGCGGCCTCCGTCCAACCGGGGGTGCCGGACAATCTGCTGGAGGTGCTTGACGGCGCCTCCATCGACGAGGGGCACCGTACTATTATGAGTACGGTGATCCAGAAGGTTCAGTCTGCCAAGAGAGGACTGACTCAAGCTTGCGCTAGCCTTCTAAGAGGCTTCGAGGTAAGTAAAAATATGTAAAAATATTACCGCATAGACAGTAGCCCCTGATGCTCTGTTTGGCGTTCGGAAAGAAAAGCCGAATAGAGGATCTATTAAATATCGCAAGAGTCTAACAAAAAAGAGTCAATATGCGTATGCAGGCTTCGCTGCTATCCACCGCCGCACTGACTGCGGAGGTGGGTGTCCTGAAGCAGGACCTCGAGTGGACTGAGCAAGAGCTTGGCCTTGCCAAGCGGCGGCTCGAGGAGAAAGAAGGTAAGAAATACCTTACAGAAAAAGTGCCTATAAAAAGCCGTGATTGCAAAAAGATAACAGGATTGTACTGCTTATTGTAGGGGCCACGACTGAGGTGGCGACGCTTAAGCAGGCGCTGTCTGAGGACGAAAAGAAAACGGCCGCGGAGCGCACCGAGCGAGACAGACTTGGGGCTCAGGTCGGCGAGGTTCAGCAAGAGCTTCAGGCTCTCATGAAAAAACATGAGAGTTTGGAGCTTGAGTCAAAGGTGCAAGCATCCGAGCTCGTAACGGCCCTTGAGACTGCCAAGTCTGCCAAGGCCGAAGCCCAAAAGGCCCTCCAAGAGTTGGAGGAGATGAGGAAGATAACAGCGGGTAAGGCATTCTTTATGCAAAGCAGAAATATAAAAGTAAACTACTTGTTACTTACCCGAATCCGGAGCTCTCCAGGGGCATTCGCAGATCTTCCCCGCAGCGTATCCGACGCCGCCACATTCTACCGAGATGAAGAGGGCAGCTCGACGGAGAAGGTGTTCTGGTCTCAGTATTCTGAGGCCGGACACCCTGTGCCCTTGAGCGACCAGCTGAAACAGCTGGTTGAGCTCCACAAGGCGGCCGAACATGCCATGAAGGGTTTCATAGTTCGGCTGTGGCCTGGAGAGGCCCTGCCTGGGAGCTATTTCGGGCTGGTGCAGCGGCTGGTGGAGGCCTGTCCGAGGCTTGAGGTCATCAAGCGCTCCGTCTGCATCGAAGGTGCCCATCGGGCCCTTGCCCGTGCAAAGGTGCACTGGGGTAAGCTAGACGGTGAGAAGCTTGTGAAGGACGGGCCGCCGCTGGGTAAGGAGCATCGCAAGCCCGAGAACTACTACAAGGATGTTCTTGCAGGTGCCCGCCTTGTGGCGGATGAATGTACCAAGGATGTGATTTTTGAATGAACTCGCTCGTGTTTATCCTGTGCGCTGAAAACTTGTTCATATGCGCTAAGCAATGCTTATTGAATTTAAAATATTACTTTCTGTGCGGCCATTTATCAAAAAATTGAGAGATGGCCAGTCATCGGCTTCTGCCCCCATGCCACTAGTGCTGGGGTGTTCGGGATAAACCTGAGCGCTCTTTTTCCCATAGTCAGGTCCTTCGAGGGAGGCGCTCA
The DNA here is from genome assembly GCF_002162155.2 of Triticum dicoccoides. NCBI lineage: Eukaryota > Viridiplantae > Streptophyta > Magnoliopsida > Poales > Poaceae > Triticum > Triticum dicoccoides. The sequence goes on along the minus strand of NC_041384.1, from coordinate 395,314,486 downwards.
GCACAACGAACCAGGCAATCGGACTATAATGCTTGAACACTCTCACTTAGCCATAGAACTCTATAATTTTAAATTTCGGCGAAGCCCCTAGTTCGGAAGACCGAGTTCGGGGCGCTATCCACGCCCTGGTCGGACAAAGCCAGCTCCTCGCTCGAAGCGGCATAAGTCTTTAGGGACTCGAAAAACCTCTCGAACAGCGACCGATCTCTCGCCTCATCATGACAGTCAGTTTTAGCTTTCTCCACTGAGGTGCTTAACCCAGCTGAACCGGGGCACAATCGCAGTGGTTCTCCTAGTGCTTCCTTAGCCGATAGAGCGGAACGTAAGGCACCAAAACATAAGAGCCGGGCAAACCCAACTATTGACCCAAATCATGATTCGGAGCCGATGCATATAGTGCTATAAGTTCGGGGTGCCGCACTTGTGAAAGTGTACGGACTTCTCACACCATAATGAGGGGTACTGAAGCCCCTGGTGTGTTTGCCGTACCATGGTGTACAGGTGCAATCATGTCATTTAATAAACATATATGTGAAAAGAGGATAATGCGAAAAATAGACAAAAAGCTATGCATTGTTTATAGAGAGGCTATTTATCAAAGCTGAACAATACAAATAGTGCGATAAGCAAAAAGATATTGGACTATTTAACATGTCCTGACCAGGGGCAGGCCGCGGAATTGTATTCAAAACAGGTATACCGCTCGTAACAGAGACCACCTGGGAGTTCCATAATGCGGCATGGCTTGTCTGCCTCCCTGGATCTTGCATCGTTTGTGCGGCAGTCGAATTGCCGAACAGGTCGTCCGAAGTATGGAGTCCTGAAAGTAAGAAAAAATTAAAAAAAGAATCCGACAGCCCCTAGTACGTTTTAAGCCGTATTTTGGGCGTGCCGTTATTGTGCCCCTTCCCCTGTGCCCGTGGTATTTCAAGGGCGTAGTTATGTACGCGAGGCACTGGTTTCGCTATGTCGCGAGAGCTGGGGTTGGGGCCGCATTGCTACGCTTGCTCAGAAGGTGCCAGGCAGTCCTACTATGGGTTACTCTGGGCGCGCTTGGCGGTGTCTGGCTTTTTAACGGCCGGACTGGAGAATTGCCTAAGAAGGCTACTTTGTACTTCCGCTGCGAGAGCCGCCGTGTGCTCCTCCGTATGGAGGGAGCATTCGGTGTTTCCATTGACCGTGATTACTCCTCGAGGGCCTGGCATCTTGAGCTTGAGATATGCATAGTGCGGCACCGCATTGAACTTTGCGAATGCGGTTCGTCCGAGCAGGGCGTGATAGCCACTGCGAAACGGGACTATATCGAAGATTAACTCTTCGCTTCGGAAATTGTCCGGGGATCCGAAGACCACGTCAAGTGTTACTGAGCCTGTACAGTTGGCTTCTACACCTGGTATAACACCTTTAAAGGTCATTTTTGTGGGCCTAATCCTTGAGGGATCTATGCCCATTTTCCGCACTGTATCCTGGTAAAGCAGGTTCAGGCTACTGCCGCCGTCCATGAGGACTCCTGTGAGATGAGATCCGTCGATGATTGGGTCGAGAACCAATGCGGCGAAGCCGCCATGACGGATGCTAGTGGGATGGTCCCTTCGATCAAAAGTGATCGGGCAGGAGGACCATGGGTTGAACTTTGGGGCGACTGGCTCCATCGCGTATACGTCCCGTAGCGCATGCTTCCGCTCCCTGTTGGGAATGTGGGTTGCGTATATCATGTTCACCGTCCGCACTTGTGGGGGAAAGCCCTTCTGTCCATTGTTGTTCGGCGGCCTGGGCTCCTCCTCGTCGTCGCTGTGCAGCCCCTTGTGTTTGTTTTTGGCTCTTAACTTGCCTGCCTGCTTGAACACCCAACAATCCCTGTTAGTGTGATTGGCTGGCCTTTCGGGGGTGCCATGTATCTGGCACAAGCGGTCGAGTATTCTGTCCAAACTGGACGGGCCCTGAGTATTCTTTTTGGATGGCTTTTTCTGCTGACCGGATTTATAGCCTCTGAATCCGGCATTGACTGCCGTGTCTTCATTGTTGTCACTGCTAACGCGGCGTTTTTGCTTATTCCAACGTGTCCTGCCACTTTTGTCCTTCGTATCCGAATTACCAGGGTTCTTTGATAAGTTGTCACTGCGAGCTAGCCAGCTGTCTTCTCCCGCGCAAAAGCGGGTCATGAGTGTCCTGAGGGCTGCCATAGATTTCGGCTTTTCCTGTCCCAGGTGCCGGGCAAGCCACTCGTCGCGGATGTTATGCTTGAAGGCTGCTAGGGCCTATGCGTCCGGACAGTCGACTATTTGGTTTTTCTTTGTTAGGAACCGTGTCCAGAATTGCCTGGCCAATTCCTCTGGCTACTGAATTATGTGGCTTAAGTCGTCGGCATCCGGTGGTCGCACGTAAATGCCCTGGAAGTTGTCGAGGAATGCGGCTTCCAGGTCCTCCCAAGAACTGATTGAGTCTGCTGGCAAGCTGTTAAGCCAATGTCGGGCCGGTCCTTTAAGTTTGAGCGGGAGGTATTTGATGGCGTGTAGATCATCGCCGCATGCCATGTGGATGTGAAGGAGATAATCCTCGATCCATACCGCCGGATCTGTTGTGCCATCGTATGATTCGATGTTTATGGGTTTGAAACCCTCTGGGATTTTATGATCCATTACTTCATCCGTGAAGCATAGCGGGTGTGCAGCGACTCTGTACTGGGCTATATCACGACGCAGCTCGGAAGAGCTATGTCTGTTGTGTTCGGCCCGGCCGGATTTGTTGTATCCGGAGTGAAGATCATCGTCACGTGCCGTAGGGTGCCTGCGCGATCCGTAGATCGATCTTGTTTGTCTTGCCTTATCCTCCAATATGTCTCGCAGGTCTGGCGCATTTTCCCGTGCCTTAGTTGAGCGGCGTCGGGACATGGCTTGCGTGGAGGGCCGAGAGGCCTCTCTGTCACGGCCGCGAGGTGGCCGGTCTGTCATGTCGTGCGCTGGTGATGTAGGTGCTTCCTCCTCTGATCGGGGTAGCGGCCTGCGCTTTGGGTAACTCTTGGAGGGGCGTTCGAGTTCGTACTCTTCGGCTGCAAGGACTTCAGTCCATCTGTCAGCTAGCAAATCTTGGTCAGCTCTAAGCTGTTGCTGCTTTTTCTTGAGGCTGCTTGCTGTGGCTAAAATCCTGTGTTTGAAACGCTCTTGTTCGGCGGGGTCTGATGGTACGACGAATTCGTCGTCATCGAGGCTTGCCTCGTCTTCGGAGGGAGGCATATAGTTATCATCCTCGACCTCTCGGTCTGCCGCTCTCTCATGAGGGCTGGCTTCTCCATCTTCCTGTGCCGAATCTTGCTGTGGTGGGTGTTCTTCGGCGCTATCCATGGTAGTATTATCTCCCGTGCCGGAATCACCGTTTTTGCTTTGGCGGGATTTAGAGCGGTGCCGCTGACGCCGGCGCTTTGGCTGTTTCTTGGAGGTGTCATCCCCCGCTATTCCATCGCCATCTCCATCTTTTGGAGTATCCACCATATATACGTCATATGACGAGGTGGCCTTCCAGCGCCCTACAGGTGCTGGTTCCTGTTCGTCTCCTACATCGTCGTCCATACCGTCGATGTCTTTGGAGCTGAAGTCAAGCATGTCGGCTAAATCGTCGACAGTGGCTACAAAGTGGGTGGTGGGTGGGCTTTGAACTTCTTCATCGTCCGTATCCCATCCTCGCTGACCGTAATCCGGCCAGGGCTCTCCTGATAAAGAGAGAGACTTGAGAGAATTCAGGATGTCGCCAAAAGGCGAGTGCTGAAAGATGTCCGCGGTGGTGAACTACATTATTGGCGCCCAATTGGATTCGATCGGCAGGGGCGCGGGGGGTTCGGAGTCCGGAGAGGAGTCCGGATCCTCGGAGTCGTGAGTCACGCGGAGTGTGGGGCCGGCATTCGGCTCGATCGCCTTTGAGATTGCAGCCCCCGAGGTGACGTGAAACCGCTCATCCTCGACTAACACAACTGGCTCCGAATTAAGGGTCAGAGCTGGTGCGTTTGCGGCCTCCAGGATAATGTTCGGTGACAGAGCGGCGCACTTGGTTGTGGCTCGAATCCGTCGAAGATCAAATCTCCACGGATGTCTGCCATGTAATTTAGGCTTCCAAACCTGACTTGATGGCCAGGGGCGTAGCTTTCGATCTGCTCCAGGTGGCCAAGCGAATTGGCCCGCAATGCGAAGCCGCCGAAGACGAAGATCTATCCGGGGAGAAAAGTCTCACCCTGGACCACATCGTTGTTGATGATCAAACGAGCCATTGGGCCTAAAGGCGATGACACAGAGGAACTCTCAATGAAAGCACCAATGTCGGTGTCAAAACCGGCGGATCTCGGGTAGGGGGTCCCGAACTGTGCGTCAAGGCCGGATGGTAACAGGAGACAAGGGACACGATGTTTTTACCCAGGTTCGGGCCCTCTCGATGGAGGTAATACCCTACTCCTGCTTGATTAATATTGATGATATGGGTAGTACAAGAGTAGATCTACCACGAGATCAAGGAGGCTAAACCCTAGAAGCTAGCCTATGGTATGATTGTTGTATATGGAGTTGATGTCCTACGGACTACAACCCTCCGGTTTATATAGACACCGGATAGGGTTAGGGTTACACAGAGTTGGTTACAATGGTAGGAGATCTTGAATATCCGCATCTCCAAGCTTGCCTTCCACGCCAAGGAAAGTCCCATCCGGACACGGGACGAAGTCTTCAATCTTGTATCTTCATAGTCCTGGAGTCCGGCTGAAGGTATAGTCCGGCTACCCGAACACCCCCTAATCCAGGACTCCCTCAGGTCCTGTGAAGGAAGGAGGAAGTGGAGCAGGGGAAGAAGAAGGAAGACAGGGGCGGGGCGCTGGTGACCTGCTGGTCGCCGGCGGTTTTTTGGGCAGCAGCGACGAGGTGCTCGGGGGCGCGGGGTGCACGGCGGCGCAAGGGGAAGCTCGGCGCCAACGGCTTAGGGAACGAGGCAGAGGAGGCGGCTCGGGGATCGGGCACGCGAGGCGGTGGTCGAGGAGCTCGGGGCCCTCTGTCACAGCCCTAGCTCAGCCCCTGTTGTCCTTGCTTGATCTTGTTGCATCATGTTTAAATTTTATTGAAAGTTGAATTGGGGAAAGTGGAAAGCCTCAGAAGTCTTTTACAAAAATGATCAACATTAAAAATTGTTTCAAATGAGCCCAACAAAATGTTCCTGCTAACCTCTAAAAATATTGGCAAGAGCTATAACTCAAACCAATATTTTTGGAATCACAGAAATAACTATTCTTGGGAATTTGAATTAAATCACTAGCTATTTGATTTGGGTTTATATTTACTATAAAATAGATATAAGCCCAATAATTTTGAAAATTTGCATGTGGCTCTGAACTAGTTTCCTAAGTCCACATAATAATTTTCAGAAGCATAAAAATTGGTTTGTTTGAAAACCAAACTCAAAACAAACTTCAAAAAAAAATAGAAAACAAAACAAATAGAAAATAGAAAAGGCAGAGCACTTACCTGGCCTTACCTGCGGTCCAGCAAGCCGGCCCAGCCCAGCTGGCCCCTGCCAGTCATCCCTAACCTCTGCCAGTAGGCAGAGGCGAGACAGCGCACGCGCGTGCGAGGCGCCACACCTCCTCCTGCTTGCCGCCGAGCCCCTGGACGCGTGGGTGAATGCCCCGGCGTCGTCCCGAACCACTCAACCCCTCTCACTCTCCCTCGAGCTCTCTCCTCTCCCCTGGTGCTCCCACTCTCGTTTGCCCGAGCGCGCCCGCCGCCGCTGCTTGCTGCCACCGCCCTCTTCGGCCACCCCTAGCTCCACCGCCACATCCAGCAGTACCGCCCTGGGCCAGAGCTTCTCCAAGTCGAAGACCCCGAGCGCGGGAGCAGCCCATTGTCGCCATCGAGCTCATCTTCATCCTCTGCACGGGCAGTCGTCGTCTTCGATTCGCAGCAACCCGACCGCGCCCGACCTCGCCGACGACGCCATCGGACACGCTGTGAGCACCCGCGTCGTCTCCCCCTTCTCTCCTGATCGCGCTCGCCCTCTAGGCCGTAGCCCCGCCATGACCGAAAGCTTGCTCGCCGCCATCCATGTCGTTGCCGTGGCGAGATCCCATGCACGTCGCATCCGAGGACGCTATCGTCCTCAGCACACTCCCAGGAGCCCAGAACTGCCGTCCGTTCGACCTCGCATGCACCGTAGCATCTTAGCCGTCGAGCCCGTACTCCGGTCGCCACTACGAGCTCGTCTCCAGCGAGTATAGGCCACCCCAGCCACTGTCGCTCGCCCAGTTCGATGCGGCGCACCTTCAGCTACCCGTAGACGCAAACCACGCGCAAAACCGAGCCCCGTAGTTGTTTTCCGGCGAGTTTCCGCCGCAGTTGAGGTCGCCACCGGTCGAGCTCCGGCGGGCTGACGTGGTCGCTTAGTTAGGCGCTAATCACCACTAATCCCTCTCTAACAGACACTGACAGGCGGGCCCCGCAGCGGGTCAAATCCCAGTCAACACGGGATTAACTCCCAATTAACAGTGAACCAATGACATGTGGGACCCGGTCGTCTGGTTTGACCTGGGCTGGCGCCTTTGGCCTGTTGACGTCACACCGACGTCACGCTGACGCAGTAAATGATTTTCTGGATTTAAAATAATTCAGGAAATTTCAGAAAGTAGCTAAAACTTTGCAATATCATAGAATTTAAACTGTAACTCCAAATGAAATAAATTATATATGAAAAATGATCAGAAAAATCCAATCTATCTGTTTATTGCATTTTCATGCATGTTGGAACAACTTAAAGTTGCTGTTTAGGACAATTCAATTAAATGGCATTTAAGAAAGCACATATGGAGTTTGAATTTGAACCTAGTGTTCAAATCAACTCCATTTAACCTGTTGCTAGTTGCATTAGGCTAATCAATAACATATTGCCATGTCACATTCATGCATCATTTTGTTGCATGGCATTGATTGTGTTTCTTCTTTATTTGTCGGTGGTTGTTCCCTCTCGATAGACGTGTTTCGACAATGAGTTCGATGACACCGATGAAGACTCATTGTTATCTTCAGAAGTGCGAGGCAAGCAAAACCCCCTTGTTCATCCCGATACAATCCCACTCTCTCGCTCTTGCTCTCTTTTACTGCATGAGGACAACAATGATTCAACTGTTACATGTTGCGGTAGTTGAACCCCTTTCCTCTGCATGACCTGTCATTGCCACAGTAAATAGATGAAACCCACTAGCATGAGTAGGAGTTGTTTGAGCCTTGATGTGCCTACTCATTCGTGCTTGTTTGTCATGCCTGCTACTGCTTAGAGTTGAGTCAGGTCTGGTTCATCGGGGATGAATTGGAAAGTTGTGAACATGTCCTACTGTTGAGAGCTAAGTGTGTGAACACGATTTGGTAAAGGTATCAGTGAGAGGCCATGTAGGAGTACATGGTGGGTTGTCTCCTTGAAGCCGTCCTCAGGAACTGAGTTCTGTGTTTGTGATCCATGAAACAGTTACTACCACACATTGGGTTCCATTAACTCGACCCCTCTCGACTTATTAATCAACCTGATCTCTGTCCAGGAGTTGCAACTAGTTTCTGGTGTTTGTAGGTAGTGTTAGTAGTCTACCAAGTGGCACCCGGTATAGGTGGGCTTGGGACAGACTAGGCACCATGGCCGGGTAGATCAAGCGCCGCCCGTTTGGTGGGCTTGAAACCCTGTACACATCATTTGGGGCCGTGAGCGACACCCCGGCCGGATCTCCTTGCGGATGGAACCCGAATAGGCGATAAACCTGGACTAGAGACTTGTGTGGTTAGTCAGGTCGTGGCCGACTCCCTCGCTAGGCTTCCGCTTGAAGGTTGCCGAGATACACGACGTGTACATGGTGGTAAGTGGCGAGAGCGTGTGTGAAGAAGTACACCCCTGCAGGGTTAACATCATCTATTTGAATAGCCATGTCCACGGTAAAGGACTTCTGGGTTGCCTATACAGTTCATAGATAACTTGAAGTGGATACTCTAAAACTCGCAAGATAAGCGTGAGTGCCATGGATGGCGTTCTCGTGAGGAGATGGGAGCGGGTCCACAGTGGTCTATTGATATGGTGAATATGTGGACTCGTGTGCGCCACCTCAAAAGAGTTGCTTGCAGTCGTAGTCCAGGTTAGCCACTGGGTCAAAGCTGGCTTGCTGTAGTCAAACTCCACTACCCCCTTTGTTAATACCGATGCATATGTAGTTAGTTCTGATGTAAGTCTTGCTGGGTACATTTGTACTCACGTTTGCCCATTTTATGTTTTGCAGAGAGACGTCAGTCATGCTAGTAGTTCCACATGGACTTCGACGTTTAGCTTGTTACCTCAGCTACGATCTTGTGCCCTCGGCAGGATCTGGTAGATAGTCAGGCTTCTCAGCCTTTTTCATTTGTAGATGTCTGTACTTAGACATGTTAAGCTTCCGCATGTGCTTTGACTTGTATGCTCTGAATGTTGGGTCATGAGACCCATGTTTGTAATATCTCGCTCCTCGGAGCCTAATGAATAAATACTTTGAGTCATAGAGTTATGTTGTGATGCCATGTTGTATTTACACATATCGAGCATATTGTGTGTATGATTGAAATGCTTGGTATGTGTGGGATCCGACAACCTAGTTGTTTATCCTTGGTAGCCTCTCTTATGGGGAAATGTAGTCTTGTGCTTCCATGAGCCATAGTAGTCCGCTACACCCCGGTTCACCGGAGTCCTGCTAGCCCAGCACTACTGCTCCGGAACACTTAGACTGGCCGGCATGTGTTTCACTTTGTTCCTGTGTCTGTCCCTTCGGGGAAATGTCACGCGGTGACATCTGGAGCCCTGCCTAGCCTGCTACAGCCCGGGTTACCGGAGTCCTGTTAGCCCAGTGCTACAGCCCGGATTCACATGCTGCTGACCGACATGCTCGATGTTGATTCATGTATGCCTTTCCCCGTAAGTTGGTTCCACTTTGGGTTCACGACTAGCCATGTCGGCCCGGGTTCTCTGTCATATGGATGCTAGCAACACTATCATATACGTGAGCCAAAAGGCGCAAACGGTCCCGGTCCATGGTAAGGCGACACCCGTGGGAATACCGTGTGTGAGACCGCAAAGTGATATGAGGTGTTACTGGCTAGATCGATGTGACTTGGAATTGGGGTCCTGACACCCTCCTAGTCCAGATCGAGCAAGGGTGTTGGAGAGAGAGACGAGATCGAGGGAATCAGGAGCAGCGCTCGTTGGCTCAGGCTCGATCCCGAGGAATGAGGAGGCTGGTCGGGGAGGATTTGGACCATGGGTGCGGGCTCTAGTTTGTGTGGATCGATGGATTTGGAAGTTTTGGAGGTGGCTGGTTGGTGCGAAGGGGATCCCTAGGTGGGAGAATGATAGTGGCGGCGGCGTCGGAGGATTAGATGGATGGATGGGACAGCTAGGGTTTCATCTGTGTATAAATAGTAGGTGGGTTTGATTAGGGGCTATCCGGTCCCTCCGACCGTAATTGTACAGTCACGAATAAATAGGCTAGGAAGTACTAATAAGAAAATGGTGACGTTTTGTAGATGTTTGGGGATGATCTGGACACAACGGTGATGACTGCCCGGGTCGGGTCCGGGGAAGTTTCGGACATGGGCGAGGGGGTCGATGCACTGAGAAAAAAAGGGGGGTTAGGAAAACGAGGTCAAGTGTGTGGTTGGACTGAGAAGAGAGAGGAGGAATGCAACCCAGCAACCGTTTCCGGAGACCGAAAACATCCGACATTAGACCGGCTATACTGCCGCTATAGTTATCCGGTTGGGCTATCAAACGAACTTCGAATGCGATGAAATTTGACAGACGGTCTATCTACACTATAATAAGACCGCACGCCAACTTTCAACCCATTCCGATACTATTTCGGACGTGCCGGGGCGCGTGCAAGTGTGGTTGGGCTCAGAACGGACAACGGACAGAACTGGGGGAACCCAGACAGATGCATGTTTTGAAAACATGAAGATGCAATGCGGATGATGACATGGCAAGATGCAACACGCAAGCAAATGACAAGGCAACAATAGGGAATAACTGGAAGACACCTGGCGCAACGGTCTCGGGGCATCACAACACTCCACCACTACGAGAGGATCTCGTCCCGAGATCTAGAATGGCACCGGAGGGAAATGGAAGAGGAGAGAAGAGGTAAAACTAAGTTGCTTCTTTGACAAACGAGTGAAACCAAAGAACCTTGCGAGGTTGAACAAATTCTAGAAAAGGATACAATGAAGGTGAACAAAGTCGAAAACACTCCGTTAGAAAAGAGGGACAAAGAACATCACGAGAACCCTGTAGGTTCAAAGACATGAGAAAAAGGGTTGCAATGGGCAAGAAGTACATGCAAGCATTCCGGTCGAAACTAGAAGTAGAAGGAACGATAGAGATGAAATACGACAACACTCCGGTTGGAAATGGAAGGCAATAATATGAACTTGGCAAAATAAAGCACTTGGATAAGACTCCGGTTAGAAGAGGAATGGTAGACATAACACTCGGGTTAAACCAGATAGCGAAGGGAAAAGAATGATATAATTTGGACAGCACTCCGACTATAAATGGAAGGAATCGGACATGATCTTGACAAGATGAGGATACTTGATGAAATCAACAACACACTGCCTTCAGAACTGTTGAAAGAAAGGCACAATGGGTAAGAACGATTTCAGACGGCACTCCGGTTGAGAAGAGAGGCAAAAGTTGATAAGATGAGAGAACTTCAATGAAGGACATGACACTCCGATTGAATGGATAAACAAAAGGAAAGACCATGATCTTTGACAAAAAACGAGATGATGAGTTGAATAGAACAACACCACCAAACCTCCGGAAGAAATGAAAGAATGCAATGAAAAGTACGGAGAAGAAAACAACATGTTCTACATCAAATGAATATGAGAGAGCATCCTTGGAAAGAACGATTGAATGGAGTTATTGGAAAACCAACAACGAAAAGAATAAGCTTGTAGTGGGCTTATGGAAAACATCTCAAAACTAAGGTGAAATTCTGCCTCTATGGAAAACAATGGATTTGGATTTATATGAACAAGGAGACGAGAAACTTATCTCACCGGTAGGATAAATGAAGAACTTGGATCATTTATAAGCACCATAATTAGCAACAATCCTTAGGGAAGGCTTTAGGTGAAATATAACCCAAGATAACCCCAAAGAAGATATTGATGGTTTTAAATATCTCATTCTTGTGAATGAAGAATGATAATTACCACCTCAAAAGATAAGGGAGAAACAATTTCACTCCGGATTGCAAGATGAAGAATGCTTGAACTCCTCTAAAAAGAATCTTGATGAATGTTTCGAGAATGGATTAAGTCCTTGATGAACCATCATGTAGAGCCTCCATGAAGAATTCCGGTAAAAGAATGATCAAACGAAAGGAAAGAGAAGTTGAAAAACACAAATGAAGCCTTGCGATGATTTAAATGGAGCTTCGCGACAAGATAAAGTGGAAACTTGGAACTCCGGAAAAGAAAGATGAGCAAAATAAACCAAGAATTTAATCATCGTGAACAAACTCCGGAAGAAAGGAATTAACCACTTGGATAAAACAAGAATAAGAATTAAGTTATGCCTATCCTTCATCAATTAAATTGATGACAAACAATGGATTTGGCACAATACTTATATTCGTAGAAAGGATTAAGAGAGATATAGCACAAACTTGAGAAAGTCTTCAACGATCCACTAGTAGGATTTGAAAGAACGAAAGAATTGATATGATAACGAAGGAAGAGAAATCTTGAATGAACCACCGGTAAGAATTGAAAATGAACGAAGAAAAGATAAAGAAACACCGGGAAGAAATAGCAAATGAACGAAAATACATGAGAGAGTTTAGATACAAGAGAACGAAGAGGTCATGAACTGATTAGAGGATATTTGGATGATGCACCGGTAAGATTTGGAGAATGATAGCTGAAAGCCGAGAATGATGGGCTCCGGAGAAACAAACTGCAAAGACTCCTGAATTGCTTTGGATGGGTCAATTTTTTTCTCACAATCGAAAACAATTATTGAGGATGGCAACAAGCTAGAATCATGAATCTTGAAGAGAATGGAGCAAGATTTAGAGGAAACACTCTTCTTCGGTCTTCAAATGTTGATAATGACGATGAGAAACATCACCAAGAATTGTTGAAGCACTTCGGAATGAAGAATGGAAAAGTTGAGCCAACGATGAAAAGAATTTGAAAGATCTTGGAGAAAGGCATTTGACTGATGATAATTCATTCTTACGTCACACTTTAAAATTTTTGAGAAAAGCTCCGGGAAAAATTAGAAGAGTCAGGTAAGATCGTGGGAAAAGACCTGTGGGTTAGGGCCCACTCAGAAGATACATCATAGAACGATTTAAAAGAGAGATTGCACCGATTGAATTAAATGGCTAGAATGAGATACCAATCTCGAAATAGGTTGAACGGATCTTGAATGACAAGACGAGCCTTTTGAGATATCTTCAGCACTCCGGAACAATAGAATAGCAAGAGTGGATGATTAAGAGGTGCACCGGCATGAGAAATAATTTTAAAAGAGGATAGGATATGATCATCACTGAAAGATTGCATTGAAAACACTGGGGAAGATAAAAGAACAAAGAATGATGAATTTAAGGCTCCGTTAGAATCTTCATGAGAATCATCGGACAAGGACATTGACGGAAAAGAATGGAGAGAGTTCACCTCAATAAAATGGATACTTGATTAAGAAATCAGAGTCCTCGAAGAAAAAGGGTGGGAGGGTGGGAAAACAAATGCAACTTGGGACGAATAAAACAAATAACATAGAGAAGACTTGGAGTTGATCTTGCGGATGAGACAAATGATAGGATCATCTTGAAGAGAATCACGCCGGTTGACAAGGATTGTCATGACAAACTCGATTATCATGAAGGATTAGTATTCACATAGAAATATGAGAACACCGCTTAGGGAAGGTATGGAATCAACACTTGACTTCGAAGCAACTCGAATACCACAACTGAAAAAACAAAACAAAGGATTGGCTTGCGGAATAAGCCAAAACAAACATATGATAGAGATTTCGTCCGAAGTTTTCGTGGTGGGGCCTACACAAGCTCGATCGTACAGCACCATCATGTACAAGGCAGTGCACATGACATACGAAGCGTCCCCGAGTCAGCATAGCCAAGGACTCTTTAAGACACAACAAGACCACTATAAAACCAACCGTGGATAGGCGGACCACTAGACGTCGAACCCCAATTTCATATCATACATCTGTCAGAAAGATATCCTACGATATACTTGAATTCCCACTTATAAACTCCCGAAACTTTCCGGTTATGCAATCAAGTGTTGGGGATACCGGGGAAGCATAATATCTCACCCAAAGCTAGCAAATCCTACATCCAGCTGTATCCATCCTTCAACACATAACCAAGAAACCCTCGGAAATCATTTACCTCAACCTTCGAAAAGCATCCATTATACGAGTTATGGCAATCTCCCGAACTCCCGCCCCAGTACTGGGTGGCGTCAAGGTTATCTCACCAACAACTGCATAAAAGAGATTTTCGATGTCGGCGAAACTCAGGTATTCCAGAATTGCAACGATAAAATTGTGACGACAACACCTCGGAGCTCAACTCCCCGGGACACTGCCACAACCCCTAAATGTCAAGAGGCACCAAGAACAATGTTCTCATCACAAAACCATCGGAACGATTCCAAGATACCCGCGTGATCCTAAAAAACATTTAGTGAAATTTGAGAAGAGAACAGTCAAAATTATACATCAGGATGCCTCACCAGAGCGATGAAGGGACTGAGGAGTAAAAAGAATCCTACTCTCCGATATATATAATCCTAAATGACTCAAAACATTTTTCTAGACTCAACAACGCCAGCGATTCGATCAAGCAGGAGGCTCCTAAGGTCGGGGAAGGCTCTGATACCAACTTGTTACACCCTCGATGCGGCTATATCACTACTAGAAAAAGGGCTATAGATGGGATTGACACTAATGGCGCACCAGACAAGCGGTGCGCCATTAGTATATACTAATGGCGCACCACCTTCTGATACGCCATTAGAGCTGAAACTACTAATGGCGCACCTGGCCCAGGGTGCGCCATTAGTATCAATTTTTTTTTGAACTAGTGCGCCTGTCCAAACATACTAATGGCGCACCTGTCGGAAAGTGCGCCACTAATGTTGTTTTTTTATTATATTTTTTATTCCTTTTTTTGCAAAACTACTAATGGCGCACTGTTCGACCATGCGCCATTACTAGTTTAAACTATGGCGCACCGTGGAACAGTGCGCCATTAGTATGTTTTTTTGCAAAACTACTAATGGCGCACCACCAGAAGGTGTGCCATTAGTAACCTGGATTACTAATGGCGCATTTAAAGTTGGTGCGCCATTAGTAAGTGGGCAGCAACAAGATATTTTGGACAGCCTCTCCTACCCACACTCACTTTCTCCCCACTTCATTCTCTCCACCTCCTCCTTGTCTCGGGTGCCTCCTCTTTTTCACCTCATTTCCACCATAGATTCATTCAATTTAAGTGGTTAAATTACCTTGTTTTGATAGGTAAGTAAGGGGGGAAGCTATATTTATGTTGTTCTCCCTACAACAATGTGCACATGCACTTTTTATGGCCTAGCTAGATCTATGTATGTTCGTGGTGTTGCATATGTTTGTGGTGTTGCATATGTGTTTGTGTTTGGAGGTGTACCGGTATTTGAAATGCGATAGTTGCCAATATTTTGCCGGAATGTTGATTCATTTCCGTTTCGGCGAGAATTTTGGCATTAAGCATTCTTTTTGGTTCTATTTTTAGGGAAAGTCATGCCAAATTTTTTCTTGGTTCTAAAATATCGTTTTGCTTTACCCCGCAGGCAACCATGGTCCGCACGATGACCGAAGGCATCGTGAATAGGTTTTTGAGGTCCGCGAAGGCCGAGATGCTTCAAAAGAACGAGACGGAGATAAGATGTCCGTGTCAAAGATGCAAGCGTAAGAGCCTTATTGTGGACCCGGAATCCGGGCAGGTGCGGGACCACCTGCTCTTGCGTGGTTTCATGGATGGCTATCGGTGGCAAGGTCATGAAGATGACTACGAAGTCGTCCATGGGGGCCGGGCAAGAAATGAGGAAGGGCAGCAAGACAACCACCGCGGCTCGGGCGGGCGAGAAGACGAAGAATCCCCAGGAGATGATCACGACGGTGATGCTGTACACAGTCATCATGTAGAAGATGCAGGACATGATGATGAGGAAGATGCCGGAGCAGACGACGGGCATGATCATGAAGATGATGATGCCGGCGGAGCAGACGATGCTGGACCATCGATGGGCTGGGTGTAGGACCCTCATATTCAAGAGCTGCTTCTCAAGCAGACGGATAACACAAGAGCTGCCGCTCGAGAGAAAGCCAAGATGGATCAACTTGAGTTAGACGCGGTTACTCCATTGTATGAAAGATGCAGGCCCGAGGATACCCGCCTGAAAGTAACGCTCATGGCTCTGAAGATGAAGGTAAAACACAAAATGACCGACGCATGCTTCGACGAGAACATGTCATTCTGGCACGAACGTCTTCCCAAGGGGAACAAGTGCCCGACCAGTTTGGAGGAGGCAAAGAAAATCGTGTGTCCTCTGGATTTACAGCACGTGAAATACCATGTGTGCATGAACAATTGCATCATTTATCGGGATGAGCACGCGGAGTCTACCATATGTCCGGTGTGCGGCGTCACTCGATACAAGAAGGGGAAGAAAGCTCCTCGAAAAGTGGTGTGGTACTTTCCGATCACTCCTCGTCTGCAGCGATATTTCGCGGACCCTAAGGTAGCAAAGCTCCTGCGTTGGCACGCGGATAGGGAGGAGAAGAAGCGAGAAGATGACGCAAATGATCCGGAGATAGATAAAAAAGACAAGATGCTGAGTCACCCTAAGGATGCGAGCCAGTGGCAAGCGTTGAACTTCGAAGACCCAAAATTTGGGAACGACCCAAGGAACATCGTGCTGGGCGCGAGCACCGATGGAGTCAATCTGTTTGGCAGCCAGAGAAGCACACATAGCACCTGGCCTGTGTTTGTGTGGATGTACAACCTTCCCCCCTGGTTGTGCATGAAGAGGAAGTACATTCACATGAGTATGCTAATTGAAGGACCGAAACAACCAGGGAACGACATCAATCTGTATCTGGGGCTGCTGAAAGAGGAGCTTGACACGCTGTGGAAAACGCCAGCCAATACGTGGGACACCACAGAGAAAGAATATTTCCCTATGAGAGCCGCGCTGCTCACGACGGTGCACGACTATCTCGGTTACGGATATGTCGCGGGGCAGGTGGTCCACGGATTTTCTGGATGCGTCAGGTGCATGGATGACACAACGTATCGCCAGCTAGATAGAGATCCCGGGTCTTTGAAAACCATGTTTATGGGACATCGAAGGTGGCTTCGCGAAGATGACCCGTGGAGAAAACGCAAGGATCTGTTCGATGGTGAAACCGAACCCCGAGGACACCCGCGTACGAGGAGCGGCGAGGAAATAGACGAGCTGTTGAAAAATTGGAAAGACTGCCCACTGCCGGGAAAGAAGCAAAAGGCGCCAGAGCTGGGAAAGAAGCGAAAGGCGCCAGAGCCGCTGCTGAAGGTATGGAAAACGAGGTCTGTTTTCTGGGACTTGCCGTACTGGAAGATCCACCGTGTGCCTCACAGCCTTGATGTCATGCATATCACGAAGAACGTGTGCGAGAGTCTGCTTGGTACCCTGCTCAACATGCCAGAGAGGACCAAAGATGGGCCGAAAGCAAGGGCAGACTTGAAATCAATGGGCATCAGGCAGGAGCTTCGCGCTATATATGATGATGATGATGATGATGATGATGATGATGATGATGATGATGATGATGATGATGATGATGAGGCGAAGCAGGACACGGAAAGTCGTCGCAAAGGCAAAAAGGCCAAGAAGACCGGAAATGACTACCCTCCCGCGTGCTTCACTCTAAGTCAGGAGGAGATCGAGCAGTTTTTCACCTGCCTCGTAGGAGTAAAACTTCCTTACGGTTACGCAGGGAAGATAAGCAGATACCTAGACCCAGCGAAGCTGAAGTTCAGCGGGATGAAGTCTCACAACTGTCACGTGCTGATGACGCAGATACTTCCAGTTGCAATCTGTGGGATCATGGACGCGCATGTCCGTGAAACCCTATTTGGCCTATGCAACTTTTTCGACGTCATCTCTCGGAAGTTTGTTGGCGTGAGGCAACTCAGAAGGCTACAGGAAGAGATCGTGGTGATACTATGCGAGCTTGAGATGTACTTCCCGCCCGCATTCTTCGACGTTATGGTGCATCTGCTGGTCCATATCGTGGACGATATCATCCAACTCGGGCCGACGTTCCTGCACAGCATGATGCCGTTCGAAAGGATGAATGGTGTCATCAAAGGATACGTTCGCAACATGTCACGTCCAGAGGGAAGCATAGCCAGGGGCTTTCTGACCGAAGAGTGCATCTCCTACTGCACGAATTATTTAGGCATCGAGAACCTCGTTGGTCTGCCCGTCAACAGGCACCTCGGCAGGCTCACTGGATGGGGTCACCGTGAGGGTCGCCACGAAATGCATGTCGACTTCAAGGGTCGACTCGCCGACTTTGAAAGAGCAAACCTAGTCGCGCTACAACACATAGACGTGGTCAATCCTTGGGTGGTAGAGCACAAAACCTTTATTAAGAAGACGTACAATGACCGAGGCCAACAGAGGACGGACGGAGATATACTCAAAGAGCACAATTCATGTTTCACGCGTTGGTTCAAGCAGAAGCTTCTGTCGTACCCTTTACATGAGGATTCTTCCGCGGAAGAACAACTCATATTCGCCTTGTCACAGGGTGCCGAGCACAACCTGATGACCTATGAGGCGTACGATATCAACAGCTACACATTCTACACCGAGGCCAAGGACATGAAGAGCGATGGTTATCAGAACTCCGGGGTAACGATGGAATCCTACACCGGTAATCACAAGGACAGATACTACGGAAGGGTCGAGGAGATCTGGGAGCTGAGCTACGCCGGAGAGAAGGTCCCGATGTTCCGTGTCAGATGGGCCAAGAGCATCCTAAAAGAAGACCGGTATTTCACCACCATGGTTATACCCGAAGCCAAATCCAAGACCGCGGGCGCAAACATCACCGCGAAAAATGAGCCATGGGTACTGGCTTCCCAAGTGGACCAATGCTTCTTCATTACCGACCCGTCAAAGCCCAGTCATGTTGTCGTGAGGAGAGGCAAAAGGAAGATCATCGAAATGGATGGAGTAGCCAATGAGCAAGACTTCAACAAGTACGGCGACCCGAGGATCGAACATCACGACGATGATGAAGTAGCAGCATACACCACAAGAAGAAGCAGGACCACCCTACCTAAAGGACGTCCGTTCCACAGAAGAACTCCATTTGCGAAAAAGAAGGGCAAGAAGATTGTGAACATATAGCTAGCTAAGATCGATTGTATTTAAATCGTAGCCTTCATTTCTCGATTGTATTTCATGGGCACTTTTTGAACTATCATGAATATTTTTAAATTTCATGGACACTCGATCTCGATCCCCCTCCATCTCGATCGCTATCCCACCTCGCCAGATCCGGCCCCCCTCGCTGCCGAGCACCCCCCGGTCCACCGGCCGCCGCCGCCGACCCCCCGCACCCTCGATTCCCCTACTCAACCGCCGCCGCCGACCCCCCGC
>NC_041384.1:395247068-395294725 GCF_002162155.2 Triticum dicoccoides | reverse complement strand
TTATTGAGTAAAAAAAGGAAAAGACAAGCAATGTGAAAGAATCAGATTACGTGTGGTAGAGAGAAGTTCCTTCATTTTTTTCTAAGTGCACTGCAGTACTTGTTCCTTTGTGCACCATAAGTAAAACTAGCTAATTTTATGAAAATGTATCATGTCACTGTCCGTGACTCTCTCTTTTTAAGTCCACATTCTGTTGGTGGCTCGGTTAACTCCTAGGGTTTTAGCAGTTATGTATAAAAAACATAGAAAAGCCCGGCGGAATTAACTTTGGATTTTCTGCATTTAACTAAAAAACCCATAAAGAGTACAGTTCATTATTGAATAAAATGAAATGGCAGTTTATTTAGAAATTTGGAGCAGTTGTTCTATGGTTTTTTTAGCACAAAAAGTCTGATTATATAAGCAAAAACAATTGTTAGCTTTTAGATGTTGTGGTGGTTCACTTGGGGGTATGTGTAGCAGTTAGCAAAAACAGAGGACTAAATTGCTCTGTTTTGGCAAACCAGTGCATGCATGCCTTTTTTCTTCTTCATTTTTTTTCACTGGCGACGAATGCTGGCAACACGACAGCAGCTAGCTAGCAGGTGTTCCTTTACAAGCATAATAGAGCATAGTATGGATTATAATGTTCAACTCTGACTAAACAGGTTCTGCAAACGGTCTTTTACTGCACTTGACTAAGGAAGTAGGTGTCTGCTATATCCTGCACTTGAGGTGAGTTGTGTTCTCAGGTTTACATTGCAATGGGCACTCTTCTTGTAAACACAAATTCAGATTTATATACTATATGCTGGCATGACTGTTTTTATTAGGCAGGACAGTGCAGTAGTTGATGTATATTGGGTTGATTATAAAGTTGCTTGGGTTTAATATTACCCAGCATGATGATGTATCAATGTAGTGTTAGCATATGATCCAAGTGCTAGTACTGCTAGTAAATAGCTAATACAGTTAATGAAGAAGAAAAAAAACTGCTAGTACAGTTAATTAAGAAGAAAAAAACTGCTACTACTGCTAGTAAATAGCATCAGACTGAATGTCTTTTATATATGGCCAATACAGTCTGATGGACAATACAGTTATTGAAGAAGAAGAAAAACTGCTAGTACTGCTAGTAAATAGCATCAGACTGAATGTCTTTTATATATGGTACTGCTAGTAAATAGCTTCTTCTATATACTAATTTGCATCAAAGTGTAGAACAAAGCATCAGACTGAATAACTAACAGTGGGTAATTAATTTGCTGGTACTAGCTAGAATTTGGCACTGAAAAGCAAAAGCAAAAGCTAATTAACTGCTGGGTAATAGCACTGGTACTAGGTAGCTAAAATATGTGTTCTGAAACACTGAGAGCAGAAACACTTACTACATACATATGCTCAAGAAACACTTACTAACCAGAAAAGGTTTTGACTTGAAATGTTAATAGCACAGAGAGCACCACAAGTTAAACACCTCAATCTGTTAGTATTTGTCTGCATTTTCTCACATTCTTCTTGTATCTGATCCAGTATTGCTTGTAGTGGTTTGTCCAAAATGTTGAATGATACTGCTTGGAGATGCATATATTGTTTCACCTCTTCACATGCCAATGTATTTTCCATGTTGTGATGGAGGCCTTTTTTGCCTTGTCCACCTGAGAGGCCCTTGAGTTTGCTGGAATGTCGATTAACTTCCGTTCCGGCAAATTCGGGTACTCCATATGTCCTATTTTTAGCAAAGGTCATGCTGAAATTTTCCGTGAATTTTAGCATGACTTTGCTAAAAATAGGACATATGGGGTACTTGTGACTAATGCATGGGCTGGGGTATCTTAGTAGTTAATTAAGTAGGATCAAGTGCCCCGGCGTACTTGTGACTAATGCATGGCTTTTAGGGTGCCTCGGTGTCGATAAAAACCGAAATGATGAAAGCTTAGGCTTTTAGGGTGCCTCGGCGTCGAAAAACCCTCAATGATAAAAGCTTAGCTTTTAGGATGCCTCGGTGTCGACAAACCCTAAATGATGAGACCATGATCTTGTTCCTTGACAATAACCAACTTTTTGACCAAACTTTGTTCCTATTTAGAGAGAAACATGGCCAACAACGATGAGGCCGGGGGTTCGGGCAGCAAGGCATTCTGGAAGCTGTCCCAGGAGATGGAGGAACAACCTCACTTGTATGAGGACGCCGCCTTCCCCATCGATCCTGAGACCACTGATGGTACCGCCGAGGATGACCCCACTGATGCCACCACTGATGGTGCCGCCGAGGATGCCACCACTGATGATGGCGGCGCACGCACAGATGGCAGCCAACCGAAGAGGCAACGGAAGGACCGGCGCCCGACCGTGCTCCGCACCCTCAAGGAGGAAGTTACTAAAGTGGACTCTGACGGGAATCCAATGGCGCCCGAATGAATAGTCAAGGGGTACTCGCTTCAGCTCGGGTGCATTCTCCGGAGCACCGTCTCGATCAACACCGAATACCTGAGGCATCCTGACCGAGGGAATTTGTGCAACCTCCTCTTCACGAAGCTGCACGAACGATACAAGTTCCCCACTAAATTTGAAAACACAAGCCTCAAAGGGAATAAAGTGAACAATGCTGCCCTCACGAAGATGAGCAAGGCCCTGTCTACTTGGAAAAGCAATGTGAAGAGAATGATCGAGAAAGGTGAGAGTTATGAGAAGATCAAGGAGAAAAATCCTTCGATCACCGAAGATGACTACAATGACTTCAAGATCAATTGCTCGAGCACCGCAAACTCCGAATCAAGTAAGTGGGGGAAAGAAATGCGGGAGCTGAACTTAGGGGAACACACACTCGGTCCCGGCGGTTACAGAGTGGCAGAGCCTATATGGGACAAGGAGGAGGTGGACCGTGCCGAGCAAGGCCTACCGCCCCTCTGCGATAAATACGGTGACAAGCAAACCAGGAACTTTGTCAGGGCCCGGTACAAGAAGGACCCAAAAACAAAGGAGCTTACCACGGATCCGAAGACCAGGGCGCTTGAGCTTGTTCTGGTAAGGAATACACCCCCGTGTAATTAGCTCCATATGGTTGCATTCTAATTAATGAAGCCAAATTTCTAAATGGTTCACATTCCTTCCGCAGGCGACTGAAAGCAGTAGCGCGGGGTCGACTAAGAGCAACCCTTGGGACACCACTCTAAATAGGGCGTTGAATGTAATGAAGAACAAGGATAAGCTCAGTAAGCCGACGTCAGCTGGTCGTGTGGTCGGCAAAGGCTTGTCGACAAAATGGTCGTCATACTATAACACTGGTGGGTGAAAGGAGAAAAAGACCAGCTCGGAAAGCCAGGCGTGCGAGGTTCCGGAGATTGTCCAAGAGCAAGTGGAACAACAACTCGGAAGGACGATCACCGCCATTGTGCCTACCTTGATCCAGGGGATTAGTGCGTGGATTGCGGGCGGCCAACAGGGGCCGCCCCCGATTCCTAGCTTCACGGCCAGCAACTCGCAGAACGCGATGGCGGGGCCATTGGTGTCTCCGACGCCGGCATGGGAGCTTAATGCACCCGGGTGTACGCCGGCCGGCACCTCTACAGAAAGCGGCCCCTCCGTCAGCTGCACGCCCGCCGTTGGCGGTGCCTCGACATTAGCCGAGCTCGACGCCATCATCACGATAACTAATTAAGCCTCTCTCGGCCGAGGACTTCATCTCCTTGCCTTTGACTGGGCATCCCTGACGCCCTACATGTTTTCGCAGGGCGCCGCCGATGTTCCGTGCACTCTCCTGCACTTCGTGAATAACGAGTTGGTCGATGTCGCCAAGGGCAAAATCGTTCAACCGGGCAACCCCTTGTTCCACGGTACCCAGATGCGACCCAACTTGTTTAGGGTTCAACGGGTTCGGGTGCTGCCAGGCTGCGACGAGTTGTTACCTCCGATTCGACCCGTCGGGGCCGACGATGATGACGTGATGACCCTCAGCGCCTGCCTGAGCTGGCCCCTGCTTTGGCCGAAGAGCCAGATTCGTTTGGGGGCGGAGGACACCACCCCAAAGATAACACCGCCAGCCGTGCCGGCGCCAAGTCGGCCCCATGGCAAGACCACCGCAACGGTGCCGGACATCCCTATGCCACTGGATCCGAACATGCATATGGCACAGGATCAGAACGACGACGACGACGATACATTTGCCAACATCGATCAGTACTTTGACGATCATGGGTACGGTGGCGACTTCATGGGGCCTCCTTCTCAAGAACCCAACCCAACAAAAGACGTGCGCGATCTAGCTGGTACCGCAGAGAAGCCAAGTTGCAACAGGCGTCGTCTGCCGTTCAGCTCTCAGGAGACGCCTCCAGCTGCCGACTTCACCGAGCCTCAGATAGGCGAGGTGCGAAATATTATCAGCCCCAACACACTCAAGAAGGCGGTCTGTGAGCAGAACTCGGTCCCATTACAGGAGAAGAAGAAGGCACGCAAAAGAAAGACTAACAAGGGTGCGGGCCAGCGGGCACCGAGTACGATCTGTGCTCAGGACGGGCCACCTTCACCCGAGGATATCTCGAGGAGGGTGCATGTGGCGGGTAGGCCGATGCTACCGAGAAATATGCTGGATGCTGCAACCGGTGCTATGCGGAGTCTGCATGACAGTGTTCTTTCTTTGGAGAAGCGGCGTCTCGGAGAGAAGGATGTGGCATACCCGGTTTTCGCGGCCAAGGTGCCAGAGGGCAAGGGCTTTGTGGATAACTCCATCGGGGGTACGATCGTCCTGCGGTTTGATGACATCCACGCTATGTTGAACCTTCATCCGCTGCACTACACCTTCGTTCGGCTATTTTCGCTGAGTATGGAGATGCGGATCATTCGCGACAAGACCCCGAACATCGTGATAGTCGACCCCTTCTACATGCATGCCAAGATCTTGGGCAGCATTGGGGACCGGCAAGTCGCGACTTCTTACCTCGAAGGCGTCATTCTGGCAAACCAAGATAAGGATAACTTCCTCGTGCCTTACTTTCCCGAGTAAGTCCTCCCCTCAACTGCCCCGTAACATATGAATTCTTAGATTTCGATCATTTTTCTTTTAACATTCTGTGTTTTCTGCAGTGACACACATTGCACGCTCATCCTCCTAAGCCCCAAATATTCCATGGCCACGTATTTCGACCTGGACCATCAGTCGAACATAGACTACACAAATGTCAAGAAGGTTCTTGATGATGTTCTCCCCGGCTACATCAAATCTGGAGGCACCTTCACCAGGCCTATTCATAAGTACGGCAAGCACGTGTTCTCCCACAATACGACATTCTGCTACGTCAAGCAGCCGCCTGGCGGTCAGAAGGGTGCCTACTACGCCATCCATCACATGCGGGCAATCGTACGGGACCATCATCAACTTCTGCTACCGAGTAAACTCAAAGATTGGGCCGCGAGCGTGTCGGCAATCCAGGACGCGGACATCAGACAAGAATTCTTTCGCATCCAATCGGAGTTTGCGGAAATCATCCATCAAGATGTCCTTCGTACCTCGGGGCAGTTCTACCTCAGAAATCAACCGTCCAACAGTGACATCGACACAATGCTACAAATGCAGGCTGACAACGATTCATGACTCCCACGATAGACGGCGGCTTCATCCATGCTCCGGTCCCTTGAGTCGAGTCGAAAGCAGTGATGCTGTGTCTAGTTCTGAAACATCGATTGGCTCATGTTGTAATTAAACTTTAATGAACTTGTAGTATGTCTCTTTGGTTTCGAGAGTCGTTCAACTTAGATGTAATCGATGCTATTAATGTCTTGCTTTTCTCTTCCGATCGTTCTGTTGCATACTTATATATTGCTTATGTATTGTCTGTGAATTGGTACTAACGTTTCGTTTGGCTACTGCATAGCGATGCCGTCGTATGTCGTGTACAAGGGTAAGGTTCCTGGAGTCTACGACGACTGGGAGGAGTGTCGGAGACAGGTTCACCGATTCAGTGGTAACAGTTACAAAGGGTACACCACTAGGGCCGAGGCCGAATCTAGATACGCCCACTATCTAGCGGGAGAGGGGAGGGAGCGCTGGAGGAACCGGATGAAGACGAGTTTCATCGTGATGATGCTCATCGTGATGACTGCAGCTCTCTTCTATGTGATGGTAGTTTAGATGATCGATATCGACTTGTAATGTGAAGACAAACTCGCTACTCGCGGTCTCGAGACTTGTAATATAATGTTCTATCTTTGTTCGGTCTTTTCAATTCAGAGACTAATATGATGAATTGTATTCGGAGACTAATATGATGAATTGTATTCAGAGACTAATCTTCTATTGTATTCGATGAATCTGTTGTTGATGTGTGCTGTCTATATTTTTTCTAATTATACATTTTGTAACCTGTGCAAAAAACAGAAAATTAAAAAATAAAAAAACCTAATATTCATACTAATGGCACATCACATCACAGTGCGCCATTAGTATGCCAAAGGATACTAATGGCGCATCATTAAACAGTGCTCCATTAGTATGCCGAAGTTACTAATGGCGCATCTTGTTGTTGTGCGCCATTAGTATGCCAAAGCACCTGGGTATACATGGCCCCCTGGAAGGCATACTAATGGCGCATTGTTGTATATACTAATGGCGCATCTGAGGTGCGCCATTAGTATACCAGATACTAATGGCGCACCTGTGGTGCGCCATTAGTAAAATATACTAATGGCGTGGCACTAATGGTGCACCACTAATGCGCCATTGATGGCCAAATTAGGTGCGCCATTAGTAGGCCTTTTCCTAGTAGTGTATCTCCCATGTGTCGAAGCACGACTTAGAGGCATAACTGCATTGAAAGCAATGTCGCAAGTGAGGTAATCTTCACACAACCCATGTAATACATAAGGGAAAAAGATACATAGTTGACTTACAATCTCCACTTCACACAATACATGAATAAAGCATTACATCATCCAGATACAATCAAGGTCCGACTACGGAACCAAAATGAAAGAAGACTACCCCAAATGCTACACAGATCCCTGATCGTCCCAACTGGGCTCCACTACTGATCAACTGGAAACGGAACAACATAACGAACATGATCTTCATCGAGCTCCTCCTTGAGCTCGGTTGCGTCATCTGCACGGTATCATCGGCACCTACAAACTGGTTTTGGAAGTATCTGTGAGTCACGGGGACTCAGCAATCTCACACCCTCGCGATCAAAACTATTTAAGCTTATCGGAAGGGTAAAAGGTATGAGGTGGAGTTGCAGCAAGCACTAGCATATATGGTGGCTAACATACGCAAATGAGAGCGAGAAGAGAAGGCAAAGCACGGTCGAGAATCTATGATCAAGAAGTGATCCTAGAACAACCTACGTTCAAGCATAACTCCAACACCATGTTCACTTCTCGGACCCCGCCGAGAAGAGACCATCACGGTTACACACGCGGTTGATGCATTTTAATTAAGATAAGTTTCAGGTTTTCTACAACCGGACATTAACAAATTCCCATCTGCCCATAACTGCGGGCACGACTTTTGAAAGTTCAAAACCCTGCAGGGGTGTCCCAACTTAGCCCATCACAAGCTCTCACGGTCAACGAAGGATATTCCTTCTCCCGAGAAGACCAGATCAGGCTCGGAATCCCAATTACAAGACATTTCGACAATGGTAAAACAAGACCAGCAAGACCACCCACTGTGCCGACAAATCCCAATAGGAGCTGCACATATCTCGTTCTCAGGGCACACCGGATAAGCTAAGCGTACGGGAGCCAACATAACCCAAGTTGCCAAGGGACGGCCCCGCACAGTGCTCTGGGTTGGACCAACACTTGGAGAAGCACTGGCCCGGGGGTTTAATAAAGATGACCCTTGAGCCGGCCAACCCAAGGGAAAGAAAAGGCTAGGTGGCAAATGGTAAAACCAATGTTGGGCCTTGCTGGAGGAGTTTTCTTCAAGGCGAACTGTCAAGGGGTTCCCATTGTAACCCAACCGCGTAAGGAACACAAAATCAAGGAACATAACACCGGTATGACGGAAACTAGGGCGGCAAGAGTGGAACAAAACACCAGGGATAAGGCCGAGCCTTCCACCCTTTACCAAGTATATAGATGCATTAATATAATAAGAGATATTGTGAGATCCCAACAAAAATATCCATGTTCCAACCAGGAACAAACTCCAATCTTCACCTGCAACTAACAACGCTATAAGAGGGGCTGAGCAAAGCGGTAACATAGCCAAACAACGGTTTGCTAGGACAAGGTGGGTTAGAGGCTTGACATGGCAATATGGGAGGCATGATAAGCAAGTGGTAGGTATCGTAGCATAGGCATAGCAAAAGAGAGAGCATCTAGCAAGCAAAGATAGAAGTGATTTCGAGGGTATGGTCATCTTGCCTGAGATCCCGCAAGGAAGAAGAACGAGTCCATGAAGAAGACAAACGGACGTAGCCAACGGATCCTCACAAACGCAACGTTACCGGATTACCGAGAAGAAGTACACCAGAAAGAAAGCAAACAACATAGTAAACAAACATCACATAAGCATGGCACGATGTGCAAACAAGTATGATGCATGTCCGGTTTAATGAGGCATGGCATGGCAAAGTGCACAAACAATCCTACAAATTAAGTGGAGCTCAATATGCAACTCCGTTGCATATTGACGAAACACCAGGTGACTTATTTAGTTCGATCTTGTTTATGTACCCAACAATATGGAATGTTGTTAAACATGGCACGAGGGTGATGCAAAGTAAAATTACCTATCTAGTCAAGTTCAAATGAGGCCGGAAACAACAAACAACAAATCCGGAAACTCCTCATGTGCATATATTAGGTTTGGTACTGATATGCCCTAAACACAATTTTTGAGTTGCTAAATTTGCAAAGCAAGTACACCATGTTACACTAGGCATTTTCCCACCCCATTTACATATAAAGTTTATTAAATTTGGAGCTACGATTATTTAGTTATGAATTAAAACATTTTAACATGACATAGGAGCAAATTTTAACAAACAGCATTTTAAACATTTTAAACATAGATGAAAGTGGTATATTATGAAACTAGATGAAATTCTAGTCAAGTTTCATATATAAAGTTATTACATGTGATGCTTAGTTTGTGAGATATTAAATGAATGAAGATGAGGGTCTTTTTTGTAAAACTGGCACTCTCTCGAAAAAGCTAAAATAACAGATCTAAAAAAACAAATGGGCCGAATCTGAAAATGCCCACCGGGCGGCTGGCTGCTCACCTAGCTGGGCCAGACCCAGTTCGGTGGGAGGAGCGCTGGCAAGGGGGCGCGCTGGTCTGGGCTGCCTGTGGCATGGGCCTGTCGGTGGGAGGCAAGGCTAGCAGGCCTCCTGGACTGGCTAGATCGACGAGGAGGTGGAAGGGGGCGCAGTCAACGGCGAAGCGGGACTTGGCATTGCTGCTCTCGTTTCTGAAGAACAGAAGCAACAGCAGGTGATGCAGGAGACGGCGGCAGGGGTCCTGGCGACGGGGTAGGCGGGAACCGGACGGAACAGAGCGCGGGGAGGCAGAGCTTGGTGCGGATCCATGGCGACGAGGAGGGGCGCGGTCAACACGCTCGAGGCAGGGGATCGAGTGAACCGCAGCTGCGACAGGAGCTCCTCGGGAGGTTGACGCTTGGTGGTCCGGCGGTGGAACGAGATGTTGGCGGCCTAGTAGCTCCCATGCGACAGCGCCGCCGTCCTCCGGTGACCACGCAGCAGCGGTCGTCGGAACCAGGAGGTGGGCGATATCGAAGGCCTTCGCGTGCCATGGTTCCTACAAGTCGAGAGAGAGGGGCGCGTGAAGGAAGGCGGAAGTGGAGCAGCGGAACAGAAGGAAGACAGGGGCGTGGCGCTGGTGACCTGCTGGTCGCCGACGGTTGTTTGGGCAGCAGCGACGAGGTGCTCGGGGGCGCGGGGTGCATGACGGCGCAAGGGGAAGCTGGGCGCCAACGGCTTCGGGAACGAGGCAGAGGAGGCGGCTCGCGGATCGGGCGCACGAGGCGGTGGTCGAGGAGCTCGGGGCCGTCCTAGTCCAGATCGAGCGAGGGTGTTGGAGAGAGAGACGAGATTGAGGGAATCAGGAGCAGCGCTCATTGGCTCGGGCTCGATCCCGAGGAATGAGGAGGTTGGTCGGGGAGGATTTGTACCATGGGTGCGGGCTCTAGTTTGTGTGGATCGATGGATTTGGAAGTTTTGGAGGTGGCTGGTTGGTGCGAAGGGGATCCCGAGGTGGGAGAATGACAGTGGCGGCGGCGGAGGAGGATTAGATGGATGGATCGGACAGCTAGGGTTTCATCTGTGTATAAATAGTAGGTGGGTTAGATTAGGGGCTATCCGGTCCCTTCGATCGTAATTGGACGGTCGCGAATAAATAGGCTAGGAAGTACTAATAAGAAAACAGTGACGTTTTGTAGATGTTTGGAGATGATCCGGACACAACTGTGACGACTGCCTGGGTCGGGTCCGGGGAAGTTTCGGACACGGGCGAGGGGGTCGATGCACTGAGCAAAAAAAGGGGGGGTTAGGCAAACGAGGTCAAGTGTGTGGTTGGACTGAGAAGAGAGAGGAGGAATGCAACCCGACAACCGTTTCCGGAGACCGAAAACGTCCAACGCTAGACCGGCTATACTGCCGCTATAGTTATCCAGTTGGGCTATCAAACGAACTCCGAATGCGATGAAATTTGACTGGTGGTCTATCTACACTATAATAAGACCGCACGCCAACTTTCAACCCATTCCGAGAACATTTTTCGGCCACTTATGAAATACTATTTCGGACGTGCCGCGGGTGCATGCAAGTGTGGTTGGGCTCAGAACGTACAACGGACGGAACTGGGGGAACCTGGACGGATGCAGGTTTTGAAAACATGATGATGCAACACGGATGATGACATGGCAAGATGCAACACGCAAGCAAATGACAAGGCAACAACAGCGAATAACTGGAAGACACCAGGTGCAACGGTCTCGGGGCGTCACAGTAATAGCGCTGCCCGGCTGAAATCATTTACCTGTGCACAAAAAATAGTGCAATCCAGAGATAATAATAATAATAATAATAATAATAATAATAATAATAATGATAATAATAATAATAAATCTCTGCATAATTAATAATTTAAGCAAAGTGAATAATAAAAGAAATATGGCACTTGTGCCGAACACTCGATGAGGTAGAGCTCTCTTAGTGATGCCGAAGTCCCCGAGGCAACCGAACATGTCGGTATGGCGATTCGACCATAAGGTGATCATGTGAGCCGATTTATGCAGATTGGGACAACGACGTCGGCTTGCCAAAGTGACCGTGTGACGCAGTCGAAGTCGATCACCTATACACATAAAATAGTGCGGTCCAAAAAGGATAATTGCTTTTCAAAAAAATAATTTATTGAAAGAGATGTAGCCTTGCGCCATAGTCAATGTCGATGCAGGGCATCAGCGTGACGCAGTGAAGGCGTGGCAAAGCCTGACTTCACAAGCCGGTCTGAGTTCCGGATGCGGCATTCGCCGAACTGTAAACAAAAACTGATCGAACCACCATGCAACCATTGTTAATGCAGCCATCATTTGATAGACCTGTGTACAGATGATGAAACAAACCAGAGTAATAATTCCTTGGGAAAAACAAACCCAAGCAAGAAAAAAAACTAGGATTAATAACACCTGGTTTATCAGTTGTAGCAATCTGGAGAAAGGTTACTCCCCAAATTGGGACTCGATCCGCACACCCATTGCCTGATGGGTGATGAAGCGGTGGCATGGCAATGCTGGCAAAAGTTGGCTCGTTGAGGCAAAGCCTGTGGTCCAGCTAATGTGATGAAGCTGGTCGGCTGGTGACGTCGAATTCTCCGAAGTAAGTTGATGAAGAGATGGCGAAGCCCTCAGTCTAGCCGAGGAAACGGAGTAGGTCGGTAAGGAGACGTTGTAGCTGCCATGTCAGCCGAGGTGTTGAAGCAGTTCGGTGTGATGGACATCGGCTCGAAGAAGCAACATTGCGGCCATGCCGACGCAGGTCGTAACTTGTGACGCAGTCAATGTCGGCTTGATGAAGTGACCATGCGGCGATGCCTGTGTGCCCGCTCCGTGTGGTCCTTGGGGCGGTGATGTTGGTGATGATTTATCCTTGGTGATTACGAACTCTTGTTCGCTCGCCGAGATAATGATCTGAAGAAGTTGAGCTCGGCTCAAAAAGCGACGACGTGTCTAGCGCAGGTCGGCAGCCGTGGAGCAATATTGCCGGACTGGTTTGACACCAGCATGATGGTGAAGATTACCTCAGAGGAGGCTTAAAATTTTATGGGCACATGTTTAAAAACAATGCACAATACCCTAGAAGAAAATTCCTTTAAGAAGGTTGTCCACTATCACGTTCATAAAGAAACATGAATTCGGGTCAGATCCGTATTCGCACAGGAAACAGATCCAAAAATTGGTCCACTCATCGGAAGGTTCCCGGAGTTTGAACCATCGGATCGAGCTAAAATTTTAAGGGGTGGTAGATATGGGAATTCCACAGCAGATGAATGGCTGGATCTTCTAAAGGACCTCCGAGATGGGCTCTGGAGACCACGCCCTAAAATCTTCAAGATTCCCGTCTAGATTTGACAGGGCTCTGGTATATCGTAGATTTCCGGAGATTCCTCCATCGGAACTCGACAAAATTTTGCATGGCTATTGTAGACATAATTCTGCACAATTATACTGAAGCAATCGTCAAACCGACGCTCGAGGAGGCGGTGACGGCGGATACAAGTTCGCTGTCTAGAAACCCAGCACGGACGCCTAAGGACAATGTTGACGTTGAGCCCCTGAGCTCCATGGATGATTACTCTACGATCATGATAGAGATCCGAGTTGATGTTGATGAAGTCCCCCTTCCGAACATGATGATCGGAGATGGAGCATGGTCCTCGGTCGAGCCAAGGTGACCAGTCGAGCCGGCGAAGAAGATGCCGGTGTCGTAGTTAATCTGCGGGCGAGCCATTGATCCTTTGTCGAGCACACAGCAGAACTCTCAATGAAAGCACCACTGTCGGTGTCAAAACCGCTAGATCTCGGGTAGGGGGTCCCAAGCTATGTATCATGGATCGATGGGTAACAGGAGACAGGGGACACGATGTTTACCCAGGTTCGGGCCCTCTTGATGGAGGTAAAACCCTACGTCCTGCTCTTGTTTATATTGATGGAGTATCAAGTACAGAGTTGATCTACCTCGAGATCATATGTTGTGGTCTAAAACCTAAGGGTATGATGAATAATATCCTTATTCTCTATTGACTAGCCTGGCCTCGGCTTATATAACATACCGGAGGCCTAGGATAACAAGAGTCCTAGTCGAATATGTCGGTGGAGAGGAGTCCTTGTCTTGATCACCAAGTCTTGTGGAATCTTCCGCGTGTATGTCTTCGGCTTTCTGAACTAGCCCATGAGTAAACGGCCATGGCGGTCCTCGGCCCAATCCAACTGACCGGGAGACGATGTGGTGAGTACCCCCTAGTCCAGGACACCATCAGTGAGCACTCATTAAAATATGACATGCTAAAAGGTTGATGTCGGACAAGGAAGACAACGTAATGGGTTATGTTTTCTTATATCTGAAATAAATTATATTGTCTTGGATCATCCAACATGTTGAGCTTGCTTTTCCCCCTCATGCTGGCCAAATTCTTTGCACCAAGTAGAGATACTACTTGTGCTTCCAAACATTCCTTAAACCAGTTTTGCCATGAGAGTCCACCGTACCTACCTATGGATTGAGTAAGATCCTTCAAGTAAGTTGTCATCGGTGCATGCAATAAAAATTTCCCTCTAAATATGTATGATCTATTAATGTGGAGAAAATAAGCTTTATACGATCTTGTGATGTGGAAGAAATAAAAGCGACAGACTGCATAATAAAGGTCCATATCACAAGTGGCAATATAAAGTGACGTTCTTTTGCATTAAGATTTTGTGCATCCAACCATAAAAGCACATGACAACCTCTGCTTCCCTCTGCGAAGGGCCTATCTTTTAATTTTATCTTCCAGCTTATGCAAGAGTCATGGTGATCTTCACCTTTCCTTTTTACATTTTATCCTTTAGCAAGCACATTGTGTTGGAAAGATCCTGATATATATATCCAATTGGATGTAAGTTATCTTGAACTATTATTGTTGACATTACCCTTGAGGTAAAAGTTGGGAGGCGAATCTATAAGCCCCTATCTTTCTCTGTGTCCAATTAAAACTTTGAACCCATAAATATCACGTGAGTGTTAGCAATTGTGAAAGACTAAATGATAGTTGAGTATGTGGAGTTTGCTAAATCAAAGCTCTGACATAGACCGTTCCTGAAAATAAGATGAATTGCAATTGTTTGATGACTGAGAATATAGTTTGTTAGTTTCAAGAGAGTTTATGATCTATACTTTAACATGTGAATAGCTTGTTACTTGACCAAGAAAAGTTTTATGAAAATGAGCTACTGTTATGATATAAAATGATGCTAGAAAAAGTGATTGGAACTATCATTGATGAAACTTATGCACTTGCTAGCATTCACACTTCATAAATTATTTCTTTTATCATTTACCTACTCGAGGACGAGCAGGAATTAAGCTTGGGGATGCGGATACGTCTCCAACGTATAATTTATGAAGTATTCATGCTATTATATTATTAACCCTGTATGTTTTATATGCATTTATATGCTATTTATATGGTTTTTGGGACTAACCTATTAACCTAGAGCCTAGTGCCACTTTCTATTTTTTCCTTGTTTTTGAGTTCTACAGAAAAGGAATATCAAACAGAGTCCAATTGATGTGCCAATTTTTGACGATTTTTTATGGACCAAAAGAAGACCCCGGAGTAAAAGGGTTGGGCCAGGAGAGTCCCAGGGCATCCACGAGGGTGGGGGCGCACCCACCCCCCACCCCCCAGGTGCGTGGGCCTGCCTCGTGGATGCCTCAGGCACCTCCTTGGCATGAGACCGATGCCAAAAATTCCTATAAATATAGAAACCTCAGAAAATTAACCTAGATCAGGAGTTCCGCCGCCAGAAGCCTCCGTAGCCACCGAAAACCAATCTAGGCCCTCTCTGGCACCCTGCCGGAGGAAGCCATCATCATCGGAGGGCATGGACGAGGATCCCGGAGGGGCCATCATCACCATGAAGGCCAAGGACCAGAGGGGGAACCTCTCCCCATCCAGGGGGGAGGCCATGGAGGAGGAAGCACAAGGGGGAGAACCTTTCCTCCTCTCTCTTGGTGGCACCGGAGTGCCATCGAGAGGGGAATCATCGCCGCGGTGATCGTCTTCATCAACATCACCATCCTCATCTCTTTTACGCGGTCCACTCTCCCGCACCCTGCTGTAATCCCTACTTGAACATGGTGCTTTATGCCACATATTATGATCCTATGATGGGTTGCCATCCTATGATGTTTTCAGTAGATATCCTTTGTCTTTGGGTTGATTGATGATCTAGATTGGTATGAGTTGTATGTTTTACTTTGGTGATGTCCTATGGTGCCCTCCGTGTCGCGCAAGCGTGAGGGATTCCCGCTGTAGGGTGTTGCAATACGTTTATGATTCGCTTATAGTGGGTTGCATGAGTGACTGAAACACAAACCCGAGTAAGGGGGTTGTTGCGTATGGGATAAAGAGGACTTGATGCTTTAATGCTATGGTGGGGTTTTACCTTAATGATCTTTAGTAGTTGTGAATGCTTGCTAGAGTTTCAATCATAAGTGCATATGATCCAAGTAGAGAAAGTATGTTAGCTTATGCCTCTCCCTCATATGAAACTGCAATAGTGATTACCGGTCTTGTTAACGATTGCCTAGGACAATTCCGCACACCGATCCACCATTATTCCACACTCGCTATTTATAATATTTAGCAATATATTCTAACTTCATGATAACAGCGCCTACTTTTATATTTTAGCTCTCCAATATCATACAAAGTTATCCTCTTCCTACTCACAACATAGTTTTATTTCTCGTTGGTAGTTGGATGCAAACGTTCGGTGTACGTAGAGTCATATCAGCGGCAGATAGGGCTTGAGAGAATATTGATCTTACCTTTAGCTCCTCGTGGGTTCGACACTCCATACTTATCACTTCCACCTTTGGAAATTGCTACGATGATTCCTTGCACTTGGGGATTATCAATGTCGACCGTTCTCCCTCAAGAAATAGTTGGGTCTCTCCTTCTCAACACATATACGAGTCATTCTACCTCTCTAGTTAGGCCTCTGCCTCCCCCCCACACCCCCCACATACATCGAGTGCTCTAGTCATGTCTCCCTGCCACACAAAACTTGCTCTATGCCCTTTGACGTTCCGGTTGGTAGTCGCCCTATATCTTTGACTTGCACACACACAATTTCGATGGCTCTCTTCATCGATATCGCACCCACCCACTTGATCCTCTCTTTGACTCTATCGATATCTATGACCCCTCCCTCTCTTCTCATGGATCGCCCCCTCTATATATGATATGGATAGGCCTCTATTTCACACACATTGCATGCAAAATTCTGTTTTGTGATTTCATCGACACATATTCCCACAGATACATTCACGAAATCACCCCCCCCCCAAACAAAAAACACTCACACATGCACATGCCATATGTCTAGGTTTGTATCTTTCTCACACACACCCCACGTAGGTGGGGGACGTGCACGAAGAGAAGAGGTGCATGCACGGCGCACGTACTCCCGTCTCTTTCCCAACCACACCCGCGCGGGTACACGGTGGAGCTCATTTCTGTACAAAAAGGCAGCCCACGTGGTAATTTGAGACGTGTACTAGTTGTCCACTTGATGGAGGATCATCTACCACGGGTGGACAAACAAATTGTGACTTCACGCATTATGTTAAAAAAGAGGCAAACAATGTGGGGCATACCTTAGAGGCAAGGTTATATACACTCGAGATGCTCTATACGTATTACTTTTGATGTGTCCCGTCAACTCGCAGAACGAGGAGAAGCTTGCTTACTACGTTGTCTCCCCCGCTCACGGGCGTGGTGGCTCGCAGGACGAGGTGAAGCTTGCTTACTACTACTCATTGTACTATATTAGTTTATTGGTCCCCATTGTATATTGTGTCAAATTTTGACTATAGATTGAACTAACAAAAAGTTCGTGCATGTTACCAAAAATTATATCATTGAAAACTATGTTGAAAGACGAATCCAATGATATAATTTTTGTTGACATGCATTAACATTTTGTTAGCTAAATATTTGGTAAAAATTTGGCATGAACTACAAAGGTGACCTATAAACCAGGATGGAAGTAATAGTACTACGCCTTACGCCCGCTCCCTCGCCCACGCGCGCGGTGGCTCGCAGGACGAGGAGAAAATTTTACTACTCCCTCCGTTTACTCCTTGTCCCTACCTTGGTTAGAGAGATTATCATATTGTTTGGAATATATGTCCTTTAGTAGATTTCAATATGAACTACTAGTACATACTCCAAACACTGATGTATATAGACGTATTTTAGAGTGTAGATTCACTCATTTTGCTCCGTATGTAGTCCATATTGAAACAGACATAATAGTATGCACTCTCCCTCGCCCCTTGACCCTCGCCCACGTGGTGGAAATGCAGCAATTCATTCGGTCTCATATAGCCAAAACGATATATACTGCAGTACTATTATTACTCGACTTCCCAAAGAGGCGAAGAGCCAATCGCAAGGTTAATATTTTGGAGATGCCAAGCGCAAGGTTTATAGGAGAACGAGTAGTAGGTGAAGCATCATTTATAAATAAAGTTTTTTTCTTCAGTGGCATGTACGCAATATAAATAGGTTCATATGGAGATAAAAGGAAACCGCTTCACTATATACATAGGCAGGATGAGCCTACATGGTGGCTTGCTCGGGTTGCTCTCTTCACACACTCTCGCACAAAATGACTGTGGCCATATCTCTAACATCCTGGCGGATCACGTCCGCCGGGGGAAGGGGTGGATTCTTAGTGTAGATGTGGTCGCCGTCGCCGATGGCAAAAACCCACTGTCGGCACGTCCCGATCAGGGGTCCCCGCCATTCTCTCTCACAAAGCCGATGAGGTTGCCGTCGTCCCTTGATCACTGTCGCAACGTGGGCAGTTGCCGCCTCTCACCACCCTCCTCTAGGTTGAGCTATGTCCCGACATCCCTCAGGTCAACTCCCTTTACAGCTGGCTTGCACCACTGCTCCAGCTGCCCACATCACTCCATGTGGATATTTCTCTACTTCTTTGCGCCGCTCATACCTCTACTGGCTTCTACGTACTGTATTTGTGATGAGTTTATGTCTCATCAACTAGTCCCAGTAATCTTATTCTAATCATGCTTCTTCAATTTCTTTGCCACAGGGATGCTTATCTTGATTTTGGTGAAACTGCCCCAAATGATCCGATGGTCAAAGGGTTGCAAACTTCACTGCCCTCGCACTCCTCCGCTGTAAGAATGGAGAAATTTGTAATCTAGTAGTACCTCCTTTCACCGAAAGCGTGGGACATCCAACAGTCCTACCATGTCAGTAATAATGACCAATGAGTCGTCAAATCACATAGACCCAACAGTAAGTTGGACGGACGAAGCAACCATCACTCTTGAACCTGCTTCTCTCTTCCACACAGGCGCCAGTGAGAGGCTGCGTCCGCTCTGCCCGAGCATGAATGCGACACCGATTCTTTGGAGCGGCGCTGACCGTTTTGGGTGGGAAGCGCTCGTGGGCGATGGAGGGGCTTTGGGTGGGCCAGGCTGGTCAGGAGCGGGCATGGCAATGGTCCGCCTGTCCCGACCGGACGCCCGGAAGAGGATGCACCGACTCTCGCGACTAAATCGTACACTACACACCATCTCTCTATAGGAGTAGGTCAATGTGTCACTCTCTCTAACACACACATGTTGTTAAACACACACGCACACGCACAAACAGGTTCATAGAATAGGAATATCGTGCGAGTTACTTAGGGAGAGTTTGGATCCTTAGCAAAAATAGTTTATAGCCTAGCCAGGCAAGGTTAGGCATTTGGAACTAAGCAATGTAACCAAACGCTTACTCTGCCTTGTTATCTCCCCCGGAAACCCAATGCATGGAGCGCAACTACGCGTTGATCAGTCAAGAAATCAAAGTCGGCTTGCATGCGAGTTAATACGTGGCCCTGCATGGTAGCTGAAACGGCATCTCTTAGTTGTTGGGATTAATTGTTGCGTTTAGAGATAGAAATCAGGGCTTTGGTTGGAGGAAGGACCGGTCAAGTTTCTCCTTCTCCAAACTGCTTGCACCTTGGTCCTACTGCACCTTCTAAGACTAGTCACAGTGGGGAGTAACTTAGAGTATTAACATGCATGTGTTACTAGTTTATGTTACTACCTCCACAGTGGGTAGTAACATATGTGTTGTGTCATGCGTCACTTTATTTATTAGGTTGTAGACTCATCTTTTCTTGATATATGTGATGTTACAGTAACTAGCTATGTTACCACATGCCTCACTTTCTTCATTAATTACATGCCACATCATCTATTTTGCCTAGATAAGTGTGATGGTACCACCTATATTACTCCCACTGGGGGTAGTCTAATATGACTGATTACACCTAGAAGGAGGGAGTAGTACGAGATACAGTGGCACACTGACTTAGGTCGAATACAGGTGCCCAAAATTGTGTGCATGTTATAATAAGGGTTCACTTAAAATAGTACGTGAGCGAACAGAGGGATCAATTGGACAGTGTTCACGAGCAGTAGCGAGATGTGTGAGGTAAGATACACTATCGGCGCTTTTAATTTTTCTTATTAATTTGTCTGTTTCACCCTCTGACTGGTGGGACCCAACGTACTACGTGGAGAGAGGTAAGGTGACTAAGGCTGCATTATTTATGTACTACCATTTAAATCCCCAAAGACATTACCAACAAAGCCACATGACACGATTATGATTTAAATCCCAATGACTCGCACGCAAAAAAAACACGGCATGCTTGTCACACGAATGCAGGAATGTATAAAAGGTTATTTTCCTCTCGTTGAACATAACGGGAGGGTGGTGTAGCTGGTTAGCCTGTTCACTCATCAAACTTGAGGTCTCGGGTTGAATAACTACACCTGAGCATAATTTTGTTTTTGTTCGACTTCTTTCTTCCACCCAATGACAGGTAGGCCCCGCATGACAGAGAGAAAGTGATTTGGGGCGGTACCAGGAGGATTCTTTGACTGGTCAAAATGGATGGATACGGAGCTATACGATCTCGTAGTGACCGTATAATAACCTCATCACGTATACGCTGCAGCCTCGGCGTTTGTTTTCTAGGGTTTGCACTCTTCACACTCTCTCTCGAGTATACATATACACGCTGGAGCCTCAGCGCTTGTAGTTGCGCTCTTCACACTCTCTCACCCTCTCCAGATCCAAACAAGACTTTGTTGGCCTCTCTCTCTCTCCCCTCACTGCTTGTCAAAGAGCTGGCAGGATCCGTCCGCCGGGAAGGGAAGGAGGCTTAACACTGTCACCGTTGGCGAGGGAGGGAATCCACCACCGACGCATCTGTTCTCTTTCACCCAACGGCGGCACGGGAGAGCCTCTGACCCCTTCTTCCTCGCTGTCGTACATAGTGTGGGCCAAACGGCCTCCGGTCGCCCACTGAACCACACCCCAATAACCTTACGGTATAATTACTTATTCCACATGCATTGCTCTAGCTGCATGTGGGCTTTTTCCGCTTCTGCACTCGAATCTAGGTGTTGGATCAAACAGGAAAGTAGTGGGGAAAGTTGTATAGCATGAATCTAGGACGTGGTTCAAAGAGGAAAGGAATGGGGGAAAGTTGTATAGCATGAATCTAGGATGTGGTTCAAAAAGGAAAGGAAGGGGGGAAAGTAGTGGGGAAAGTTGTATAGCATGAATCTAAGACGTGGTTCAAAGAGGAAAGGAATGGGGGAACGTAGTGGGGAAAGTTGTATAGCATGAATCTAGGACGTGGTTCAAAGAGGAAAGGAAGGGGGAACGTACTAGTATAGACTGGCTATCCAGCACCTATGTTGGTCGAAAAGGGAAAACAATGACAAACGTAGTACGCACATCTGTAACGATGATCTTTTTGTTTGGGGGGACAAGGCTGTAGAGTTTGAGCATGACTAGATTGCTGTGTTCACATAGGGAAAGGTGTCTAAAGATAACAAAACTGGGACCAACACAAATATGCTCCTTGGTTGTTTGTTCTTTGTTGCAACAAACTGTGCATCACCCCTTCATACATCTGTAGATGCACATGGTGCTGGTGCGTCCACTGTCCCATGCAACTCTTTAGTTGTTGTTAATCTAAGGCCATGTTTGGTTAAAAAGTCCCTAGTCCCTACCTGCTTGGTTCCAGGGACTAAACATGGACTAGAGGTTATTAAATAACATGCTAAAAGACCATGTTACCCCTAGTAATGAACTAATAGAGGCAAGGTGTGATGTGGGGCAGGGGCAACTATTGGAAAAAGTCCCAAAAGACTCTCCCTCGGGGTCTTCTTTCTTTAGTCCCAAATGCCCACTTTTAGTCCCTAAAAGTCCCTCTTGTTTGGTTTAGATGGGACTAACACGGACTTTTTTAGTCCCTGCACCAAAAAGTCCCTATAAACAAACACCCTCTAATAATGCCGCTGGAAAATTGATGCAATGCCACAGTTAAAATAAAATTACATGTTTACCGAATTTTATTGTTAATATAATCTCTCTGTTAATATTAATCAATGCCACCATTTGAGAAATGCTACTGTCTTGCTTTCTTTCCCATTTAGATACGTTAGATGCTTCTTTTTGTTGGCTTCTGTATCATCCACCATTATTGGCTACTAGTTGTTTCCTTTGCACCTCTGTGTAAACAGGGTTATCTACTTCACCTTGTTGCTATTGTAACCTTTTGTTGCACTGCACAAAACACTTTTGTTTTAAGAGTGTTTTGTGCAGTTCAAGCAAAATGTCACACCGACAACATTGCTTGATTGCTTGATCTTAGTGCAACTGCACAAGAGGAGATCTTACTTCCTATCCGTGTTGGCAAATTTGGTTTAGATCTTATTCTTGTGAGTTGTTTGAATTCCGCGTGATGAGAGGTCAGTAGTAGCTTGCTTTCACATGATTGTGCAGTGTGCTTTCATATGTTGTGCTACTTGTAAGGTAATGTTGCTTGATTTTAGTGAACTGCACAAATGGAGACAAGACTTCCAATCTGTATGTGCACCGTAATATCCCATTGAGGTAAGATAAGGATATTTCACAACTGTTGGCCTTTATTTTGCCACTTTCATCATTAAATTAATGTAGTTGTTTAGTGTTATACTTGTGCTCCCTAATTGACATGCCAAATCTTACATTGAAGGCGAAGCTTGTCTGTTATTGAACCAAGTGATGAAGGGGAAGAACAAGCGGAAGAAAAACAAAAATCAACTCCCGGTGGTGTAATGAAGCACTGAAATTGTGATGACACAAGTAATGATATAGTTTTGCATCTTAATTTATTGCTATGGCTGGAACGAGCAATTGTTTTGCCACTAATTTGATGC
Source organism: Triticum dicoccoides (assembly GCF_002162155.2). Taxonomy (NCBI): domain Eukaryota; kingdom Viridiplantae; phylum Streptophyta; class Magnoliopsida; order Poales; family Poaceae; genus Triticum; species Triticum dicoccoides. The sequence continues at coordinate 395,272,210 of NC_041384.1, read as the reverse complement.
CACTCTTAATGTAATATGTAATTATCTCTACTTGTGCAAACAAGGATCTTCTTTGAAGATATCATATATTTTAGTGGAACTGCACAAGAAGATGTTGGAAACATTAAACTAATCGAGGAGTATATAGTAAGCATGGAAACCACAGTCGATAACAACAGATGGTTCCGGAGAAGTGCTTAATCTGTATGCTCTACACAATAAGCCTCCTAACAAAGGTTGGTACTCACCCACGAATTTCATCCATATGATTGAGCTTTGTCATCTCTATTGCTGTTGTGCTACTGTTAAGATACTGTCATGAGAAAGTGGTATTGTCCTTGAGAAGTGCTTCATCTGTGTTGTTTTAAATATTTCATTTCCTTTTTTCTGAGCAAACGAAGATGCTAGCATTTAGTTGTCCTCTGGTCTTTGCACAACAGGATCATCCTCCTCTGAAGAAGAATATGGAGTGCGTGAAGTGACTAGTTCCGATTATGCCAGGATGAAGAAGCCATGTCTATCTTCTCATCAGAAGGAGCAGTTGAAGGATGGTTACATTACTCCCAACAATACCAAACTAACTTCAGCTCAGAAGGACTAACATATCTCCATCCTTTTGTTGTGATGCGCAAGTACAATGTTGTTCTAGGATTCTTTCCAGTGAGTTCCATATTTTTAAAAAGTGTGCTCTACATGGACCATGTAGGTGCTTGTTTAAACTATCAATTCATAGTACAGTTTGCTTTATACTAATAACTTTTTTGTATTTGTGCAAACAGGGGTGCTCGGCTTGATTCCAATGGGAACTGCACAAAATGTTTATGAATACATTGAATCATTCATTTCCACCACAAGAAAGGAGGTGCCCATATGTTCAAGGTGTTGCAACATATAAGGGCGAAATCATACAAGCTATGCACGAATTTGGTTGATTTTGGTGGAACTGCACAAAAAGAACAGCTGGTTTATTTAGCACGAGGTGCCATGTCAATGTCCAAACTTATGGCAAACCCTTCCCATTCCACAATCGTAGGCATTTGATATTTTGGAATGGAAAACCTTGTCAAAGTTTGCTCATTAATACACAAAACAACAAGCATTTGACATTTTGGAATGGGAAAACCTTGTCAAAGTTTGCTCATTGATGTACGCAAAACAACAAGCATTTGACATTTTGGAATGGGACAACCTTGTCAAATTTTGCTCATTGATGTTAGCAAGAAGACATGTGTTTGATATTTTCGAATGGGACACCCTTTGCTGTCAGCAGCGTCGATCTATTTTTATTTATTCTTTAGTTGTGAAGTAAATATTAGCTCTGACATGTGAATCGCTGAGATGCATAATCATCAATTGTTTTGAATGTTCTCTATGAATTGCCAAGCATGTGTATTTGATTGCAATGTACAGGAACGCTAAAAAGCTGCTCAAACTCTTTGTACTCCGGTCAAAGTAGAGATACTTTGACTGCAGATAAAACTTGTATGCAGACTGAAAAGGACCAGAGGGAGTACATGTGAAACTACTGCAAACGAGGTGATCACCCTGGGAATAATGCTAGTACGTTTTGTTTTGCATGTTCATCCAATGCCAGTGATACAATAATTCGAACTAATCAAACAGAATTCATCCATGCACGGTCGGATTTCATATAAACATGCCAGATTTCATTACATTTCATACATTTTTCAACTAAAAAGGGGTAGAAGCAGCGTGAGGGAGTCCTGGATTAGGGGGTCTCCGGACAGCCGGACTATCTCCATTGGCCGGACTGTTGGACTATGAAGATACAAGATTGAAGACTTCGTCTCGTGTCCGGATGGAACTCTACTTGGCGTGGAAGGCAAGCTAGGCAATACGAATATGGATATCTCCTCCTTTGTAACCGACCTTGTGTAACCCTAACCCTCTCCGGTGTCTATATAAACCGAAGGGTTTTAGTCCATAGGACAACAATCGTAACATATAATCGCAACATACAATCATACCATAGGCTAGCTTCTAGGGTTTAGCCTCTCTGATCTCGTGGTAGATCTACTCTTGTACTACCCATAACATCAATATTAATCAAGCAGGACGTAGGGTTTTACCTCCATCAAGAGGGCCCGAACCTGGGTAAAACATCGTGTCCCCGCCTCCTGTTACCATCCGGCCTAGACGCACAGTTCGGGACCCGATCCACTGGTTTTGACACCGACATTGGTGCTTTCATTGAGAGTTCCCCTGCCGCCGAACAGTACCCCAGCGGCCGCGCCCGCATCAGCTCCGACCCTTAGCTCGGAGCCAACTGCGCCAATCAAGGACGGGTGGTTAGACACCGCCTAAGGGGCTGCAGTCTCAACGGTGGTCGAGCCGAACACCCGCATAACCCTCTGCGTAGCCCATGACTCCAAGGTGCCGGACTCTTTTCCGGACTCCGAACCATTCGCGCCCCTGCCAATCGAATCTGATTGGGCGCCGATCATGGAATGCACCGCCGCGGATATCTTTCAGCACTCGCCCTTCGGCGACATTCTGAATTCACTAAGGTCTCTCTCTTTGTCAGGAGAGCCCTGGCCGGACTATGGCCAACAGGATTGGGATGCGGGCGACGAAGAAATTCGACGCCCACCCACCACCCACTTTGTAGCCACTGTCGATGACTTAACCGACATGCTCGACTTCTACTCCGAAGACATCGACGGTATGGACGATGATGTAGGAGACGAACATGAACCAGCACCTATAGGGCACTGGAAAGCCACCTCGTCATATGACATATACATGGTGGATACACCTAACGAAGGCAATGGCGACGAGATAGCGGAGGATGACCCCTCCAAGAAGCAACCCAAGCGCCGACGTCAGCGGCGCCGCTCTAAGTCCCACCAAAGAAAAAGTGGTGATACCGGCACAGGGGATAATAACACTCCGGATAGTGCCGAAGACAACAACAATCCCCTCCAGCAAGATTTAGAGCAGGAGGATGAAGGAGCCAGCTCTCCTAAGAGAGCGGCAGACGGAGAGGAGGAGGATGACAATTACATCCCCCCTCCGAAGACAAGGCAAGCCTCGGCGACGATGAATTTGCCATCCCAGAGGATCCCGTCGAACAAGAGCGCTTCAAGTGCTGGCTTATGGCCAGGCAAATAACCTGAAGAAAAAGTAGCAGCAGCTTCAAACTGATCAAGATCTGCTAGCTGACAGATGGACTGAAGTCCTTGCGGCCGAGGAATATAAACTCGAGCGCCCCTCCAAGAATTACCCAAAGTGCAAGTTACATGTAACGCCCTCGATGCGGCTATATCTCCCACGTGTCGAAGCACGACTTAGAGGCATAACCGCATTGAAAGCAATGTCGCAAGTGAGGTAATCTTCACACAACCCATGTAATACATAAAGGGAAAGAGATACATAGTTGGCTTACAATCGCCACTTCACACAATTACATGAATAAAGCATTACATCAACCACATACAATCAAGGTCCGACTACGGAACCAAAATAAAAGAAGACTACCCCAAATGCTACACAGATCCCCGATCGACCCAACTGGGCTCCACTACTGATCAACTAGAACGAAACAACACAAACGACAAGATCTTCATCGAGCTCCTCCTTGAGCTTGGTTGCGTCACCTGGAATGGCATCAACGGCACCTGCAAGCTGGTTTTGAAAGTAACTGTGTGTCACGGGGACTCAGCAATCTCACACCCTCGTGATCAAGACTATTTATGCTTATAGGTAAGGTAATGGTATGAGGTGGAGCTGCAGCAAGCGACTAGCATATATGGTGGCTAACATACGCAAATGAGAGCGAGAAGAGAAGGCAAAGCACGGTCGAACAACTATGATCAAGAAGTGATCCTAGAACAACCTACGTCAAACATAACTCCAACACCGTGTTCACTTCCCGGATACCACCGGAAAGAGACCATCACGGTAACACACGCGGTTGATGCATTTTAATGAAGTTAAGTTTCAGGTTTTCTATAACGGACATTAACAAATTCCCATCTGCCCATAACCGCGGGCAGGGCTTTCGAAAGTTCAATCCCTGCAGGGGTGTCCCAACTTAGCCCATCACAAGCTCTCACGGTCAACGAAGGATATTCCTTCTAGCGGGAAGACCCGATCAGGCTCGGAATCCCGGTTACAAGACATTTCGACAATGGTAAAACAAGACCAGCAACACCGCCCGAATGTGCCGACAAATCCCGATAGGAGCTGCACATATCTCGTTCTCAGGGCACACTCAGATGAGACTAGCTACGAGTAAAACCAACCCTCAAGTTTCCCCGAGGTGGCCCCGCAGGCAGCTCAGTTTGGACCAACACTCAGAGGAGCACTGGCCGGGGGGGGGGGGTTTAAATAAAGATGACCCTTGAGTCTGCAGAACCCTAGGGAAAAGAGGCTAGGTGGAGAATGGTAAAACCAATGTTGGGCATTGCTAGAGGAGTTTTATTCAAGGCGAACTATCAAGGGGTTCCCATTATAACACAACCGCGTAAGGAACGCAAAATCCGGGAACATAACACCGATATGACGGAAAATAGGGCGGCAAGAGTGGAACAAAACACCAGTCATAAGGCCAAGCCTTCCACCCTTTACCAAGTATATAGATGCATTAATTAAATAAGAGATATTGTGATATCCCAACAAAATATCCATGTTCCAAACCTGGAACAAGCTCCAATCTTCACCTGCAACTAACAATGCTATAAGAGGGGCTGAGCAAAGCGGTAACATAGCCAAACAATGGTTTGCTAGGACAATGTGGGTTAGAGGCTTGGTTCAACAATATGGGAGGCATGATAAGCAAGTGGTAGGTATCGCAGCATAGGCATAGCAAAAGAGCGAGCAACTAGCGAGCAAAGATAGAAGTGATTTCGAGGGTATGGTCATCTTGCCTGAAATCCTGCAAGGAAGGACGACGAGTCCATGAAGAAGACAAACGGACGTAGTCGAACGGATCCTCACAACTCCGGAACGAAACCGAAGCTAACGCGAGAAGCAACCCGTAAGGAAGCAAACAACATAATATACAACCAACACATAATCATGGCATGATGCACAACCAAGTATGATGCATGTCCGGGTTAAATATGCATGGCATGGCAAGGGGCACAAACAAAACTACAAGTTAAGTGGAGCTCAATATGCAACAAGTTGCATATTGACGGAACACCACATCAATTATTTAGTTCTCTCTCGGTTAGGTACTCAACAATATAAAATGTTGGTTAACATGGCAAGAGGTGTAGCATAACAAACTATATCATCTAAACAATTTAAATGGGGCCGAATATAATAAACAACAAAACCGGTAAATCCCCATATGCAATTACCAATTTGGCGCAACAACAATTTTAACCAGTCTTGAAGTTGTTATCATGATGCGGATGCCATGTGCAAGTTTATGCAATTTTTATTAAAAGTTGACAAGAGCATTATGAAACATTTGTCACCGTGGTCGAAAGGAAAAAGGGTGCCACGGCAACGATAACGAAAACGGTGCCACGGCAACGTTCCGGTTCCGGTAACTCGATTGAGATACCGATGCAAAGGAGAAGTGTGCGAATGCGTGCAAAAGATGGTGGGGCGCTCCCAGATTCCGGGTGTCCCACGAGTCGATGGCATGGAAGCAGACACTCCGGACACGGTGCAGATAAAGGGTGCATCTCATATGACACAAGCATTCGTTTTCGGACGATCGTCTCGGGGTTATACCTTTGAAGCGTGCGTTTTCGAAGTGTATCGAATCGGCGTAGAGGAAGTAGTGGAAGTAGACGTTCTCAGACATCGAGGGAAGTAGTGGTTCACGCGACGGTAGTCGAAGTAGTCGTCCTATCGTTCATCGGCGATCATCGGAGCGGTAGTGGAAGTAGAGGCTCACGATGTCTTGTCGAAAATTCATGGCGGCGGTAGTCGTACACATGTTGTAGTCAAACTTGATGGAACCAATGTCCTCGAGGGTAGTCGTGGTACTCGGGGTCTTTGGACTTTCCGGTCCCATTCTTGCGACGGTAATAGTTCACGTTCCGTGAAAGTTTGAGTCACCGGTAAAGGATCTTGGCGGTCCAGAGAGGGTACTTGTCGGATCCACAACACTATGACCGTTCGTGGCAGAGGAGGTTGATGTTCACGGGTCTTCCAAAGGCGTCGTGGTACTTGATGACATCCGATACGTAGAGGTACTTGGCAGTTTTGTGTAGAGGGACTTGCGGTGGTCTTGGACCGGGCGAACTTGGCGTATCCGACAGCGGAAAGCACACAACCCGCAGTCGGTGGAGTTTGCGGGCACACAGAGTAAGGTCGGCGAGGACTTGGCGCGGCAAAGCGCTACAACGAAGCCAGCAGGGTCCTCGGGCCACGCGAGGGAGAGGAGTGGCGCAAGGCGGCGCTGGGCGACTGTGGGTATGCCCCAGCGGCCTCGGTCGCCGGCAGCAGATGGGCGAGGCGAGCGGCGGCCTCCTGCGGACGCGAACGGCGGCGCTGCAGAAGGACAGCGGCAGCAGGGCGCGAAGGAGCTTGGGGAGGTCGACCTGGTCGCCTCCGAGGCTTGGGCGCGCCAGAGCTTCGAGCTGTAGGCGGCAGACGGCATCCATGGCTGCTCCCGGAGCTTCGCCAGAGGCGCGCGGATAAGGCAGGGCACGGGAGCTCGAGGTCGATGGCGTCGGGCGCTAGCCAACGCGCTCATCAGGGATGCGTGCGGCAGGGAACTCCTGCCGGTTCGGTCGGCCGGCGACGAGGCTGAAGAAGGAGGAGGGAGAGGGGAACGTGACGAGGGCACAGTGGTGCTCAGGGGCTTGGACTCCGCCGGCCGGAGCGACAGCTAGGAGCTCCTGCTCTAGCCAAAGACGGCGACAGGAGGAACGGGAGAGAGGCGACGCGAGGATGGAGGCAGCGGGGCGATGGAAGAGAGGGGCGCGCGCGATCTGGGAGCTCCTCTCCCTGGCGATGCGGTGCAGGGTGTGTGAGGTGGCGGGAGTAGGAACGAGGAGGAGGGGATCGAGAGGAGGGGGTTCGAGCTGGGTGAATGCGCCTGCGTGAGGGTGACGTCGTGAGGGAGAGAGCGAAGGGAGAGAGCTGGGGATTCGGTCGGGGCTAGAGTTAGAATGTCCAAATGGGCCTTGGGCCAACTTGTGGTGGGCTGGCTGAGCTTAGGAGGGTTAGCTGGGCCGTTAGTTGCCGCTTCGGAGCAAAAAGGCCAACCTTTTGCTATTTCCCATTAACAGAAAAGTAGACAGAAGGAAAAGGGAAGGGAAGAAATAGCTAGGGGTTTTGGAAAATGCTGAAACTTCTCCTACTGAGTCTAAGAACTATACTTAGCCCAAGAAAAGAAGTTTCATGCGATATAGAAGAGTTTAATTCAAACTCATTTGAATTTAATTCAAATGGTTTGAACTAGGACGAGGTTTTAGGGGTGACCAAAAATGTTGAGATTTTTGGTGGAGCTTCGGAAAGCGATAAAAGAATATGAGGACAAAGTTTGGAGACCAAATTTGAATCAGAAAAGGCACGAAAATATTTGCAAGTGTTTATGGTTAATTCCAAAATAATGGAATAGTTATTATAGCTCTCTAAATATCGAGAGGATATGTTGTAGTGAATTCCCTCGGTTTAAATGGATCAAAGGTCCATGCCATTATTTAGTTGAGTTGCAAAAGATTTAAGAGATGATGGCATGATGACATGATGCAACGAACCAAACAAATCACACGACGAAACCCGGAAACCCTGGAAGGCATCTGAAGCTCCGGTCTTGGGGCGTCACAACACTCTACCACTACGAGAGGATCTCGTCCCGAGATCTAGGATGGCACCGGAGAGAAAATGGAAGAGAAAGAGAAGAGGTAAAACTGAGTTACTTCTTTGACACACGAGTGAAACCAATGAACCTTGAGAGGTTGAACAAATTTAAAGAAGAAAACAATGAAGATGGACGAAGTTGAAAACACTCCATTAGAAAAGAGGAACAAGGAAGAACAAATTCGAACAGCACTCCGGTTGGAAAGATATACAAGGCTTGATAAAATGGAGAACTTGAGCAGCGGGCACACACTCCGGTTAAATGGATAGGCATGAAAAGAACATGATGTTTGACAAAACGAGATGATGGGTTGAAGAGAGCAACATCACAAAGTCTCAGGAACAAAATTAAGAATGGAATGGAATGAACGAAGGGAAACAAGATCTTGAGGGAGCACGCTTACAACAAATGCTAGAACGGAGTTGTTGGAAAACCAACAACGAAAAGAATAAGTTTGATATGGTATTATGGAATACATCTCAAATTATGAGGTGACAACCTGCCACTCACGGGAAAAAGAATTGGATTGATAAGAACAAGGAGACGAGAAACTTATTTCACCGGGAGGATAAACGAAGAACTTGGGTCATTTATGAGCACCATAAACAAGACACAAGATAACTCCAACAAAGAGGTTGATGGATTTAATATATCTCATTCTTAACAACATGTGAATCATGAAACATCACTCAAAATATCGAGAATGACATAATACCACCTCCAATGATATGGTAGAAATAATTGCACTCCGGATTGCAAGATGAAGAATACTTGAGCTCCTTAGAAAAGAATCTCGATGAAAACTTCAAAAATGAATTAAATCCTTGATGAACCATCATGTAGAATCTTCATGACCAACTCCGGTAACAAAAGGATAACGAAAAGAAAGCGAAGTTGAAAACACAAGGTGAAACCTTGTAATGATTTAGATGGATCTCCATGATAATTAGAGCTTGGATCTCCGAGAAAGAAAAGATGATCAAAAGAAAATCAAGAATTTTGATGAACCTCCAGAGTAAGGAATTAATCACTTGGATGAAACAAGAATAAGAATTACATTATGCTCATCCTTCACCAATTAAATTGATGACAAACAATGGATTTGGCATACTACTCATTCTCGTAAAAGGGATTAAGAAGATATAACATAAACTTGAGAAGGTCTTCAACGAACCACCGGTAGGATTGGGACAACGAATATAATTGATATGAAGAAGGAAGAGAAATCTTGAGCTAACCACTGTAAGCATTGACAAAGAACAAAGTAAAGGGATAAATCACCAGAAAGGAATTAGAGAACGAATTAAAATACATGAGGGAAATTAGATCCACGAGAACAAAAGATCACGAGCTGATTAGAGAATATACTTGAATGATGCACCGGTAAAATTGGAGAACGAGAGCTGAAAGCTGAGAAATGAATAATATTTGAAAAGATGGCCTTCGGGGAAAAGAAATGGAAAAACAACTCATGAAATTCTCCGGATGGGTGAAAAGAATTCTCACAATCGAAAACAATTATGAGAGGATGGTAGTAAGCTAGCATTATGAATCTTCGCGAGAATGGATAAGATTGAAGAGAAACTCTTCTTCGTTCTTCAAATGTTGAGAAAGAAGACGAGAAACACCACCGTGAATTGTTGAGACACTCCGGAATAAAGAAGAATAGAAAAGTTGAACCAATGATGAAAAGAATTTGAAAGATCAAGGAGAAAGGGATTTGACTGATGATAACTCATTCTTACGTCAAACTTTAAAAAGAATTTAGGATAGCTCCGGGAAAATAAGAAGAGTCAGGTAAGATCCTGGAAAAAGACCTGTGGGTTAGGACCCACTCAAAAGAAACACCGTCGAACGATTACTTGAAAGATATTGCACCGGATGATTTAAATGGCTTGGATGAGATAACAACCTCGAAAGACCTTGAACGACTGCAGAGTGGAAACACGAATCTTCTGAGCTATCTTCGGCACTCCGGAACAAATGTAAAGCGGGAGGTGAATGATTAAGAGGTGCACCGGTAAGAGGTGGTATTTGAAACGAGGAAAGAATATGATCAACAAAGCTTGAATTGGTTCCACCGGAGAAGAAAAGAACGAAGAATGATGAGCTTGAAGCTCTGTTAGAATCTTCATGAGAAACACCGGATAAGAACATTGAAAGAAAAGAATGGAGAGACTTCCCATCAATAAGATGGATACTTGATTAAGAAATCTGAGTCCTTGAAGAAACAAGGGTGGGAGGGTGGGAAAACAAAGGCAACTTGGGATGGATGAAACAAACAACGTTGAGAGCTTAGCTTGAATCTTGCGGATGTTGAAAATGGACAGATCCGCTTGAAGAGAAGCAAAGCGGTTGAAAAGGATTGGCAAGACAAACTCGATGATCGAGAAGGATTAGTATTCACATCGGAGTATGAGAAACACCGTTTAGGAAAGGTATGGAATCAACACTTGACTTCGAAGCAACTCAAATACCACAACTCAAAAACAAAATAAAGGATTGGCTTGCAGAATAAGCCGGAACAAACATATGATAGAGATTTCATCTGAAGTTTTCATGGTGGGGTCTACACAGGCTCGATCGTACAACACCATCATGTACAAGGCAGTGCACATGACATACGAAGCGTCCCCGAGTCAGCATAGCCAAGGACTCTTTAAGACACAACGAGACCACTTTAAAATCAACCATGGATAGGCGGACCACTAAACGTCGAACCCCAATTTCATATCATACATCTGTCGGAAAGATATCCTAAGAGCTACTTGAATTACCACTTATAAACTCTCGAAATTTTCCGATTATGCAATCAGGTGTTGGGGATACAGGAGAAGCATAATATCTCACCCAAAACTAACAAATCCTACATCCAGGTGTATCCATCCTTCAACACATAACCAAGAAACCTTCGGAAATCGTTTACCTCAACCTTCGAAAAGCATCCGTTATATGAGTTATGGCAATACTCCCAAACTCTCGCCCCAGTACTGGGTGGCGTCGAGGTTATCTCACCAACAACTACATAAAAGAGATTTTCGATGTCGGTGAAACTAATCTCAGGTATTCTAGAACTGCAACGATAAAATTGTGACGACAACACCTTGGAGCTCAACTCCCCGAGACACTGCCACAACCCCTAAATGTCAGGAGGCACCAAGAAACAATGTTTTCATCACAAAACCATCGGAATGATTCCAAGATACCCGCGTGATCCTAAATATTTTTTTGTGAAATTTAAGAAGAGAAGAGTCAAAACTCTACGTCAGGATGCCTCACCAGAGCGATGAAGGGACTGGGGAGTAAAAAGAATTCCTAACTCTCCGATATATAATTCCTAAATGACTCAAAACATTTCTAGACTCAATAATGCCAGCGATTCGATCAACCAGGGGGCTCCTAAGGTCGGGGAAGGCTCTGATACCAACTTGTAACGCCCTCGATGCGGCTATATCTCCCACGTGTCGAAGCACGACTTAGAGGCATAACCGCATTGAAAGCAATGTCGCAAGTGAGGTAATCTTCACTCAACCCATGTAATACATAAAGGGAAAGAGATACATAGTTGGCTTACAATCGCCACTTCACACAATTACATGAATAAAGCATTAGATCAACCAGATACAATCAAGGTCCGACTACGGAACCAAAATAAAAGAAGACTACCCCAAATGCTACACAGATCCCCGATCGACCCAACTGGGCTCCACTACTGATCAACTAGAATGAAACAACACAAACGACAAGATCTTCATCGAGCTCCTCCTTGAGCTTGGTTGCGTCACCTGGAATGGCATCAACGGCACATGCAAGCTGGTTTTGAAAGTAACTATGAGTCACGGGGACTTAGCAATCTCACACCCTCGTGATCAAGACTATTTAAGCTTATAGGTAAGGTAATGGTATGAGGTGGAGCTGCAGCAAGCGACTAGCATATATGGTGGCTAACATACGCAAATGAGAGCGAGAAGAGAAGGCAAAGCACGGTCGAACAACTATGATCAAGAAGTGATCCTAGAACAACCTACGTGAAACATAACTCCAACACCGTGTTCACTTCCCGGACACCGCCAGAAAGAGACCATCACGGTAACACACACGGTTGATGCATTTTAATGAAGTTAAGTTTCAGGTTTTCTACAACTGGACATTAACAAATTCCCATCTGCCCATAACCGCGGGCACGGCTTTCGAAAGTTTAATCCCTGCAGGGGTGTCCCAACTTAGCCCATCACAAGCTCTCATGGTCAACGAAGGATATTCCTTCTAGCGGGAAGACCCAATCAGGCTCGGAATCCCGGTTACAAGACATTTTGACAATGGTAAAACAAGACCAGCAACACTGCCCGAATGTGCCGACAAATCCTGATAGGAGCTGCACATATCTCGTTCTCCAGGCACACTCAGATGAGACTAGCAACGAGTAAAACCAACCCTCAAGTTTCCCTGAGGTGGCCCCGTAGGCAGCTCAGTTTGGACCAACACTTAGAGGAGCACTGCCCGGGGGGGTTTAAATAAAGATGACCCTTGAGTCTGCAGAACACAAGGGAAAAGAGGCTAGGTGGCGAATGGTAAAACCAATGTTGGGCATTGCTGGAGGTGTTTTATTCAAGGCGAACTGTCAAGGGGTTCCCATTATAACCCAACCTCGTAAGGAACACAAAATCTGGGAACATAACATCGATATGACGAAAACTAGGGTGGCAAGAGTGGAACAAAACACCAGGCATAAGGCCGAGCCTTCCACCCTTTACCAAGTATATAGACGCATTAACTAAATAAGAGATATTGTGATATCCCAACAAAATATCCATGTTCCAAACATGGAACAAGCTCCAATCTTCACCTGCAACTAACAACGCTATAAGAGGGGCTGAGCAAAGCGGTAACATAGCCAAACAATGGTTTGCTAGGACAAGGTGGGTTAGAGGCTTGGTTCAACAATATGGGAGGCATGATAAGCAAGTGGTAGATATCACAGCATAGGCATAGCAAAAGAGCAAGCAACTAGCGAGCAAAGATAGAAGTGATTTCGAGGGTATGGTCATCGTGCCTGAGATCCCGCAATTAAGAAGAACGAGTCCATGAAGAAGACAAACGGACGTAGTCGAACGGATCCTCACAACTCCAGAACAAAACCGAAGCTAACGCGAGAAGCAACCCGGAAAGAAGCAAACAACATAATAAACAACCAATACATAATCATGGCATGAGGCACAACCAAGTATGATGCATGTCCGGGTTAAATATGCATGGCGTGGCAAGGGGTACAAACAAAACTACAAGTTAAGTGGAGCTCAATATGCAACGAGTTGCATATTGACGGAACACCACATCAATTATTTAGTTCTCTCTTGGTTAGGTACTCAACAATATTAAATGTTGGTTAACATGGCAAGAGGTGTAGCATAACAAACTATACCATCTAAAAAATTTAAAATGGGGCCGGATATAATAAACAACAAAACCGATAAATCCCCGTATGCAATTATCAATTTGGTGCAACAACAATTTTAACCAATCTTGAAGTTGTTATCATGATGCAGATGACATGTGCAAGTTTATGCAATTTTTATTAAAAGTTGACAAGAGCATTATGAAACATTTGTCACCGTGGTGGAAAGGAAAAAGAGTGCCACGGCAACGTTCCGGTTCCGGTAACTCGATTGAGATACCGATGCAAAGGAAAAGTGTGCGGATGCGTGCAAAAGATGGTGGAGCGCTCCCGGATTCCGGGTGTCCCACGAGTCAACGGCATGGAAGAAAGAGATACTCCGGACACGGTGCATATAAAGGGTGCATCTCATACGACACAAGCATTCGTTCTCGGACGATCGTCTCGGGGTTATACCTTTGAAGCGTGCATTTTCGAAGTGTGTCGAGTCGGTGTAGAGGAAGTAGTGGAAGTAGACGTTCTCAGACGTCGAGGGAACTAGTGGTTCACGCGATGGTAGTCGAAGTAGTCGTCCTATCGTTCATCGGTGATCATCGGAGCGATAGTGGAAGTAGAGGCTCACGATGTCTTGTCGAAAATTCACGGCGGCGGTAGTCGTACACATGTTGTAGTCGAACTTGATGGAACCAATGTCCTCGAGGGTAGTCGTGGTACTCGGGGTCTTTGGACTTTCCGGTCCCATTCTTGCGACGGTAATCGTTCACGTTCCGTGGAAGTTTGAGTCACCGGTAAAGGATCTTGGCGGTCCAGAGGGGGTACTTGTCGGATCCACAACACTATGACCGTTCGTGGCAGAGGAGGTTGATGTTCACGGGTCTCCCAAAGACGTCGTGGTACTTAGCGACATCCGATACATAGAGGTACTTGGCAGTTTTGGGTAGACGGACTTGCGGTGGTCTTGGACCGGGCGAACTTGGCGTATCCGACAGTGGAAAGCACACAACCCGCAGTCGGTGGAGTTTGCAGGCACGCAGAGGAAGGTCGGCGAGGATTTGGCACGGCAGAGTGCTACAACGAAGCCAGCAGGGTCCTCGGGCCACGCGAGGGAGAGGAGTTACGCAAGGCGGCGCTGGGTGACTGCGGGCATGCCCCAGCGGCCTCGGTTGCCGGTAGCAGAGGGGCAAGGCGAGCAGCGGCCTCCTGCGGACGCGGATGGCGGCGCTGCAGAAGAACAGCGGCAGCAGGGCTCGAAGGAGCTTGGGGAGGTCGATCTGGTCGCCTCCGAGGCTTGGGCGCGCCAGAGCTTCGAGCTGTAGGCGGCGGACGACATCCATGGCTGCTCCCGGAGCTTCGCCAGAGGCGCGCGGACAAGGCAGGGCACGGGAGCTCGAGGTCGATGGCGTCGGGCGCTGGCCAACGCGCTCGTCAGGGACGCGTGCGGCAGGGAACTCCTGCCGGTTCGGTCGGCCGGCGACGAGGCTGACGAAGGAGGAGGGAGGGGGAACGTGACGAGGGCACGGTGCTGCTCGGGGGCTTGGACTCCGCCGGCCCGAGCGACAGCAGGGAGCTCCTGCTCCAGCCTAAGACAGCGACGGGAGGAAGGGGAGAGAGGCGACGCGAGGATGGAGGCAGCGGGGCGATGGAAGAGAGGGGCGCGCGCGGTCTGGGGAGCTCCTCTCCTCGGCGATGCGGTGCAGGGTGTGTGAGGCGGCGGGAGTAGGAACGAGGAGGAGGGGATCGAGAGGAGAGGGTTCGAGCGGGGTGACTGCGCCTGCGTGAGGGTGACGGCGTGAGGGAGAGAGCGAAGGGAGAGAGCTGGGGATTCGGTCGGGGCTAGGGTTAGAATGTCCAAATGGGCCTTGGGCCAACTGGTGGTGGGCTGGCTGAGCTTAGGAGGGTTAGCTGGGCCGCTAGTTGCCGCTTCGGAGCAAAAAGGCCAACCTTTTGCTATTTCCCATTAACAGAAAAGTAGACAGAAGGAAAAGGGAAGGAAAGAAATAGCTAGGGGTTTTGGAAAATGCTGAAACTTCTCCTACTGAGTCTAAGAATTATACTTAGCCCAAGAAAAGAAGTTTCACGCGATATAGAAGAGTTTAATTCAAACTCATTTGAATTTAATTCAAATGGTTTGAACTAGGACGAGGTTTTAGGAATGACCAAAAATGTTGAGATTTTTGGTGGAGCTTCGGAAAGCGATAAAAGAATATGAGGACAAAGTTTGGAGACCAAATTTGAATCAGAAAAGGCACGAAAATATTTGCAAGTGTTTATGGTTAATTCCAAATTAATGGAATAGTTATTATAGCTCTCTAAATATCGAGAGGATATGTTGTAAAGAGAATCACCATGTGAATTCCCTCGGTTTAAATGGATCAAAGGTCCATGCCATTATTTAGTTGAGTTGCAAAAGATTTAAGAGATGATGGCATGATGACATGATGCAATGCACATGATGCAACGAACCAAACAAATCGCATGACGAAACCCGGAAACCCTGGAAGGCATCTGAAGCTCCGGTCTTGGGGCGTCACATTACTACCCTGACTTGAGGAAGAAGCATATGATACGGCTGATCGGCCACCTCGTGGCCGCGATAGAGAGGCATTCCAGCCTAAAGATCAGCCTCCACCCCGACGCCATTCAAATAAAAAAGGCATGGGGAGATACGCCAGACTTGCGAGACATATTGGAGGACAAAGCAAAGCATGCAAGATCGATCTACGGATCACGACGGCGCACCACTCTCCGAGAAAATAAACGTCACGCCGGATACAGTAAAAGAAAATCCGGCCGGGCCGAACACAGCGGGCAAGACCCATTCGAGCTGCGTCGCGATATAGCCCAATACAGAGGCGCCACACACCCCCTATGTTTCACCGACGAGGTGCTGGACCATGAATTTCTGGAGGGATTCAAACCCATAAACATAGAGGCATACGACGGAACAACAGACCCTGGGGTCTAGATTGAGGACTATATCCTCCATATCCATATGGCTCGAGGAGATGATCTCCACGCCGTCAAGTACTTACCCCTCAAGCTCAAAGGGCCAGCTCGTCACTGGCTTAAAAGCCTCCCCGAAAACTCCATTGGAAGCTGGGAAGAGCTCGAAGACGCTTTTCGGGCAAATTTTCAAGGGACTTAGGTTCGACCTCCGGACGCGGATGATTTGAGTCATATAACTCAACAGCCCGGAGAGTCAGCCCGAAAGCTTTCGAACAGGTTTCTTACTAAAAAGAACCAAATTGTCAACTGTCCGGACACCGAAGCCTTGGCAGCTTTTAAGCAGAGCGTCCGTGACGAATGGCTTGCCAGACACCTCGGCCAAGAAAAGCCGAGAACAATGGCAGCATTAACAAGCCTCATGACCCGCTTTTGCGCGGGTGAGGACAGCTGGCTAGCCAGATGCAGCACCAGCGACCCCAGTACATCTGAAGTTAGAGATGGAAACGGGAAATCACGGTGCAACAACAATAACAAACGCTGGAATAAAGAAGACAGCATGAAGAGCATGGCAGTAAACGCCGGATTCAAAAGCTCTCGGCCAGGTTAGCAAAAGCCGCCCTCTAAAGGCGCCAGAGACGAACTGTCCAGCCTAAACAAAATTTTGGACCAAATATGTCAGATCCATAGCACCCCTGGTAAACCAGCTAATCATACTCACAGAGAATGTTGGGTCTTCAAGCAGTCCGGCAAGCTCAATGCCATACACAAGGGGGAGGATACACCAAGCGAAGACGAGGATGAGCCTCTCAAGCAAGACACTGGGGAACAAAAGAAATTTCCACCAGAACTCAAAACGGTAAACGTCTTACACGTAATCAAGGGGAGAAACAAAACGGCACTCCCAGAAAAATATGCCCAAAGGCATACCACCACAGAGTCCTGCCACTGGTCGTCTCAACCGATCACTTTCGACCATCGTGATTACTCAGCAAGTATCCGGCGTGCAGGATGGGCTGCCCTGGTATTAGACCCAATAATTGACCGATACCACTTCACACGAGTCCTGATGGACGGTGGCAGCAGTCTCAACCTGATATACCAGGATACAATCCGCGAAATGGGGATAGACCCAATGAAAAATTGCCATAGCAATACCACCTTTAAAGGAGTAATGCTAGGCCCAGGGGCTCATTGCACGGGCTCCCTGCTACTGAAGGTTATATTCGGCTTCCCCGATAGCTTCCGTAGCGAACATTTAACCTTCCACATCGCTTCGTTCCAAAGTGGCTCTCAAGAACTACTTGGACACGAAGCTTTTGCTCGCTTTAATGCAATACCACATTACGCTTCTCGGATGCTCAAGATGCCCGGACCACACGACATCATTACAGTGAACGGAAGTATTAAGCGATCTTTGCGCGCCGAAGAGAATGTGACTGCCTTGTCAGCCGCACACTAAAAACGGCCTCACCAACTAAAGCATTTGATAGGTCGTCAAGACCACGGATGCGGTTAGACGAGTCCGGCGCTGCTATATGTAATTTGTACCGGATTGATGGCCACGCCCCTATTACAAATACAAGGGGCTCAACGCACGCAGACAAGTGACAATTTCTACTCATTTTTAGTTCTACATGGTTTCTTTAAAAACTATCTTTTTGCACGACAACTTTTTCACCTAAGTTCCTCTCTTTTACAGATGATCATCGTGCTACACCCGTCCAGGATACGGCACAACAGAGACATAGGCGCAGACATGCAGCAGGGACCCGTTCCAAGGATTCTTTTTAGATTAAGACCCTGCGTAAACCTTTTTTACTGTCTCTTGTTGATACACATCCACCGAATTCTCAGCACAATTGGGAAGGATGCTGACGTCTTGGCATGTGGCCACGTCAGAATAATGCATGTACCTGGACACAAGGGGCTTCTTACAAAGGGCACTATTTAGGCCCGGTTTATACCATAAAGACCGAATACCTTAGGGAGTGTTCGGCGTCGCGAGTTTGGCCTTATATGCATCGGCTCCGAATCATTGTCTTTGGTCAAATGTTGGGTTTGCCTGGCTCCTTTGTTTTGGTGCCTTATGTTCCGCTCTATCGGCTAAGCCAGCACCAGGAGAACTACTGCGATTGTGCCCTGGTTCATCCGGACGAGCACCTCAGTAGAGAAAGCAGAAATCTGACTGTCGGGATATAGCGTGAGACTGGTCAACCACTCGATGACCTATCGGAATGTTAGAATTCCTCCACCTTAACGAAGGGCCGTTTTCCGGCCGGGCATGTACGCACCCCGAGACCGGGAGAGTGCGGAGCCATCAGGGGCTATCTAGTAGCCCCACTGTGAAACTCCTATGGCTAAGTGAAAGTGTTAAAGCATTATAGTCCGGTTGCCTCGTTCGCTGCGCTATCACCTCCTTAATAGGACCAAGACATTGGGTCAAGTGTGAACACGCGTTTTTTGCGAGCACCTCCGCATTATATGCGTGGGGGTTGAAGCCAACGACTGCAATCTTTCAGGTTATATACATATATACACAAACGGCCGCACAGGAGGCATCACATTACTTTCCGGCAAAAGTATAAATACAGCCTTACTATATTTCATAAAAACATTGTGTTTACAATGGGAATACATGTCATTCAAACATAATATTCTTTGAGCACTGGGACTCTATCAAACGAGCACCCTCAAGAACCTCTTCAAAATAGTGCTCGACAGCTACTCGGCCTATGGCCGAACCTTGCGCCGCAACAGTGGTAGCATCCATCTCCGCCCAGTATGCCTTGACACGGGCAAAGGCCATCCGCGAGCCTTCTATGCACGCCGACCTCTTCATCGCATTGATGCACGGCACCGCACCAAGGAACTGCTGCACTAAGCTGAAATAGTTGTTCGGCTTCGGCTTCTCCGGCCACCAATGATCTACAACAGATCTCATGGCAAGTCCCGACAACCTATTAAGTTCGGCCTATTCGGCTAGCTGATCAGTCAAGGGAAGCGGACGCTCTGGAATGCTGAATTGCGACCATAATAGCTTGTCCACTTCACGATCTGATTGATCTTGGAAGTATTCGACCGCATCGGCAGCGCTCGCTGCCAAGTCCATATATGCGTCTGCCGAACTCCACAACCGATCAGAGGGGCATACTGCGGATCTCCGAACATCCTCCGCAGCAGAAAGGGCTTCCCAGCCGCAATATCCCCGGCTTCGCACAGCTCCTCCTTCTTTGCCCTCATAGCAGAGCGACTGTCTTTGGTCGCCATAGTGGCCTTCTCAAGGTCCGCTGCCTTCACTCGGTTCTCTTCTTCAAGGAACTGGCAACGGTCGGCAGTGCCTTTTAATTCTATGGCCATCTTGGCCATCTTTTCTTTGCTTTCGCAATGGGCAACCTCTCGGCTCTTAACTCTTCGGCCACCTTCAAAGCAGCCGCATTACTAACCCTCGCTTGTTCCTTGGCTCGGGCGAGTTCCGCCCGAAGGGTCTCCACGGTGGCAGCTTGGTCTGCAGTCACAACATATTAAAGATACTGGCATCATGCTGCTCTTATTGTGTGAAATTCACCAGAAAACATTACTTACCCTGTGATTCGTCAAGCCGCTTATTAACAAGCTCGATGTCAGCGTCTGCCGCATCCAGTTGCCGTTTTAATTCGGCAAACTCACTAGTCCGGCTAGCCACCGGAGCTTCCACCACCTGCACATAAAGGCCGTCTGGTTATTGCCTAAGACTATGATCCTCTGTTCGCCGCCGTTCTCGATGATAACCAGAGTCTCAGGGGCTACTATCTACACAAGGCACACCTAACATGTGCGGTACTATCACATATTATTTCACGTACCTCAAAGCCTGTCAGTAGACTCATAAAGGCTTCATGTAATCCGCTTTTGGCGAACAAAATTCTCTCCATCACCGTACCCATCAGCGTACGGTGTTCTTCTGAGATGGCCGCTCGCCCTAACAGCTCCCTTAGAATGTCCGACCGCATACCAGACAGTGCCGGACTCTTTTGTTTGCTCTCTTCGGGAGCCGGACGCTGAGGACTTCAGGAGTCTATGGGATTATCTTCTGGCCTCACCAGATCCGGAGAGGCCCTCCGTGACGACACTTTGGGGTCGCCCGCTTCTTGAGCGGAGAAGTCCGGGGGAGGCGTTTCGCTCTCCATCATCTCCGGAAGAAGATCCCCCGAAGACGAGCTCAACTGAGAAGGGCTAAGACCCGAACTGCAAGATATATGCGGTGGTTATTTTCTCAGAAGAAAGATAGTATACCTTCACTATTAAAGTATTTTGGATCACTTACGACTCGTTGGAGGGCCGATCCCCCTGCGGACTTTGTGCGGCAAGAGCACCCCCCGAGGCAGGACCCTCTGTTGGAGACTTCTTCTCTTGTTTGGAGGCCTCGGCTTCCGGATCCTCGGAAGCAGTCCTCTTCCTCCCCTGGTTATCCTCCTTTAAGGAGGCGCTCATTCCCTCGGTTGGAACTGGGAGCGATGGGGGCCCGCTTCCGCCCACACTATTCCCCCCTGTATCTTCCTTCGAGGGCTCCGGACAAGGTGTGAGCTCGAGCATCTTTTCCAATACCGGATTTTCCAAACCCTCAGGGAGGGGGGCCGAACACCGAATCATCTTCGCATTTGTTAGCCAGTCCTGGTCAAAGAGCGATCTCTCAGAAATAACTTCATGATGAATAAAGGACAGTGTGTTCGGCTAGAGGATTTCTTACTTGTTCGGCGGCACGGTTACTGCTCAGGCCCACGTCCTCAGTAGCATCCGGACACTCTATTTGAGGTCGGAAGAATACATCTCCTCGTGCGTTAGGCCGAGGAAACTTTGAATGGCACGCGGTCCTTCTGGGTTGAACTCCCACAAGCGAAGGGGTCGGCATTTGCAAGGCTGGACTTGACGAACCAGCATAACTTGTATTACCACGACCAAATTAAAATCTCCCTCGAAGAGATCTCGAATGCGGCTTTGCAGTATAGGCACGTCCTTGGCTGGACCCCAGCTCAGACCTCTGCTAATCCATGACATTAGTCATGGTGGGGGGCCCGAGCAGAAAGAGGGGGAAGCCGCCCACTTGGCACTTCTGGGAGCTGTGACGTAAAACCACTCCCGTTGCCATAATTCGGACACCTCTGGAAAGGAACCTTTCGGCCATGGAGCTCCTGTCATCTTGCCTATTGATGCACCTCTGCACGCTGCATGTTGCCCCTCGATCATCTTCGGCTTCACTTCAAAGGTCTTGAGCCACAGGCCGAAGTGAGGGGTAATGCGGAGGAAGGCCTCACACATGACAATAAATGTCAAGATGTGGAGAAAGGAGTCCGGAGCTAGATCGTGGAAATCTAGCCCGTAATAGAACATCAAACCCCTGACGAACGGATCCAGAGTGAGGCCTAGGCCTCGGAGGAAGTGGGAGACGAACACGACGTTCTCGTTGGGTTTGGGAGTAGGGACGACCTGCCCTCGAGCAGGAAGCCGATGCGAAACCTCGGCGGTCAGGTATCTGGCCTCCCTCAACTTCTTGATGTCCTCTTTCATCACGGAGGAGGGCATCCATCGGCCTTGAAGGCTGGATCCGGACATGATTGAAGATCCGGAGCACCTAACCTGGGCTTTGGGTGTTGGAACTCGAAGCGGGGGAAGGGTTCGATTGAGCATGAGAGGGAAAAAGAGAAAACCTTGTCCTGTTATAAAGAGGGTGAATATCCAGCGTCCTCTTCGTAGCCGTTTAGGACTTGCCTATAATCTAGGAGTCCTAGACACGGTTGGGTTACCCACGCCCATATTGATGAGAATCCCGTAATAAGGGGACACAATCTCTGCTTTGACAAGACGTGTCAAAAAACTGCCTCGCGTTATGTGCGGGGCTGGTTAAAGGAAACGGTTCGAATAATCACCGGGCCATGACATAACGTCATGCTGCTGAAGCAAGCCAGCAAATTAGATCTACGAAAATATTATTCTCTCTATGGTGGAATGTGGAACTTATTTTGCAGGGTCGGACACTATCCTCGTATTCAAATTCTTCTGTGATGTATTTGGAGAAGGAACCCGCCTTGCAATGCTGAAGACAATACTGCGCGCCGGACTCATCGTCATTGAAGCCTGGTTCAGGGGCTACTGAGGGAGTCCTGGATTAGGGGGTCTCCCGACAGTCGGACTATCTCCATTGGCCGGACTGTTGGACTATGAAGATACAAGATTGAAGACTTCGTCTAGTGTCCGGATGGGACTCTACTTGGCGTGGAAGGCAAGCTAGGCAATACGAATATGGATATCTCCTCCTTTGTAACCGACCTTGTGTAACCCTAACTGTCGGTGTCAAAACCGGCGGATCTCGGGTAGGGGGTCCCGAACTGTGCGTCTAGGCCGGATGGTAACAGGAGGCAAGGAACACGATGTTTTACCCAGGTTCGGGCCCTCTTGATGGAGGTAAAACCCTACGTCTTGCTTGATTAATATTGATGATATGGATAGTACAAGAGTAGATCTACCACGAGATCAAGGAGGCTAAACCCTAGAAGCTAGCCTATGGTATGATTGTTGTATGATGAAGTTGTCCTACGGACTAAAACCCTCCGGTTTATATAGACACCGGAGAGGGTTAGGGTTACACAAAGTCGGTTACAATGGTAGGAGATCTAAATATCCGCATCACAAAGCTTGCCTTCCACGCCAAGGAAAGTCCCATCCGGACACGGGACAAAGTCTTCAATCTTGTATCTTCATAGTCCTAGAGTCCGGCTGAAGGTATAGTCCGGCTACCCGGACACCCCCTAATCCAGGACTCCCTTAGTACACCCTGAACCAGGCTTCAATGACGACGAGTCCGGCGTGCAGATTGTCTTCGGCATTGCAAGGCGGGTTCTTCTCCAAATTCCATGTACCTGCTGAATAATGTCCGATTTTCGTAATGTAGCGCACCTTGGCTTCCACGCCCAATAATGGCCGTCTTCCACGTGTTAAACGAATGTGAAAAGTCGGGGTGTTTTTACATTCACACCCCTAGCCGCATAAACGAGCCACCTATTTAATGGGATGGGGATTCAGATCCAAACCACACCTTGTCCTCTCCGCCAGTAATCATCAGAGCGCCTCCAGCAAAGGTCCATTCCAACATGGCCAGCCGTCGCAGCTCCTCCTCTTGCCCTTCCAGTCCTAAACCTGGAGACTGGGAGAGGTGCTCCATCCCGCACAGCGAGCTAGCGTTGCTTCAGGCCAAGGGATTTCTCCCTTAGGCCTATATGGTCCCGGTCCGAGCCGGACTCGCCACCTATAATGGCGGAGAGTAAGCGGAGAGCACCCCCAATCCCTCCAAAGGAGAGCGGGTGTGCCTCGTCCCTTATCTAATAAGAGGACTTGGATTTCCAATTCATCCATTTCTTCGTGGGCTTCTGGAGTTCTACAGCCTCCAGCTGCACAATCTCACGCCCGCCTCTATATTGCATATCGCGGGCTTCGTCGCCCTTTGCGAGCTATTCTTGGATGTTGAGGCTCATTTCGCGCTGTGGAAGAGGTTATTCTTCCTGGTGCCCCGCTCTCAAGAGGGGTCTATATATCAAGTGGGCGGAGCTGAAGTGTGGCGTATCGCCGGGACCGGATATCTATCCAGAACCCCAAAGAAGGCGTCCGAGGACTGGCCTTCGGAATGGTTTTATATAGATGATGTCCCGTTGCCGGATCCTATCCGGGCCGGTCTCCCCGAATTCAACAGTGCTCCCTTAAAGAAACGCCTAAGCTGGCATTCGCGGAGCTCTCAGAGAGAAGGCGACAGGGATGTCCTTCACCTGATGGGTCGGATAAGACTATTGGCTCATTTCGGACTAACCATGATTGAAGTCATGGCCACATGCATTATGCGGGGGGTGCAGCCGCTTCAATATAGAGGCCACCCCATGTGGGATTTTAACGGGGAGGATGACGCCACCCGTTATGGTCGTCAGGGGCCAGCCTCAGCTGCCGCTCTAGTAAAGATCTTATCCTCTTTGTACAAGGGAGAAGAGGAGGAATTCCTCCGCGTCGACCCGTAGGGTGGATTTTCTATGTACAACCCTCCGAGTTGGGTAAGTGGACAATTGTGCTTGCCCATCCGTTTTATATTCCCATGATTAAGTATGTAGTCTTCCGATTCCAACGCAGGAACTGCGTCAGGAAGTAAAGGATATAAACAGCCGTCCCCACAGCCGGAGGATCCAGAACGGTCCCTCGATTCGGACTCCGAAGAGGATCCGGACATATCGGTGGAGCTGATTGATGGGGTGTTTCATCAGCTAAGCAAGGACAATACCTTGGTGGCCATTACGGCTGATTACCCAGGATTAATTCCGGCCTCCCAGGTAACAGAGAGCGGAGTCTCATCCCCTTGAGAAGGAATCCATTCTCACGCATTTCAGTTTTCCTGACAACGACCGTGTTCTGCAGGGGAGGTTTCCGAGGCGGGAGGCCGAACCTGCGGCGGCTAGCCAACGAGGGGCCGCAGGGCCCCGTTGGGTAAAAAGGAATGTAGTCCGTACTGAGACACCGGCGCAAAGGTATATCGCACCCTCTTTTTCCCTGGTGTTATTCCTTCAGGGCATATTAACGTTCGTGCTATCTTCAGGACGAAGAGACCTCGCCGGACTACATCCGGAGAGGTTGCCAATCGCGCCTCCACCAGCCAGGCTCCAATGCCTGGCTCGGAAGCGGAAACGAACACAAGGCGCGCACCGGACGTTCCTCCGACAGAGGATGTGGACAGGCTGTCTACCACCAATTGCGAGGTGGAGAGTGCCATGAACCACAGGCGTCGCCGGACAGTTCTTCGTGACGCTTGTTTCTCCAAAGAGGCATTAGATGCCTTCAATTCGGGAGATGCGTACCTCCGTGCCGCTCAAAATGGTTTAGCCAGAGCCACGGAGCAATATGTAAAAGACATACGGGTAAGAAATTTTTTGGTATATATATATATATATATATATATATATATATATATATATATATATATATATATATATATATATATATATATATATATATATATATATA
>NC_041384.1:395194175-395246776 GCF_002162155.2 Triticum dicoccoides | reverse complement strand
AGCCCCCGAGACTTGAAACAGTTAGAGTAACTGATTTAAGGATCATTTGTTATGCAGGTTCTCACAGAGAAGAATACCGTACTGTCCCAAGAGCTGGAAGAGTGCAAAGCCCAACTGGAGGCCGCACTAGCCGCGGCAGGGGAGCCCAAAGAGACCCCCTCTGGTAAGATACACTTCGAAAGATTAGTATCTTGTGAAGTGCGGCGTGGGTGTAAATCTGGCAAATCATATTGCAGATGGCACCGGACTGGATCCGGAGAGGCAACAACTCTTACGCCGGCTAAAGGCCGGTGAGAGTATGCTGACAAGGGTGAGGCGGGAGAAGAATGATCTTCAGGATGCCAACACCAAGCTGGATGTTGAACTTAAAGATGTTCATGGCCAGCTGTCGGACTCCACTAAGGAGAATAAGCGGCTTCGACGCGGCATATTTAGTAAGTTCTTAAGCGAATCTTTGAAAGAAAAGAGTTCGGTGAGGAAGTCGACTAACAGAGTAATGTCTGTAGGTATGCTAACGGGTCGTCCTGCAGAGGAGATGTCCGGTTCTGCGGGTGACCTTCTTCCTGAGCTCTCGCAACTGCACGAGCGAGTTCGGTAGGCGATGTGAGGCGTTGCCCAAGCCTTATGGCCTTCCCACTCCATGCCCGAGGGCCTTGGAGAGCTTTCGGAGAAGCTTAAGGGAGCTCGGCGGCGCTTCCGGTTGTGGAAGATATCAGCCTGCCGACAAGGCGCTAGGGAGGCCTGGGCCATGGTGAATACGCGGTACACGAAATCTGACCCAAACCACATGGCCGAGGTCGGACCTGTGGGGCCTGACGGGAAGGAGATCCCTGTAAGCTTAGTGTACGGCCAAGTAGAATTGGCTGCCAAGTATTCCCAGCAGGACTGTAAGTTAGACATCCTGTTAGATGGTATTGAAGAGGAATACAATCAGTCAGAGTGACTATGTAATTTTTAATTGACATGTGTAATGCCTTCTAGCCGGATTGTAGATCGTTTGTCGTTGCCGACCTTTTCGCTTCAACCTCAGGACCTGACGGTCCGGAGTGTGTCCGAATACCCTACCGGTTATGTAAGAACCGGGGTATGCATGGAGACCAGGCGTAGGGGTCATTAGTGCTTTATCAGACAAGTGCCCAACTAGTTATGTTATATTACATGGTTAGTAAGAAACATCTTCCAGAGAGAATAGTTCCGTTAGGGGTTCCTTTCTCTGGGAGGCATGCCCTAAAGTGCATGTACGGACTGCAAACGCAGGAAAATCATCTGGGGGCATATATATAAATAAGTAAAAAAGGTCATCTTTTAGTTCACCAACCGAATATTCCCTTAAGAACGCTAGCTTTCGGCTTCACCCAGTCTGAGGTACACATCCGGTTGATCCGGTAGTAACAATCACAGAGGTGCTCCCTTTACCACCTAGCCGAACAATTGGGAACGTAGGGGTAAGCACAGGAGCCAGGCAACCCAGCTTGGCCAAAACTTAAGTCATATTGATGCATATAATGGTGAAGAAAAGGTACATGCGGAAGTTTGACACATGTGGTGGGCATGAAGCCCGTATAAATAAGCTTCTGTTAAAGAAGCCCCCAGGTTTAATGAGCGCGAGTAGCACGTCACTTGAGGAGCCTTTAAGGGCTATAAAAGAAAAAGGGGGGAAGGAGAGAAATGTAAGATAGAAAATGTAGAAAATGGACAGAGGAAGGAGACAAACACAGAGTCCGGTGCTAGGCATAGAATCTTCGGAGACGGGCTGCGTTCCATTGGTTCGGCTCGAGTCGGTTATCCGACGCATCTCACATGCGGTATGCTCCACCAGTCAGGACTTCGTCGATTATGAAGGGACCTTCCCACTTGGGCTTCAGCTTGTCCTTTTTCTTGTCCGGCAGGCGTAGAACTAATTCGCCAACGTTGTAGTTTTTGGCCCGCACTTCTCTGCTTTGATATCTTCGAGCCTGGTGTTGATAGAATGCGGAACGGGCTTTTGCCACATCACGCTCCTCCTCTAAGGCGTCCAAACTGTCCTGCCGATCGAGCTCCGCTTCCCTTTCTTCGTACATGCGCACTCAAGGTGAGTCATGAATTATGTCGCAGGGCAAGACTGCCTCTGCGCCGTACACCATAAAAAATGGTGTGTATCCGGTGGTGCGATTCTGCGTGGTCCGCAGCCCCCAGAGTATGGAGTCGAGCTCCTCTACCCAGTGCGTGTTAGATTCCTTGAGGGACCGCACTAATCTGGGTTTGATGCCGCTCATGATGAGACCATTTGCACGTTCGACCTGACCGTTAGTTTGTGGCTGATAGACGGAAGCATAATCGAGCTTGATGCCCATGTTTTTGCACCAGAGTTTTACCTCATCGGCCCTAAAGTTCGTGCCGTTATCGGTGATGATGTTGTGGGGGACGCCATAATGGTGTACGACCCCGGATATAAAGTCTATCACAGGTCCGGATTCGGCTATCTTAACAGGCTTGGCTTCTATCCATTTGGTGAACTTATCCACCATGACCAGTAGGTATTTTTTCTTGTGGGTTCCGCCTTTAAGGGGTCCCACCATGTCAAGCCCCCAGACTGCGAAAGGCCAAGTGATGGGGATAGTTTGGAGGGCGGTGGGTGGCATATGGCTTTGGTTTGCAAAAAGCTGGCAACCGGCGCATCGTTGGACCAAGTCTTGAGCGTCCGCCCGGGCCATCGGCCAATAAAAGCCTGTACGAAAAGCCTTGCTTACAAGGGACCGAGCTGCAGCGTGATGGCCACCGAGTCCGGCATGAATTTCAGCCAGCAGGTTCCGCCCTTCCTCTTCGGAGATGCACCTTTGAAGGACTCCGGTAGTGCTTTTCTTATAAAGTTCTCCCTCATGGACTTTATAGGCTTTAGATCGCCGCACTATACAGCATACCACATTTTGGTCCTCTGGGAGTTCCTGCCTAGTAAGGTAGGCTAGGAATGGTTCTGTCCACGGGGCGATAACGGCCATTAGTACGTGGGCTGAGGTTGTGATTTCATTGGCAGAGCCTCCGATTGTGTCAGATTGTTCGGCGTCGGACAATGCGGTTGGGTCCGGGCTAATATTGCCATGTTCCCCTTCCCATACTACGGATGGCTTGAATAGCCTTTGCAGGAAGATGTTGGGGGGGACCGCATCGCGTTTTGCGCCGATGCGTGCCAGGACGTCTGCCGCCTGATTGTTTTCTCGGGCTATATGGTGAAATTCGAGCCCTCAAACCGAGCTGACATTTTGAGGACGGCGTTGCGGTAAGCTGCCATTTTTGGATCCTTGGCATCGAAGTCTCCATTTATTTGGGATATCGCAAGGTTCGAATCCCCACGCACCTCTAGGCGTTGAATGCCCATGGATACTGCCCATGTTTGATAGATGCTAGAATTGGTTGTGCATGCTTTGCCACATATTTCAATTGCCATTTTATTGTGTGAGCATGTTGATTGCATATTTCACTCATTCGAGGACATCCACTTGTTGTTTTGATTGATTGTTTTTCTTTTCTTTTGCCAAGTGGATGGAAAAGAATGCCTAAGAACCCTCTCTAGCTATCTATGCTTTTATCGTCTCAAACTCTATTCATGCTACATCACAAAATTTGATCAAGTCAGATTCGAATCACTCTGTGTGAGGAGCACTCGGAGTCCTTGATTCGTCATAGACTTAAACTTCCAAAACTTCTTTGTGCTTTTCGGTATGACCGATTCCTCCATTTCGGTCATACCAAGATCACTAAGTCGATCTAGGTTTTCAATCTTGGTGCAACCAATTTGAACCTTTCGGTCACACCGAGTTTTAGTAACTATTTGCAGTTATGAATCTCGGTGCCACCGAGTTGTTCCACTCGGTCACACCGACAGGGTCGGGCTATATATACTCACGGGCAAAATTCTGGAAATTTCTCCGAAACCCCTTCGCCCGCGCATAGCTCTCTCTGCCTCCAGGGTCTCCGGATCGTCCTCCTCGTCGCCAGTTGCCTCCTGCCGCTGGTCTCCGCCACCGTCAACGGAATTCTTCCCCGCCGTTGCCGCCGTAGCGAGATCATCGCCGAACTAGGGTATGAACTTGACCACTGTGCTATCCTCAATCCGATTCCTATTACATTGTGTTTGCCATGAATCTTGCCACGATTTAAACGGTCTTATCCAGTCAAAACACTCCGTAGATTAGAGTTGAATTGAAAATTTAGGGTTAGGTTTCCGCCGAAACCATCTCGGACCATCCGAGTTGTGGAACTCGGTACCACCAATTCGGCTCAGGCCATTGCACATGTAATTTTCGGTCTGACCGAGAATTGAAAATCGGTGTGACCGAGTTCAGGACTTTGTGAAACCCTAGCAGTCTCGGTGCCACCGAACTGTGACTCAGTCTGACCGAGTTCACTAGTTTTGGGTCCAACAGCTGCTTCGGTATCACCGAGTTTACAAATCGGTTGATCCGAAATGCTTTCTGAGGAAAACTAAAACTAAGTTTTTGATTCATTCTTTTGCAAAAACCTCTGTAGTTTGTGATGCTCATCCACTCTACCTCATCTATAATCTTTTCACAGGGTCAGCTGTCAGTGTTTGCATCACGTCTGATCAGAGTGACAGTCAGAACAAGGAAGAGGAGCAGGTTCACATGAGTGAGGGCACTAGTCCCTCTAGCAGCTCAGATGATGGAAGTAGGAGCACATGCCTATCTATCCAGACTTCGAGGACAACATTGTGGTTATGAATGAGGATGAACCATCTTCTGTGCATGCACAAGCCAAGAAGGAGAAGGCAAAAGCTGAAAAGGCTGCAAGGATGCCAACTACTGAAGAAGCATCTCAGTATCTTCTGAAGAGCAAGCAAAATCAGCTTGGCTACCTGATTGCATCCACTCTGAGGATTGAGAAGGGACTGGCCACCCTGACTCAAAACCAGGAGAGCTTGGGAAGAATCATGGAGCAAAAATTCTATGACTTGGATGTGAAGGTAACTGAGATTCAGTCTGTTGTGGAGCAACTTCAAGATGATATGCAGGAGAGGAAGGGTAATACAACCACTGATGCATTTGCCAGAGTGCTTAGAGCTCAGAGGTCAACTGCAGTACCAGTACCAGACACTAGAGCCACTTCGTCTGCACCAGCTATAGCTTCAGCGCAACCAGCTCCAGCACCAACTCCATCAGCTCCATCTACTTCGACTGAAGCCTTCGTTCTTGGAGTTCTCCGGACACCACCACCTAAAGACCAAGCCTGAGAGACGTTTTAGTGCTATGCATTTTCTATGAACTTTTTGGTAACTTGTTGCCAAAGGGGGAGAAAAATGTATAGATCATAGGCTTCGAGAGAGAGAGAGTTTGCTTTTGTTCTCTCTTGTCTTCTTGGTTGAACTTTGTTTGTCTTTTGATTGCTTGAGATACTATGCTATTATCTGTGAGACATTGATGATCATGTGGTTGATCATAAGCTACACATATGCTTGTTAGATGATATTATCTTACTTATCCTTATATGATCATTCACTTTGCTTGGTGATGAGTGCATGTATTTAATTCTTATCATTTTGAGCGCTCCACCAAGATGTATGTGACATGGAAGAGTAACCCATGATCCTAACTCATTGTGCATTTGCAGTCCAAAGCAAATCTTAAGATATGCACAAATTTAGGGGGAGCTCTTGCTTTTCACATACTTCTCAAAGCGACAATATCTTTCACTCTTATTATCATTTGTCGAAGCTTTGATCTATATGTTGTCATCAATTACCAAAAAGGGGGAGATTGAAAGTGCAACTATCCTTGGGTGGTTTTGGAAATTCCTAACAACATATAGCTCATTGAGCTAACATTATTCCAAGATTAATATTTCAGGAAAGCTCAATGAATGGCATGGCATGGATGAGGAAAGTGGATCCCTCAAAATTCTAAGGACAAAAAGTTTGGCTCAACCTTGAAGCTCAAGACTCTACATTTTATATTTTAGTGATCCAAGATCACATTGAGTCTATAGGAAAAGCCAATACTATCAAGGAGGGATGAGGTGTTGCTTAATGGCTTTCTTGCTCAAAATGCTTAGTGATATGCTCCAAAACCCTCAACTACCTTCCCACATCCACATATGACCTAAACCAAAAGTCAAACTCGGCCCCACCAATTCTTTCTATACGGCGCCATTGAGTTTCAAATGTCATAGCCACTGCCACAAACCGTAGGCAAATCGGTCCCACCGATAGGGATCTCGGTCTCACCGAGATGGGATTGTAATCTCTCTGTTTCCCTTCGTAACGTTTCGGTCTTACCCAGATGAGCGATCAGTCCCACCGAGAGTGCAATGTAAACTCTCTATTTCCCTTTTGTAACACTTCGGTCTCACCGAGATGAGCGAATCGGTCCAACCGAGTTTACCTGACCAACTCTCTGGTTAGCTTATTACCAAAATTGGTCCTACCGAGTTTGTATAATCGGTCACACCGAGATTACGTTATGCCCTAACCCTAACCATATAGGTCCTACCGAGTTGCATCTCAGTCCCACCAAAAATCCTAACGGTCACTAGGTTTGCTGAATCGGTCCGACCGAGTTTAACCATTCGGTCCCACCGAGTTCGGCAAATTGTGTGTAACGGTTAGATTTTGTGTGGAGGCTATATATACCCCTCCACCCTCTCTTCATTCGTGGAGAGAGCCATCAGAACATACCTACACTTCCAATACACATTTTCTGAGAGAGAACCACCTACACTTGTGTTGAGGTCAAGATATTCCATTCCAACCATATGAATCTTGATCTCTAGCCTTCCCCAAGTTGCTTTCCACTCAAATCTTCTTTCCACCAAATCCAAATCCTGTGAGAGAGAGTTGAGTATTGGGGAGACTATCATTTGAAGCACAAGAGCAAGGAGTTCATCATCAACACACCATTTGTTGCTTCTTGGAGAGTGGTGTCTCCTAGATTGGCTAGGTGTCACTTGGGAGCCTCCGACAAGATTGTGGAGTTGAACCAAGGAGTTTGTAAGGGCAAGGAGATCGCATACTTCGTGAAGATCTACCGCTAGTGAGGCAAGTCCTTCGTGGGCGATGGCCGTGATGGAATAGACAAGGTTGCTTCTTCGTGGACCCTTCGTGGGTGGAGCCCTCCGTGGACTCGCGCAACAGTTACCCTCCATGAGTTGAAGTCTCCATCACCGTGGATGTACGATAGCACCACCTATCGGAACCACGTCAAAAACATCCGTGTCTCCAATTGCGTTTGAATCCTCCAAACCCTTCCCTTTACATTCTTGCAAGTTGCATGCTTTACTTTCCGCTGCTCATATACTCTTTTGCATGCTTGCTTGAATTGTGTGGAGATAGCTTGACTTGTACTAAGATAGCTAAAATCTGCCAAGAACTAAAATTGGGAAAAGACTAGATTTTTATTTGGTCAAGTAGTCTAATCACCACCCCCTTCTAGACATACTTTTGATCCTACACCTTGGCAGCGGGGCGGGGCCTCGACGGAGCCGGTGATGTCCTCTATCTCGTTGCCGGTGGAGCAGCGCCTCGGCGGAGCGGGGGAAATCCTCCCCCTCGTTGCCAGCAGGGTGGGGCCTCGGCTGAGCCGGTGATGTCCTCTGCCTCGTTGTTGGAGGGGCGGGATCTCGGTGGAGTAGGGCCTTCGCCTCGATGCCGGCGGGGCAGGGCCTCGGTGGAGCAGGCAGTGTCCTCTGCCTCGTTGTTGCCGCCGCAGGGCCCCGACGAAGCAGGGCCTCGTCGACGCTAGCGAAGCGGGAACTTGTCAGATCTTTCATTGTCCTATGCCTCGTCCTTGGTCTCGCCAAACAGCGACTCGCCCGCATCATCTCCCTCTTTGTAGGCGGCCACAACCTCCGCCATCCACATGTGGTACCGACAATGCTCGAGGCGGCCCTCGCGGGCGGAGTGGTACGAGTCGAGCAACGCCTCCTGCTCCACCCGCTCCGTGGCGATCTGCTCCTCCGCCTGCAGGTGCTCCTAGAGGAGATGGTGGTTGTAGGCGGCTTCGGCCTGCTCCTCCCGGAACTGCTCCTCACGCTTCTGCCTCACCGTGTCCATGAATTGGGCACGGGCCTCGCCGATGGTCATGGTGCAATGCATCAGCGAGGATGGCGTAGAGGAGGGGGTTGGCGCCGAATCATCGACTAGCATGTTCTCCATTGGGCCGTCGTCGTCCTCTGGCTGCCTGCCGGCCAGGCAGTCGGCAGCAATGGCTGCCATATCCTTGTGGTCCGTCGTCCGCCCGTCCCAAAGAGCGCTGGAACGTGAGGAAGCCATGGTGGGCAGTAGTGGTGTGGACAGGAGAAAGGGAACGGAGGCGGATGACTGCGGCTATGGTCGGCATAGCAGTTTATATAGCAATGGTGGTGGCGGAGGGACGGACGTGTAGCGCCGGAGTAGCCGCCTCGGTAACCGTGTATCATTAATGTGGGCGGCAGACAGATGGACGGACGACACTTGTGTCATTTGAAGGCGGAGCAATCACCTGCACCAGGAAGCGGGGCGGGCGGCGTTAACCGTTTCGGGCGGAAAGCGCGCGCGGGCGAGAGAGGCGGTCATGGTGGGCCAGGGCAGTCAGACTCATGCTTGGCAGCGGGTCGGTCCAGCAGCCGGACATGCTGGCTTGCCAGCGAGCTCGCCGAGCTGAGCGACGACAACCAGATGATGGACATAGCTTCCGACCAAGAGCCGGCGCCACTGTCTAAGCTAGTTCATGTTGTGTTCACCATAGAGCAGGTGCGGCCGCACTTCGGCGCCCTAATGGTGGAAGAGCTACCAACGCAGGAGGACCTGTGCTGCAACCTCCATCTCGTCAATGAGCATCAGTGAACAAGCGAACGACAGATGCCGTCGCGGACATGTGGCCCTATGATCCTGGCTTCCCGAGTGAGCAGCGGGTGCTGTATCAGACCATCTGTAGGGCCCGCGAGGCCCACAACATCATCCTTCAAGTTGTTTCCCTCGCCGTGGTGCCGCCATCTCGTGTTGTCAACATGGTCAACAGACATGAGGAATGAGGAGATGACTTTACTTGGAGAGGATGACAGTGGGGAGCAACTAGGGCCATAGCCGCACGTACGCAAGTGCCTCCTTATTATATACTACAACTATTTTTTTTGCTTCCTCCTGGTTTCCTGACATCACGGTCCCACACCATTGTCAACCTATGTAGTTAATAAACGAGAGAATTGCGCAAGGAGCGGCCGACAGCTGGGACCAAGCAGCTCAAGCAGTATTTGTGTTTTTGAGGTGTGAGCACTCCAGAGTTTTTCTTGAGCGATGTTTTTTGTTTTTTTAGACAAGAGCGATGTTTTCGTTGTTGTTTAGAGGAGAGCAGGGTATTAACTGGGCGGGCTGTGGCCCGCTAGCCCAGGCCAGATATCCAGCCCAGATATTAATTTTTTTCAAGCTGAAAATGGCTAGCCCAGCTATACTTTTTTTTAGGAATACCCAGGCAAGGTCAACTTGTTATTCTCCGTCCCTCTGGGCTGCAAATCTTTCCTAGGAGGGATACATTAGGTTTAACAAGAAAATGACCTTTAAGAAATAATAAATGGGATGTAATTATAAAAACTGGGCTATAACTAAAAAAGCACCAAACACATAATTAGTTTATAAAATATTGTTTTTGGATTTTGAAATTTTAATTTCATTAATTGTTGCACGCGCAATGTTTCGTTGGATTTTTACGTAAGACAAATTTATAATGAAATTGTATTTAATCTGACTAGAAATTTCGGGATAAAAATATTTCGGATCCCATCAAAATGTGGGAAATTTTATTGAATTCTGTTTGGAATGGTTGGTTAAAATTATTAATGGTTGTCCTAGCTAGAAAATGGGTTGTACTTTTAACAAACTATAAATGGGTTGTACTAAATTCCATTAGAATTCAAAAATGGGTTGTACATTCTTACAAATCTCAAATGGGCTATAAGTTCTCTGCCACACACTTGTGGGCCTACTAAGTTGAAACGTCCCCTCAAAAAAATAAGTTGACGCATATGCAAGGCTTTATCAACTTATAGGCAACACACGGTTCTAGCAACAGTGGCCGTTGGATGTCCATCCAACGGATGTCGTGCTTCTTCTTCAATCTTGGATATTCTAGCTTCACCTGCCAAAAAAATGATTCCTCCCCCTGACATCTGGGGCGCACCATTTCGGAGGCTGACCTGTGGGCCTACTAAGTTGAAGCGTACCAAGGGCTTTGTCAACTTAGTCAATACAAACGATTCTAGCTTCAGTGACCGTACGATGTCCATCCAATGGCCGTCGTGCTTCTTCAACCTCTGGTCTTCTTGCTCCAGCCTCCCAAAGTAGCGCCGGTTGTGCCACCTGCTCCTGCCTCCCGTGGCCGGTTGTGCTGCCGTGGAGGCCTTACAGCCCCCTACAACTCTCACCGCTGGCCAGGCCCTACGATGACGGCAGCCTGATACGTCTCCAACGTATCTATAATTTTTGATTGCTCCATGCTATATTATCTACTGTTTTGGACATTATTGGGCTTTATTATCCACATTTATATTATTTTTGGGACTAACCTCTTAACTGGAGGCCCAACCCAGAATTGCTGTTTTTTGCCTATTTCAGGGTTTCGAAGAAAAGGAATATCAAACGGAGTCCAAACGGAATGAAACCTTCGGGAACGTGATTTTCTCAACGAACAAGACCCAGGAGACTTGGACCCTACGTCAAGACACAAAAGAGTAGGCCACGAGGTAGGGGGCGAACCTACCCCCCAGGCGCGCCCTCCACCCTCGTGGGCCCCTGTTGCTCCACCGACGTACTCCTTCCTCCTATATATACCTACATACCCCCAAACGATCAGATACGGAGCCAAAACCCTAACTCCACCTCTGCAACTTTCTGCATCCATAAGATCCCATCTTGGGGCCTGTTCCGGAGCTCCGCCGGAGGGGGCATCGATCACGGAGGGCTTCTACATCAACACCATAGCCCCTCCGATGAAGTGTGAGTAGTTTACCTCAGACCCACGGGTCCATGGTTAGTAGCTAGATGGCTTCTTCTCTCTTTTTGGATCTCAATACAATGTTCTCCCCCTCTCTTGTGGAGATCTATTCGATGTAATCTTCTTTTTGCGGTGTGTTTGTTGAGACCGATGAATTGTGGGTCTATGATCAAGTCTATCTATGAACAATATTTGAATCTTCTCTGAATTCTTTAATGTATGATTGGTTATCTTTGCAAGTATCTTCGAATTATCAGTTTGGTTTGGCCTACTAGATTGATCTTTCTTGCAAGGGGAGAAGTGCTTAGCTTTGGGTTCAATCTTGCGGTATCCTTTCCCAGTGACAGTAGGGGCAGCAAGGCACGTATTGTATTGTTGCCATCGAGGATAACAAGATGGGGTTTTCATCATATTGCATGAGTTTATCCCTCTACATCATGCCATCTTGCTTAAGGCGTTACTCTGTTTTCATTAACTTAATACTCTAGATGCATGCTGGATAGCGGTCAATGAGTGGAGTAATAGTAGTAGATGCAGGAAGGAGTCGGTCTACTTGTCTCAGACGTGATGCCTATATACATGAACATACCTAGATATTCTCATAACTATGCTCAATTATGGCAATTGCTCAACAGTAATTTGTTCACCCACCGTAGAATACTTATGCTCTCGAGAGAGGCCACTAGTGAAACCTATGGCCCCGGGTCTATCTTCATCATATTAATCTCCCAATACTTTGTTATTTACTTTGCTTTTTTACTTTTCTTTTATTTTACTTTGCATATTTATCACAAAAATACCAAAAAGATTATCTTATCATATCTATCAGATCTCACTCTCGTAAGTGGCCTTGTAGGGATTGACAACCCCTTATCGCGTTGGTTGCGAGGATTTATTTGTTTTATGCAGGTACGAGGGACTGTCGCGTAGCCTCCTACTGGGTTGATACCTTGGTTCTCAAAAACTGAGGGAAATACTTACGCTACTTTGCTACATCATCCCTTCCTCTTCGGGGAAAACCAACGCAGTGCTCAAGAGGTAGCACAGCCTCACACAGCAGCCAAACCAGTGAACCCTCGTACTCCTCACCGCGTGGGCATCCACTGCCGCGTCTTCCCCGGCTCCGCGTCATCCCCTTCCTAGGCCTCGCCGTCGTCCACCGCCTTGGTGCTCTCAGCACGGCATGGTCAATGAACGACTTCCATCAGAAGAATACTATACGTGGAGAGGCTGACAGCTGGGTCCACGGCCACAGCAAGGAAGTGCCTCCTTATTACGCGGAAAATAATGATTCCTCCACCTGACAGCAGGGACTCACCGGACGGGCCACCATATTTCACGAAAAAACGTTTCCTCCTGACTGCTGGGACCCACCAGCTACATCTTCGCACGCAAGGAAGTGCGTGACAGTCAGGGCCCACCCGGTCGAAGCGTACGTATGTCACACCCTAGCTAGTTCAAGCATTAGAGTGTGCATCATGTTTAAATTTCTCTTAAATTTGAAATGGGGAAGGCAGAAACCCCCAACACCCCCTGGAAACAACTAGGGTTTACTAAAATTATTTTCAATGAACCTGAAATGCCCTTCTAAAAAGTTCACCCTCTTTGTCTTGGGTTAAAACCTCTGGCAAAATTGGTGCACATTTTTCTAGGTCAACAGAAGGTCATTGAATTAAATCATAAGTATTTGAATTTGGGCATTTAAATGCTATAAAATAATTTAAATGCCCAAATAATTCTGGAAATAAATGTTTGCTGTTGGAAATAATCTAAACAGAGCCCACAATTATTTTCAGGATTTTTGGAAACGTTTTAGTATTTTAATTAAAGCACAACAGTTGCAGTTAAATAGAAAAACAGAAACAGATAAAAAAATAGAGAGAGGGAAGATACCTGGGCCTTACCTGTGCTGGCCCAGCCCACCTGGCTCGGCCCAGCCGACTGGCCCTGCCAGTCGTCGTCCTCCTCGCGTCAGAAGGACGCGGAGCGCGTGGCCGGTGCCCGCAGCCACACGCCGGCCACCTCCTGCTTCTACCGACGTCCTGGAGACGTCCAGGGATGCCACGCGACCCCCACGTCCCCCTCTCATCCTCGCTCACTCTCCCCCTCGTCTCCCTCACTCTCTCCCGCGATGCCCGAGCGCGTTCCTCGCCGCCGTTCGCCGTAGACGACGCCAGAGCCACCCCCTCGCCCCTCCGACAAGCCAAATCGCTCCGCCACGATGCCCTCGCCCTCCCCACCAAGCCACGCTTCACCGGAGGCCCTACATCGCCGCTATCGCGCCGTCTTCAACCTCGGTACCCGCCGGACGCCGTTCATCGATTCGCCTTGGTCCGGTCGCCCCCGAGCCCACTGAGCTGCTCATCGACCTCCCTGTGAGCTCCGCCGCCTTCCCCCTCTTCTTTCCCATGCATTTGCACCCTCTAGGCCATAGTTCCACCATGGCCGAAGCTCGTCTCCGCTCGAGCTCGTCGCCGGCATCGCTCTGGCGACCATTTGGTCATCCTGTGCTATGCAACGTGCTTGCCGCATCGCGTAGTGCCTCGCTAGCGCCTCAGTTTCCGTGTTTGCACGCCGCAGCCCAAACCCCGCACATGGCTGAACTCCGGCCGCCGCCTTGGAGCTCGCCGTTGTTGTCTCCGGCCACCATAGGCCCGGCCTCCACCACCACTAGATGCGCGACTGCAAGAGCTCTCTAACGAGCCCAAGAACAGCCTCGCCCGTGCCCCGTGGGCGTTTTCTGAGCCGCGCCACCGTCTCGGGCCTCGCCGGCGACTCAACGCCGGCGGGATTAGCCCCGCTGACCAGGAGTTTGACCCCAGTTTGACTCCCCTGAGTCAATGACAAGTGGGCCCCCTCTGTTAACTAAATCAGATTAGTTTTAACTAAAGATAATTAGCTTAATTAACTACTGACACGTGGGACCCACCAGTCAGGTTTGACCTAGACGTCCCCGTTGACCACTGACGTCACCCTGACGTAATGCTGACGCAGTATTAAATTCCTGGATTTATTCTTATACAGGAAATTCCAGTAATAGTCAAAACTTCTAAAAATCATAGAAAATCAAGCATAGCTCCAAATGCAAAGATTTATATATGAAAAATGATCAGAAAAATTCAATCTACCCATCTGTGATGGTTTCATGCATGACAAAATAAGTTTACCTTGCTGTTTAAGCAGAATAAGGAAATGCACCATTAAAGCCATGTTTAATAAGCTAACAATTGAATCTTTGATTCAAATAAGTTCAATCCTTTCTGTTATAGCTTGAATTAGGCCAAGACACATTCATATTGCCATATCATAGCATGCATCAT
This sequence comes from Triticum dicoccoides, assembly GCF_002162155.2. Taxonomy (NCBI): domain Eukaryota; kingdom Viridiplantae; phylum Streptophyta; class Magnoliopsida; order Poales; family Poaceae; genus Triticum; species Triticum dicoccoides. Next base: position 395,232,501 of record NC_041384.1, on the reverse strand, counting down.
ATTGTTGCATATCGTCATGTGTTGATTGTGTTCCGATGTGTTCTTCGTGGTAGGTTCTGCCTCCGAGGATATTCACGAGTATCCAACTGAAGGGCAGTATCCCACTACCACTCCATCAGGCTAGCAACCATTGATCATTCCGATACAACCCATGTTCTCGCTCCTGCTCTTGTTTACTGCATTAAGACAACGCGTTTCAATCTGCTGTGTGCTACGGTAGTTGAACCCTTATCCTCTGCATGACCTGGCATTGCCACAGTAACTAGATGAAACCCACTAGCATGTGTAGGAGTTGATTGAGCCATGTATGTGATTCCTACCTTGCTATGCCTGCTATGCTTAGAGTTGTGTCAGGTCTGGTTCATCTGGGTGATGGGCTAGAGTGAAATGCTTATGTCGGTAATGTGAGGGATGTGTTGAACATGTTTGGTAAAGGTATCGATGAGAGGCCATGTAGGAGTACATGGTGGGTTGTTTCATTGAGGCCGTCCCTAAGAACTGAGATCTGTATGTGTGATTTAAGATGCAGTTACTACCGTACATTGGGCCCGAAACTTATGGACCCTCTCGGCTTCTTAATCACCCTAGTACTCTGTCCAGGAGTTGCAAATAGTTTCTGGTGTTTGTAGGTTATGTGTTGGCGGCCGTGCGTAGCGCTGACCCTAGGGGTGGGCTATGTTGCGGTAGATACACCGTGGCCGGGTATGCCGGACGCCCGTTTGGCGTCTCGGGACCCTGTTCACATCGTTCGGGGACGTATGTGGAAACCTCGGCCGGACTCCCTGCGGATGGAACCTGGATAGGCGATAACCTGGACTAGAGACTTAAGTGTTAGGTAGGCCGTGGCCGACACCCTCGCTGGGCTTCCGCTTGAAGGTTGCCGAGTACATGTCGTGTAAACGGCGGTAAGTGGTGAAAGCGTGTATGAAGAAGTACACCCCTGCAGGGTATAATACTATTCGAATAGCCGCGTTCGCGGTAAAGGACTACTTGGTTGCCTATACAGTTCATAGACAAGTTAATGGATACTACTAAAAGACTCAGGATAAGTGTGAGTACCGAGGATGGCCCTCTCGTAGGATGACGAGGGAGGATCCCCAGTGGAGTATTGTGTTGGTGAGTAGTGGACTCGTGTGCGAAAACTATTTTACTGGTGGAGTTCCATAGGATAGCTTAGCCAAGAGTCAAAGCTGGCTTGCTGCATTAACCCCACCACCTTCTTGAGAATAAGCATGTTTAGTAGGTTCTGATGTAAGACTTGCTGAGTACCTTTGTACTCATGTTTGCTTAATTACTGTTTTCAGACGACAACACCGCCCCCTCCGATGGGTTCTACGTAGACCTTGACGTCGACGAGTGACTAGCCACCCAGGTGGTGATCCTGGCCATGGAGGGCCCTATGTAGATAGACAGGCTTCGAGAAGCCTTCTTTCTTTCTAGAGTCTGTACTCAGACTAGTTGCTTCCGCATGTGCTTGTATGTTTGTATGACTTGAGTGTCGGGTCATGTGACCCCTATCTGTATGAACATGTTATGTATGGCTCCCTGGAGCCTTTAAATAAAGTACTTGAGTTGTAGAGTTTTGTTGTGATGCCATGTTGTATGTACTCATATCGGGCATATTGTGTGTATGATTGAAATGCTTGGTATGAGTGGGATCCGACAATCTAGTTGTTTATCCTTGGCAGCCTTTCTTATGGGGAAATGTAGTCTAGTGTTCCTCGACCATAGTAGTCCGCTACAGCCCGGTTCACCGGAGTCCTGCTAGCCCAGCACTACTGTTCAGGACACTTGACTGGCTGGCATGTGTTTCACTTCGTTCCTATGTCTGTCCCTTCGGGGAAATGTCACGGGGTGATATCCGGAGTCCTGCCTAGCCTGCTATAGCCCGGTTCACCGGAGTCCTGTTAGCCCAGTGCTACAGCCCGGAATCACTCGCTGATGACCGACATGTTCGATGTGATTCATGTATGCCTGTCTCCATAGGTCTGTGCCGCTTTGGGTTCACGACTAGCCATGTCGGCCCGGGTTCTCTGTCATATGGATGCTAGCGACACTATCATATACGTGAGCCAAAAGGCGCAAACGGTCCCGGGCCATGGTAAGGCGACACCCGTGGGATACCGTGCGTGAGGCCGCAAAGTGATATGAGGTGTTACCGGCTAGATCGATGTGACTTGGAATCGGGGTCCTGACAGCGTTGGTATCAAAGCCGGACTGCCTGTAGGTTCGTTGATCCAAGCTGGTCGATGTCGAGTCTAGAAATGCTTTAGTTATATGTAGGGGAATTGATTGTGGGAGGGAACGTAAGGCTCTTTTACTCCTTTACCCTATGCCTCTTATCTAAGTCATTCTCTTCTCATTCAACATGGGTTAAGGACTAGGCTCTCTTCTTCTATCAGGTTCACGTGTTACTAATCCGTAGTAGCTTATAGGATTGTTGTTACATGTCCCAGTTCAGTTTCTACTATTCTTAGTATGTTGCTAATTGGATCAGAACCTTGATATGATGTTGTTGAGTGGTATTGCGAACTGTTGTGGATGTCTCAAATCTTTTTCTGAGCATTTATAGCTGTTATGCTGTCCAATTTTCCCTAGAAATTCTGATGTCTTTGCATTGTGGTTGTGCTTTCAGATGGCCAACCGTGTTCAAAACCAAGTGGTTCGCCTGACCCGGTGCTTCGACGTGCCCGGTCATACTGCTATGTTAGTCTGGGTAATGATCGAGACGGGTTACCGTTGGTATCCCGAATACACCGTTGAAGAGCAATTCCGCGACTTTAATCAAAGCCAATATTTCTGCACCGTCAGGATATTTCCTTCTTATCCTGAATCTATCGAGCCCATTCACTGTTCCTATGGACTCGGGGTTACTGTTGAGATGGCTGTGCAGGATGCTGCCTATTCCATGATGACCATTATGCGAGTCCGGACTGGCCTGCTTCGGAACACCGACTTCTGTTACATGCCAGCTTCACTTCCGAGAGCGCAGGGGTATCTTCAGGCTACCTATGCTGACTCCACTCAGGAGGACTCATTAACTCGTACCACTGCTGAGATGCTCGAAGATAAGGACCGAGAGAATCGGGCCTTGAGGCTGGAGCTTTTCAATACCCGTGCTGATCATTGGGCCACATTGACTCGGTTTGCACTTGTGGTGCAAGCTGGATGTATGGATACAAGGGATCTGTATCCTGTGAGATTAGCTCTGCTAGACATGGTGGACTGGCGTGATGTGGGAGGCATCACCCCACCCCGTGGTCCCCGCAGGCCATCGTTTGTTGGTCCAAGACCTCATCCTAGCCCCTTTGGTCCACAGGCTCCTCAGGACCGTCTGTTCCCGGATGGTCACGTTGAACTTCCAGGCTACGGAGGTGACTTCTATGAGGACTACTACGGAGCTGTTTGAGTTAGTAGTAGTACCACTAGTATTGTAGTAGTTGTATCTCCACTGTCCTGCGTGACTTGTGGAATACGACTTAGTGTGTAGTCAATTCCGGAGGTGTAGACAAATAATGTATAGGAGCTTGGAATGCCTCCGATGAGATGTAATGTCTTTCATCATAGTTGTACTATAGCCTGGGCTTGTACTAAACTATGTATGATGCGTATGACCGTTGGTATATATATGGCAGTTTTATATTACCATGACATACGGATGAACATCTCTGCATTCCGTGTTATCCATTACATTCTGCACTTCCTTGCTAAGTTTGAGCCATCCTTATCTAAACCATTGTATTGTTTTCTCCTAGGATGGTCAACACCCGCAGCAACCCTGCTGCCTCGGAGCAGGGGGAAGCCAGTGCAGTTAGGGGTGAAAATCTGCCTCACCCGCCTTCTCTGGCCGAGGTAATGCTGGAGGTGGAAAGAAACAAGCGTGAGACTAACCGCCTGCTAGAGCGGATTGAGCAGAACACTGCACGCCACCCGCGAAATGACTTGGTGTCGATCAATGACTTTATCAAGCTATACCCACCAAAGTTTAACCATTCCGTCGAACCCCTCGACGCGGATGACTGGCTTCGCAGCATTACCCACAAGCTACGTTCTTCCAACGTAGCCGAAGCCGACAAGGTTACCTATGCTGCCTATCACCTCGAAGGCCCTGCTAGCCTTTGGTGGGAAAACTTCGAAGCTATGCGCTCGGTCGGCCAAATCACTACTTGGGCTGAATTCAGTGAGGCTTTCCATGAGCATCACATTCCGGAAGGTCTCATGGATCGCAAGAGGGAGGAATTCTGCAACTTCACCCAAGGAAGACTGACTGTGGATGCATAGTCGTGAATTTGGGAATCTGGCACGCTATGCCCCTGAAGAGGTATCTACTGACGCTAAGAAGCAGGCAAGGTTCCGCAAGGGACTTAGCCCTGAGCTTCGCCGCGATCTTCGTCTACATGAGTGCACCTCCTTTCAGAAGTTGGTCAATAAAGCCATCAGCGCTGAGACGGGCCAGACTGATTATGACGCTTCACGCAAGCACTCCCGTGATTTTGGCTCTTCATCCGGCTCTGGAACTCAGAAGCGCCGAGTGTGGATTCCAAGCACGGCACTGCCACCCAGGTTCATCCCGAGGCCATCCTTTGAGGCGCCCCGTCCCAACCAGCAATTTGCACCGCCCAAGCCCTATGGTGGCCCCGCTGCTAAACTTCTCCACGCCCCAATGTGGTGACATGCTTTAAGTGTGGAGAGCCGGGTCAGTATAGTCGAGAGTGTCCCCAGAACAACAACCCCATTCAGACTGGAAAGTCCGTTGGCCGTGGTAAGCCCGCGGGAAAGACATTCTACACCAAGCCGGTCACCACTGCCCGTGGCCATGTCAACTATGTTTCAGCCGAGGAGGCTCATGAGGATCCCAACGTTGTCCTTGTTACGCTCCTTATTAACTGCCATCCGGCATCTGTTCTTTTCGATAATGGAGCATCTCATTCATTCATATCCGAGAATTATGCTCGATTGCACAACACGACATTCTGTGACATGCCCTCTACCATGGAAATTCAAACTCCTGGCTCTAGATGGCAAACTTCTGGAGTAAGCCATGGGAATGAAATTCTTGTCGATAGACTTGTCTTCCTTGCATCCTTAATAGCTCTCAAGTCCTCGGACATAAACATCATCTTGGGTATGGACTGGATGTCATCTCATGCTAAGATCGACTATGCCACTAGAACCGTTGAACTTACTCACCCATCGGGCAAGACAGTCAATGTCTTAACTCGAGTGGCCAAGCGCCAGTTTTACTCCTTAAATGCCAACCCCCTTCCAGATCTTGAGGATGTTCTGGTAGTCCAAGACTTTCCGAATGTCTTTCCACAAGAACTGCCAGGTGTTCCACCTGACAGGGATGTTGAGTTTATGATAGACCTTGTTCCAGGAACCGTTCCAATTTCTAGAAGACCCTACAAGATGGCACCCTTAGAACTAGCCGAGCTTAAGAACCAACTCGATGAGTCCTTGAAAAAGGGTTTCATCCGTCCTAGTTCCTCTCCTTGGGCTTGCCCCGTCCTCTTCGTTAAGAAGAAGGATGGAACGGATCGAATGGTTGTGGATTACTGACCTGTCAATTTGGTCACCATCAAGAACAAATATCCGCTTCCCAGGATCAACGATCTGTATGATCAGCTCGCTGGTCCACAGTCTTTTCCAAGATGGATCTGAGGTTGGGCTACCATCAAATCAAAATCAGAAACGGGGACATTCCCAAAACGGCCTTTGTTACTCGTTATGGCCAATACGAGTACACCGTGATGTCCTTCGGTTTAACCAATGCCCCAGCCACCTTCTCCCGGTTAATGAACTCGGTTTTCATGGAGTACTTGGACAAATTTGTCGTAGTATACCTCGATGACATACTCATCTACTCCAAGAATGAAGAGGAACATGCCGAACATCTAAGGCTGGTATTGATGAAACTTCGAGAGCATCGCCTTTACGCCAAATTCTCCAAGTGTGAATTTTGGTTGCCAGAAGTGACCTATCTAGGCCATGTAATCTCTGGTAAGGGTATTGCTGTCAACCTCGAGCGAGTTCAAGCCGTCCTTGATTGGACTCCACCTGAGACGGTTAAGCAAGTTCGGAGCTTCCTTCGCTTAGCGAGCTATTGCCGCCGCTTCGTCGAGAATTTCTCCAAGGTTGCTAAACCTCTAACTGAACTCCTCAAGAAAGATAAAAAGTTCGAGTGGACTCCACAGTGCGAGTTCAGTTTTCAGGAACTGAAAAGACGCCTGACATCTGCTCCCGTACTGGTACCACCAGATTTCTCCAAGGACTTTATTATCTATTGCGACGCCTCGCGACAAGGACTAGGTTGCATACTCATGCAAGATCGTCAGGTAATTGCCTATGCTTCACGGCAATTACACCCACATGAGGAAAATTATCCCACACATGATCTAGAGCTTGCAGCTGTAGTCCATGCACTTAAAACTTGGCGACATTACCTTCTCGGTAATCATTGCGAGATCTTCACCGATCACCAAAGTTTGAAATATATCTTTACCCAACCAGATTTGAATCTCAGGCAAAGACGTTAGTTGAGCTGATCTCGGATTACGACTTAGGAATAACTTACACCCCGGGCAAAGCCAATGTCATGGCTGATGCGCTATGCCGTAAGTCCTATTGTAACAACCTGATGTTACAACAAAGTCAACCATTTCTCCATGAGGAATTTTGTAAGCTAAATCTTCACATTGTTCCTCGAGGATTCCTATCCACCCTGGTGGCGAAACCTACCCTTACGAATCAGATCATCAAGGCACAGAAGGTAGATCCGGGAATCTCCCGTATTAAGAGAAACATTAAGAAAGGAGTCGTGAATTGTTTCTCCACTGATGATCAAGGTGTCGTATACTTTGGGAATCGCCTAGTGGTTCCAAAGGCACGAAACCTGAGGCGGCTGATCCTTAAGGAAGCTCATGAATCCCCTCTCACCATTCATCCCGGTAGTACTAAAATGTATCAAGACCTACGCCAGAGGTTTTGGTGGACTGGGATGAAGAGAGAAATCGCTCAATATATTGCTAATTGCGACGTTTGTCGTCGTGTTAAAGCAGAGCATCAACGGCCTGCTAGCACCCTTCAACCTTTGGCTATTCTCGAGTGGAAATGGGATAAAATCAGTATGGATTTCATCACTGGGTTTCCCAGGACCAAGAGAGGGAATAATGCCATCTTCGTCGTGATCGACCGTCTTTCCAAAGTAACCCATTTCCTACCTATTCATGAGAGTATCATTGCTAGCCAGCTAGCTGATTTATACATCTCCCGAATAGTGTCTCTTCATGGTGTTCCATTGGAAATTAACTCAGACCGTGGAAGTCTCTTCATCTCTCGATTTTGGGAAAGTTTCCAAAATGCTATGGGAACTCATCTCTCCTTTAGCACCGCCTTCCATCCTCAATCAAGTGGTCAAGTAGAACGAGTCAATCAAATTCTGGAAGATATGCTCCGAGCTTCTGTCATCTCGTTCGGAATGAGTTGGGAGAAATGCCTTCCATTCGCGGAGTTTGCTTATAACAATAGTTATCAAGCCAGCTTAGGCAAGGCTCCTTTCGAAGTTCTCTATGGACGAAAATGTCGAACGCCTCTTAACTGGTCAGAAACGGGGGAAAGACAACTCTTTGGCCCGGATATGATTCAGGAAGCAGAAGAGCAGGTTCGCGTTATTCGTGAGAAATTGAAAACAGCCCAATCTCGTCAAAAGAGTCAATATGATCGTAAACATAAGCCTATGACTTATGAAGTCGACGAGAAGGCTTACCTTCGGGTTACTCCGTTAAAGGGAACCCATCGTTTCGGTATCAAAGGCAAATTGGCTCCTCGTTACATTGAACCCTTTCGCATTCTTGCCAAACAAGGAGAAGTTGCCTACCAATTGGAACTACCTCCGCATCTTTACAGAGTTCATGATGTCTTCCACGTTTCTCAACTCAGGCGTTGCTTCGCGGATCCCATCCGTGGAGTGGACCATGAAACGCTTGATCTACAAGATAACCTCTCATATCGGGAATATCCCGTTCGTATCCTTGATCAAGCCGAGCGTACCACTCGACGTCATAATATCAAGTTTCTCAAGGTTCAATGGTCACACCATTCCGAGAAAGAAGCCACTTGGGAAAGGGAGGATCGTCTTCGACTCGAGTACCCCACCTTCTTCCCGGAGGATCCTAAATCTCGGGACGAGATTCTTTTGAGTGGGGGTGAGTTGTCACACCCTAGCTAGTTCAAGCATTAGAGTGTGCATCATGTTTAAATTTCTCTTAAATTTGAAATGGGGAAGGCAGAAACCCCCAACACCCCCTGGAAACAACTAGGGTTTACTAAAATTATTTTCAATGAACCAGAAATGCCCTTCTAAAAAGTTCACCCTCTTTGTCTTGGGTTAAAACCTCTGGCAAAATTGGTGCACATTTTTCTAGGTCAACAGAAGGTCATTGAATTAAATCATAAGTATTTGAATTTGGGCATTTAAATGCTATAAAATAATTTAAATGCCCAAATAATTCTGGAAATAAATGTTTGCTGTTGGAAATAATCTAAACAGAGCCCACAATAATTTTCAGGATTTTTGGAAACGTTTTAGTATTTTAATTAAAGCCCAACAGTTGTAGTTAAATAGAAAAACAGAAACAAATAAAAAACAGAGAGAGGGAAGCTACTTGGGCCTTACCTGTGCTGGCCCAGCCCACCTGGCTCGGCCCAGCCGACTGGCCCTGCCAGTCGTCGTCCTCCTCGCGTCAGAAGGACGCGGAGCGCGTGGCCGGCGCCCGCGGCCACACGCCGGCCACCTCCTGCTTCTGCCGACATCCTGGAGACGTCCAGGGATGCCAAGCGACCCCCACGTCCCCCTCTCATCCTTGCTCACTCTCCCCTCGTCTCCCTCACTCTCTCCCGCGATGCCCGAGCGCGTTCCTCGCCGCCGTTCGCCGTAGACGACGCCAGAGCCACCCCCTCGCCCCTCCGACAAGCCAAATCGCTCCGCCACGACGCCCTCGCCCTCCCCACCGAGCCACGCTTCGCCGGAGGCCCTGCATCGCCGCTATTGCGCCATCTTCAACCTCGGTACCCGCCGGATGCCGTTCATCGATTCGCCTCGCTCCGGTCGCCCCTGAGCCCACTGAGCTGCTCATCGACCTCCCTGTGAGCTCCACCGCCTTCCCCCTCTTCTTTCCCACGCATTTGCACCCTCTAGGCCATAGTTCCACCATGGACGAAGCTCATCTCCGCTCGAGCTCGTCGCCGGCGTCGCTCCGGCGACCATTTGGTCATCCCGTGCTATGCAACGTGCTTGCCGCATCGCGTAGTGCCTCGCTAGCGCCTCAGTTTCCGTGTTTGCACGCCGCAGCCCAAACCCCGCACATGGCCGAACTCCGGCCGCCGCCTTGGAGCTCGCCGTCGTTGTCTCCGGCCACCATAGGCCTGGCCTCCACCACCACTAGATGCGCGACTACAAGAGCTCTCCAACGAGCCCAAGAACAGCCTCGCTCCTGCCCTGTGGGCGTTTTCCGAGCCGCGCCACCATCTCGGGCCTCGCCGGTGACTCAACGCCGGCGGGATTAGCCCCGCTGACCAGGGGTTTGACCCCAGTTTGACTCCCCTGAGTCAATGACAAGTGGGCCCCCTCTGTTAACTAAATCAGATTAGTTTTAACTAAAGATAATTAGCTTAATTAACTACTGACACACGGGACCCACCAGTCAGGTTTGACCTGGACGTCCCCGTTGACCACTAACGTCACCCTGACGTAATGCTGACGCAGTAATTAAATTACTGGATTTATTCTTATACAGGAAATTCCAGAAAATAGTCAAAACTTCTAAAAATCATAGAAAATCAACCATAGCTCCAGATGCAAAGATTTATATATGAAAAATGATCAGAAAAATTCAATCTATCCATCTGTAATGGTTTCATGCATGACAAAACAAGTTTACCTTGCTGTTTAAGCAGAATAAGGAAATGCACCATTAAAGCCATGTTTAATAAGCTAATAATTGAATCTTTGATTCAAATAAGTTCAATCCTTTCTGTTATAGCTTGCATTAGGCCAAGACACATTCATATTGCCATATCATAGCATGCACCATATTGTTGCAATCGTCATGTGTTGATTGTGTTCCGATGTGTTCTTCATGGTAGGTTCTGCCTCCAAGGATATTCACGAGTATCCAACTGAAGGGCAGTATCCCACTACCACTCCATCAGGCAAGCAACCATTGATCATTCCGATACAACCCATGTTCTCGCTCCTGCTCTTGTTTACTGTATTAAGACAACGCGTTTCAATCTGCTGTGTGCTACGGTAGTTGAACCCTTATCCTCTGCATGACCTGTCATTGCCACAGTAACTAGATGAAACCCACTAGCATGTGTAGGAGTTGATTGAGCCATGTATGTGATTCCTACCTTGCTATGCCTGCTATGCTTAGAGTTGTGTCAGGTCTGGTTCATCTGGGTGATGGGCTAGAGTGAAATGCTTATGTCGGTAATGTGAGGGATGTGTTGAAACATGTTTGGTAAAGGTATCGATGAGAGGCCATGTAGGAGTACATGGTGGGTTGTTTCATTGAGGCCGTCCCTAAGAACTGAGATCTGTATGTGTGATTTAAGATGTAGTTACTATCGTACATTGGGCCCAAAACCAATGGACCCTCTCGGCTTCTTAATCACCCTAGTACTCTGTCCAGGAGTTGCAAATAGTTTCTGGTGTTTGTAGGTTATGTGTTGGCGGCTGTGCGTAGCACTGACCCTAGGGGTGGGCTATGTTGCGGTAGATACACCGTGGCCAGGTATGCCGGGCGCCCGTTTGGCGTCTCGGGACCCTATTCACATCGTTCGGGGCCGTATGTGGAAACCTCGGCCGGACTCCCTGCGGATGGAACCCGGATAGGCGATAACCTAGACTAGAGACTTAAGTGTTAGGTAGGCCGTGGCCAACACCCTCGCTGGGCTTCCGCTTGAAGGTTGCCGAGTACATGTCGTGTAAACGGCGGTAAGTGGTGAAAGCGTGTATGAAGAAGTACAGCCCTGCAGGGTATAATACTATTCGAATAGCCGTGTCCACGGTAAAGGACTACTTGGTTGCCTATACAGTTCATAGACAAGTTAATGGATACTACTAAAAGACTCAGGATAAGTGTGAGTACCGAGGATGGCCCTCTCGTAGGATGACGAGGGAGGATCCCCGGTGGAGTATTGTGTTGGTGAGTAGTGGACTCGTGTGCGAAAACTATTTTACTGGTGGAGTTCCGTAGGATAGCTTAGCCAAGAGTCAAAGCTGGCTTGCTGCATTAACCCCACCACCTTCTTGAGAATAAGCATGTTTAGTAGGTTCTGATGTAAGACTTGCTGAGTACCTTTGTACTCATGTTTGCTTAATTACTGTTTTCAGACGACAACACCGCCCCCTCCGATGGGTTCTACGTAGACCTTGACGTCGATGAGTGACTAGCCACCCAGGTGGTGATCCTGGCCATGGAGGGCCCTATGTAGATAGACAGGCTTCGAGAAGCCTTCTTTCTTTCTAGAGTCTGTACTCAGACTAGTTGCTTCCGCATGTGCTTGTATGTTTGTATGACTTGAGTGTCGGGTCATGTGACCCCTATCTGTATGAACATGTTATGTATGGCTCCCTGGAGCCTTTAAATAAAGTACTTGAGTTGTAGAGTTTTGTTGTGATGCCATGTTGTATGTACTCATATCGGGCATATTGTGTGTATGATTGAAATGCTTGGTATGAGTGGGATCCGACAATCTAGTTGTTTATCCTTGGCAGCCTTTCTTATGGGGAAATGTAGTCTAGTGTTCCTCGACCATAGTAGTCCGCTACAGCCCGGTTCACTGGAGTCCTGCTAGCCCAGCACTACTGTTCAGGACACTTGACTGGCCGGCATGTGTTTCACTTCGTTCCTATGTCTGTCCCTTCGGGGAAATGTCACGCGGTGATATCCGGAGTCCTGCCTAGCCTGCTATAGCCCGGTTCACCGGAGTCCTGTTAGCCCAGTGCTACAGCCCGGAATCACTCGCTGATGACCGACATGTTCGATGTGATTCATGTATGCCTGTCTCCATAGGTCTGTGCCGCTTTGGGTTCACGACTAGCCATGTCGGCCCGGGTTCTCTGTCATATGGATGCTAGCGACACTATCATATACGTGAGCCAAAAGGCGCAAACGGTCCCGGGCCATGGTAAGGCGACACCCGTGGGATACCGTGCGTGAGGCCGCAAAGTGATATGAGGTGTTACCGGCTAGATCGATGTGACTTGGAATCGGGGTCCTGACAATGTAGCATTGTCATTCTGGTCGTGAACGTGTACGTACATACTAGTCGATGTAGAGGTGCGCACGCGTCATAGTAGAGGAGCGCACATAGCATGTACACGTACGTACAGCGGCCAGGGTGCAAGAAAGAAAATATGGCCACGTACGTACATACGGGCGGGGTCTCGAACGCCTACTCGCGCATAGTACGGTCAAGGCACGTGTACATGGTTGTGGCTGGGTCGGAACAGAGAACCTGCATCGTCGTCGTGTTCATGGGGAGGCAACAGAATGCGTCGTGTTCATCGGGAGGCAACGGAACGCGTGCTGTTCATCGGGAGCCAACCGGCTTGGACGGAACAACCGATGGAAACGAGGACTGGCGTACCGCAGAACGGAGGAAACGGCCCTGTGTTCGACCAGCCACGGTCGAAACGGGATCATGTTCATCGGGAGGGGTCTAGCGTACCGCAAAACGGAGGAAACGGACCTCCTACGGTCAAAATGGGGTCCTGTTGATCGGGAGGGGTGTGGCGTACCGCAAAACGGAGGAAACAGACTTGTGTTGGAGCGCTAGGTCGAAACGGGGGTCCTGTTCATTGGGAGGGGTGTGGCGTACCGCAAAATGGGACTCCACGGGATATTGTTCATCTCCACCGCCGACTGCCTCCACAGGCTACTGTTCATCCACCGTCGACTGCCTCCACGGGCTCCTGTGCATCCACCATGGACCTCCTCCAGCCTCCACCTGCGACTGTTCATCCACAGGGTCCTGTTCATCCAGCCTCCACCACTCCTCCACCGGCTACTGTTCAGCCAGCCCTCTCCACGGGGTCCTATTCAACCACCCCTCCATTGGCTACTGCTCATCCAGCCCTCCACCGACTACTGTTCAACCAGCCCTCCACCGGGTACTGTTCAACAGCCCTCCACGGGGTCCTGTTCATCCAGCCCTCCATTGGGACCTGTTCATCCACCGACACGATCGATCGGGGTACTGTTCATCCAGCGGCAACGGCCTCTACTACCACGGGGTCCTATTCATCCAACCCCCCACCGGGAACTGTTCATACAAACCCCCCAACAATGCTCACTGTTCATCAAAAGGCAGCATCGATCGGCTTCAGTTAGCAGCAGTAGTAAAGGAATCACTCGGGTTCTGTTAACAGCAAGGGATCGATCGATCGCTCGGGTTCAGTAATGCGTAGCCTGCAGCGCAATTTCTTGGGTTCAGTTAGAGCACAACGCCTCGCTCGGGTTCAGTTAGAGTGCAACGCCTCACACACACGCGCGTACATATAAGAGAAATATGCATTGCTCGGCCCCCGACCACCCACCATAACCGGGAACTCCCCCGATATTTTCCTCGCCCTTGCTTCTACCACGGTTTTCTCCATCATGGACGGCCCAAAGAATGTCATGCAGCTGCGTCTCCGGCCCGCCCAGGACGAAAATCCCATTTTATGTCACGATTTTTTGTCATAGAAGTAGGAGGCCACCACATCTATGATGATACCGGGTTTTGTCACAATTATCGTCATAGAAGTGTCATAAGCATGACAGAAAAAAAAATTAGTTTGGCCCAAAATGTCACGGATGTGTCTTTTTTTGTAGTGATGTTTGTTCAGTCTATCTAAACAAGAAGGGAAGACAACTAAATCAAGGTACAATCAACTTCGATCCTGAAAAGCTAGGTGCATCTCTCATAGTAAACCATGAATACAATCATGCAGAAGTCGTTAAGATCATAGCAAAGATGATAATTGTGCATGATTATCCTTTTAGGATGGTAGAGCATGCTTGGTTCAATATCCTCATGAAGTATATGAATGCGTCCTACAAGGTCATTGGTCGGAAGAAAATTAGAGCTGAATGCATGAAGGTGTATCTTTCCGAGAAAGAAATCCTTAAAAGCAACTAAAGTCTGTTGAAAGCATTAGTTTGAAATGTGATCTATGGACTTCAAACCAAACTCTCTCATACCTAGTTGTGGTCGCTCACTACATAGATGATGATTGGATCATGCAATGTCGTGTTTTAAACTTCATAGAGCTAGATCCACCTCACTCAAGTAGTGTCATAGCTCAAGCAGTTTTTGAGTGTTGCCAAGAATGGAAAATAGAAGATAAGATCATGACAATCACTATGGATAATGCTTCCTCAAATGATAATGCTGCTAAGAGATTGATGGACAAGATCATTGCTCGGAAATCGGCTAAATTTATTCCTAAGTACTTCCATGTTCGCTGATGTGCACACATTGTCAATTTGATAGTGAATGATGGCATTGCTCTATTCCAAACTTTGATCAATAAGCTTAGGGATACTGTCAAGTATTTGAAAAAATCTCCAACACGCATGTACAAATTGTTGATGGTTTGCAAGTCTCTGAATATGGAAATTGGGAGAGGTTTATGCCTGGATGTTGCTACTAGATGGAATTCTACATGCAGAATGGCAGAGGCTTGCATTGTGTATAGGGCTGCTTTCAAAGAGTATGCAGAGGTAGATGCTACCTACAAATGGTAGCCTGATGATGAAGAGTGGGCATTATATGAGAAGATTCAACCCATTCGTAAATCATTTGCCGAGGTAACAACTGTATTATCAGGATCTAACTGTCCTGCTGCCAACATTTTTTATCCATATATCATGAATGTTAAGATTGCTATCATAGAGCATGCCATGGGATCGAATGCAAACTTGAAAATGATGGGAGAAGCAATGCTTGATAAGTTTGATAAATATTGGGATAGCAATGGTGAAGGTGAGGGAAATGAAAACAGTGAAAAAAAGGAAAAGAACAATGTCATGGTCATTGCCACCATTCTTGATCCTAGGTTTAAGATGAAACTTGTTGATTACTGTTTTAAGAAAATGTATGGTAAAGATAAGGGCAGTAGTGAGGCCGAGGAAATCAAATCTGAATTCTTTGATCTCTATGCTACTTATGAGATGGAAAACCACAAGAATGAGGCTGGCAACAATAATGAACAGAGTTCAGTATCTAGTAGGCAAACAAGTACATCTATGTCTTCATTGTCAAGTGGGTTTCAGTCCTTCCTAGAGGAGACAAATTCAAAGCCATCTAAATCTAAGTTGACTAGTTACCTTGAGGACAAAACCCATCTAAGTCTGGATCCAAATTTCAGAGTAGTTGAATGGTGGAGGTTGAATGCTCATAGATATCCTATCATGGCAAAGATGGCAAAGAAGTTCTTGACTATACCAGCAACTAGTGTCTCATTGGAGTCAACATGCTCTACAAGCGGCAGAATTCTTGATGACTATCATAGCTCTCTCAACCCAAACATGGTTGAGGCACTTGTGTGTGCTTCTAGCTACATTAAAGGATCAAAAGAACATCATCTTAAGACTACAATTACAGTGGTAATATTTCTTGTTCTCTACTGTGTATTATCTTCTTGTAACCTTAGACTTTTGCTAAATGTTAACTCAAATTGCATATTTGCACTTACCTTTGTAGGAAGATGGCAATGATGATGATGTCGAGTTCATTCCATTTCCTGAAGATATGACAGAAAGCAACTAGTAGGCCTTCCATATTCTTATTGAGTGTGATTGTATTGCTGTAGCATTATACTATTGTTTATTTACTTGCATCATAACTAGTGAATTTGTCTATGTCTATGTAGGAAGATGAAATTGATGAATTGATGAGCAACTTATGTGAGGAGCAGGAGCTACTTTGCACTTGCTCAGCTAGAAGCTATCATTTTATTTCGGTCATTGTTAGTTATGTAGACCTTATGTTGATGAAGTGCCGTGCTGAAGTGGTGAAGTAGTTAATATAATATGTACTGCTAGTCTGCTGATCGAACTTGATCCAATGTTGAGCGCCTAAGCCATGTTCAACTTTATATTTTGGAATCCTGGACTTGTCTTTGTCAATGCCTCAATGGCCCTAAGTATGAACCATAATGGTGGTCTGACTTATGTTTGTGTCACTCTATGTTGTTGTTCAAATGTTCTTTAATTGTGTCATTGTGTGTTGTTGCTAGCTATTGCTTATTGGTTGTCGCATTATGTGCTACTATTTGTTAAGAATAAATTTGATAAAGGTTGATGCATGACTACTTTGCTAGATTATGTATTGATTACAACTGTAACAAGCACTCGTGAGCGCTCACGAGCTTAACGAGTATTTAACAAACCGAGTCGATCATGAGTTTGAGCTCGTTAAAGTTAGCGAGTGTCAGGACCCCGATCCTAAGTCACACCGATCTAGCATGTAACACATCATATCACTTTGCGGCCTCACGCACGGTATTCCCACGGGTGCCACCTTACCTGGCCCGGGACCGTTTGCGCCTTTTGGCTCACGTATATGATAGTGTCGCTAGCATCCATATGGCAAAGAACCCGGGCCGACATGGCTAGTCGTGAACCCAAAGCGGCACTAACCCATGGGGACAGGCATACATGAATCAACCTCGAGCATGTCGGCCAACAGCGTGTGAATCCGGGCTATAGCACTGGGCTAACAGGACTCCGGTAACCCGGGCTGTAGCAGGCTAGGCAGGACTCCGGATGTCAGCGCGTGACATTTCCCCGAAGGGACAGACACACGAACGAAGTGATACACATGCCGGCCAGTCAAGTGTCCTGAGCAGTAGTGTTGGGCTAGCATGACTCCGATGAACCGGGCTGTAACGGACTACTATGGCTCATGGAAGCACTAGACTACATTTCCCCATAAGAGAGGCTGCCAAGGATAAACAACTAGATTGTCGGATCCCACACATACCAAGCATTTCAATCATACACACAATATGCTCGATATGTGTAAATACAACATGGCATCACAACAAGACTCTACGACTCAAGTATTTATTCATTAGGCTCCGAAGAGCCAGATATTACAAACATGGGTCTCATGACCCAACATTCAGAGCATACAAGTCAAAGCACAAGCGGAAGCTTAACATGTCTGAGTACAGACAACTACAAATGAAAAAGGCTTAGAAGCCTGACTATCTACCAGATCCTGCCGAGGGCACAAGATCGTAGCTGAGGTATCAAGCTAAACGTCGAAGTCCACACGGAACTACTAGCGAGACTGACGTCTCTCTGCAAAAACATAAAATAGGCAAACGTGAGTACAAATGTACCCAGCAAGACTTACATCAGAACTAGCTACATATGCCTTGGTATCAATAAAGGGGTGGTGGAGTTTAACTGCAGCAAGCCAGCTTTGACTCGGTGGCTATCCTGGACTACGACTGCAAATAACTCTTTTAAGGTGGCGCACACGAGTCCACATATTCACCATACCAATACACCACTATAGATCCGCTCCCGTCTCCCTACGAGAAGGCCATCCATAGCACTCATGCTTATCTTGCGCATTTTAGAGTATCCACTTTCACTTGTCTATGAACTATGCAAGGGGTCCAAGTTTCCATATCCGAGGAATCCGACTATTCGAATAGATAATGATAACCCTGCAGGGGTGTACTTCTTCACACACGCTCTCGCCACTTATCACCATGTACACGTCGTGTATCTCGGCAACCTTCAAGCGGAAGCCTGGTGAGGGAGTCGGCCACGACCTGACTAACCACACAAGTCTCTAGTCCAGGTTTATCGCCTATTCGGGTTCCATCCGCAAGGAGATCCGGCCGGGGTGTCGCTCACGACCCCAAACGATGTGTGCAGGGTTCCCAAGCCCACCTCGACAGATGGATCTACGCTTGGTACACCGTGCCACGGTGCCTAGTCTGTCCCAAGCCCAGCTGTACCGGGTGCCACTTGGTAGACTACCAACACAACCTACAAACACCAGAAACTAGTTGCAACTCCTGGACAGAGATCAGGTTGATTAATAAGTCGAGAGGGGCACTTAAGCATTCCAATGTGTGGTAGTAACTGTTCATGGATCACAAACACAGAACTCAGTTCCTGAGGACGGCTGCAATGAGACAACCCACCATGTACTCCTACATGACCTCTCACCGCTACCTTTACCAAATCATATTCACACACTTAGCTCACACACAGTAGGACATGTTCACACACCTCCGATTCATCTCCGATGAACCAGACCTGACTCAACTCTAAGCAGTAGCAGGCATGACAAACAAGCATGAATGAGTAGGCACATCAGGGCTCAAACGACTCCTACTCATGCTAGTGGGTTTCATCTATTTACTATGGCAATGACAGGTCATGCAGAGGAAAAGGGGTTCAGCTACCGCAGCATGTAAAAGTTGAATCGATGTTGTCCTAATACAGTAAAAGAGAGCAGGAGCGAGAGAGTGGGATTGTATCGGAATGAACAAGGGGTTTTGCTTGCCTGGCACTTCTGAAGATAATATAGCTCTTCATCGGTGTCATCGATCACATCGTCGGAAACATCGTCGACTGAGAGGGGACGGTTACCGGCAAACAGAGAAGGACACAATCAATGCAATGCAACAATATGATGCATGATCATGACATGGCAATATGCTGTGATTTGAGATAATGCATCTAGCTATGATTTCAATGAAGTTGGTTTGAATACATGATTCAAATTCCAACTCCATATATGATTATTTAAATGCCCTTTATTTGTTTTGTCCAAAACAGAGGACAAACATTGTTCAAACATGCATGAAAATGGTACAGATGGATTCCTTGAATTTTTCTGATAATTTTTCATATATAAATTATTTCATTTGGAGTTACGGTTTAATTTCTATGATTTTTAGAAGTTTAGGCAATTTTCTGGAATTTCCTGTAAGAGAATAAATCCAGAAAAGAGTTATTGCGTCAGCATGACGTCACTGTGATGTCAACGGTCAACGGGCGCGGTCCAGGTCAAACTGACCAGTGGGTCCCGCGTGTCAGTGTCTAACTAAACTAACCTAGTTTAATTAGCAGTAACCTAGGTTAAACTAATTAAATTTAAACCCAAAACTAGATTAATTAGCCGGGCGGGTGCCGCATGTCAGTGGGACAGAGGGGGGGAGTCAACCCAGCCAGCGGGGTCAAACCACGCCGGTCAGCGGGTCAACCCCTACCGGCGACGTGTCGCCGGCGATGACAGGCGCGGCAGAGCAGCGCGGAAACGCTGCTCCGGCGATCATTTGAACGGAGGAGACCACCTACGGGGAGCTGAGGCTCGCCCGCATCCAGCCGGGGTGGTGGCTCGGCTCGGGGGTGGTCGGAACGGCGCCGACGATGAGCACAGCGGCGACCGGAGCTCAAGTGAGCTCGGGCTCGTGGCTTCGGTGGTCCTAGCGGCGCGGCGATAGCAGCTACTCGGTCTTCGTGGTGCGGTGAGACCGTTGGGCATGGTGGCGAGGCCGTTGCGTGGCCGGAGCCACGTCGGCAACGAGGTCAGGCGACGGCGTGATCGGGTAAGAAGGGCGCGGCAGCTACGGTGCACAGGGAAGAAAACAGAGAGGGGGAGGACGGCAGCAGCTCACGGCGATCTTCTTGGAGTGGACAGCGAGCTCAGGGAGGGCCTGAGGCACTCGGGGCGTCGAGGGGGATCTCCAGCGATGGCGGTCGAGGACGAGCTCGGTGAGGGCAGAGGGGCGCATCCGGCTACGTGTGGCGGACCGAGGAGGTCGAGGCCGTCGAGGCGGAGCTCGCAGGCATGGCGAGGTGTCGAGGGAGAGCCGGTGGCGTCGACTACGGCGGCGGGGCTTACGGCCGCGTCGGCCATAGTGGGAGAGGACAAGGGAGAGAGCAGAGAGTGAGGGGGTTGCGGGGCGTCTCCAGACGCGTCGGGGGCGCCTCGGTGGCAAGCAGGAGGTGGAGCTCGGGCGCACGCGTTGTCGACACGCCTCTGCCTACTGGCAGAGGTTGAAGACAGCCACTTCAGGCCAGTGGGCTGGGCCGCCAGCTGGAGTTGGGCCAGGTGGGCTGCCAGGTGAGCGCCAGGTAAGCCTCTCTCTCTCTCTCTCTCTTTTATTTCTGTTTTTGTTTTATTTTTCTGCAACTGTTGGGCTTATTAAAAATACTAAAACGTTTCCAGAAAACCTGAAAATAATTGTGGGCTCTGTTGGGATTATTCCTAACAGCCCTCACTTAAATCCAGAATTATTTGGGCATTTAAAATATTTATTAGCATTTATATGCCCAAATGCAAATACTATATGATTTAATTCAGAGCCCAAATATGACATGGAAAAATGTGCAACACCTAAGGTTACTGTTTCCAGGATTTTGAAAAAATGATGAACATTTTTGAGAGCCATTTGGATTTACTGAAAATATTTTAGTTGAACCTAGTGAATTGCATTGATACTAGGGTTTAGGCAAACCTCAATTCAAATTAATTTGAATTTAACATGATGCATGGATGCTCACGGATGCAACTAACTACTAGCAATTCTAGGGCTGTGACAACTCACCCCCACTAAACAAGAATCTCGTCCCGAGATTCAAGACGTGAGGTAAGAAGACAAAGGGGACACGGAACTGACACAATCTTCACGATCCATTGCACTTCGTAAGAACGTTGATTCGTCACCATCTTTGTCTCGACGTCTTGCTTCGGAAACTTCAACCAACACAACAACGAGAGAGAAAAAGGAAAACTCTAGAGGAATCGATCTTCTCGAGGATCGAACAATTCAGGATCAACTCGGAATGAGACGTAGAAACATCTCTGGAGCTGAGAGGCAAAATACACCTTGGAAATGACGGAAGAAACAATCTGACAAGGGTTGTAAAACAGCGAGGGAGAAATTGCCATGATTCCATAACAAGACATCTAAGAGGAGGTGACTTGTAGAACTATTCCCTTAAGTGGCAAAAATAATTACTTTTGATTCAGAGACCAATGACACTCTTTATACCAGCCAAAGGGAAAGTACGAAGGGAGGGCATACTCGGGCTAGAATGGATGATGTGAACTACCTTGTTGAAGACAACGCAAGGAATGATTTGCTTGCGCGTGCTCTCAAGAACTTGAGCATTTCCATATTCATCAAGGTCTTACCAACATCCGTGCTGAGGATCTTGGCAACACAACATACTACCATGATGACTAGTGAAGGATGATGCGGATACAAAGGAAGATAACACCTTCTAAGACTTACCCTTAGCGAGGCTAAGGAACAGAATCTGGGTAATCGACCGAGAGACATTTAGCAGTCCGCTTCTAATGTTCTCCTTGATGTTCTAGCGTAATCCATTCATAGATATGGTTTGATATCTAGAACATCAAGTAAAAGGTCGGACTTCGAGAACACAAAAATCCATAAGGAACAACTATTGGAATAAAATCTACGAGATCCTTATGGGGAGGTGGCCAACTTTCTCAATCAAGATACTACAATAATAAGTCTTCCGGTTGGGTGTGTTGGCCACAACATTCACTTTACCGGGTTACAAGGAGACCAATATTATAGTTCTTGAGAAACGTTCCAACCATCATATCTGCCTGAGATTCAGATCTGATTGGAAACAGGATATTTCAGACAACATGTCTGGAAAAGAAAGTTTGCAACACAAACCGACGAGATGGCGTTGCGGGATTCTCGGGAAATGAACTACGATAGCAAGCTCCAAAACATGAGCCGGATCTGCTACAAACCTGTGAACACGCTGTCCCAGACAAGCATGACCACGTAGTAGTCTTACAATAAAACACTGCCGAGTTCAGGTGGGGAACCATCATTGAAGATAACGAAGTCTTCTGCATGTCCGTCTGGGCCCTTTGGGAATAGCAGTTGAACTTCTTATCCTTGAACAAATCAATCAGTGGCTTTGTGTACTAGGAGATACATATGGAATGGAGGTAGCGAGCCTTTCAAACCATAGCATACTTCACACATGCATCACTGACTTGGGATGGTAACAGAGGAAACAAAAACAATCTTTCTCGAACTCACGGCGGCAACTTGCACCAAATGCACGTGAATCAGAGAAAGTCACTTCTTTCATCCAACATATGCTTCATGAACGGGACATGAAGATAATGCTTATAAAAGTTTCCAACACTAGGTTGATGTTCAACATGAGTCATGGGGGAGACAAAATGCTGCTGATGGGCTCAACAACAACTCATCGGAATTTCCATATCACTGGACTTCCACCATCATGTGAACACGGTGATATCATTGGTTAGACCAAAAGATGTAATGGTGTATGCTCGAGGAATCAACCACGAGTAAGACAACATTACGAACATCGTTGGTTCTGATTTGACTTGACGATAACCCATACTCAAGTCAAAGTTTTGACAGGGCAATAGATCCAACAACTGATCACGAGGACCAATCGATGAAGATATCATCTTTCTTCAACACACACACACACACACAAGGATATCCCTTAGTGATGAACTAAGTCAGACAAGCTTTCATCTTCCAACTCTCCAAGTTGTCATTTAGCTTAACCAACTAGCTCAGGGGTATCCGACACAGATTCTTGGAGAAGAAGTCGTTTACAGGAAACCAACTTGATCACGAACTCAACATAGCGGTCGGGGAACAACCTGGTGATACTTCCGAGAAGATATTCAGAAAATCACGAACCACCGATATGTTATTAAGCTCGAGAACAATCTTGCTCTTCAGGGCAAAACGATATGATCAAATAAGCAAGGGATTGAATAATCCTAACTCATTGATCGAAGAGTGCACCAGAAATAAGGACTAGGTAGTACGATTAATCTCCGGATGATGATTCAATAACCAGCACGCTAAGAATGAGATTATTGTCCATTAACTACCGAGCAACAGGGTTGCTAGGAGTATTGATTTCACACATCACAGTTCACATGTCGGTGTTTCGGTTACAATAACATGGGGACCGAGGAATGAATAATGATGGCGAGAAGTATCACTGTATCAAGAATCCATAAGACGATGTGCAATTCCCATGACATACTTGACATAAGGATGGTAACACTCCAAGGTACAACAGAGCAAAAGCTGGATTGGCATTTTGATCCGCGGAATAAAATTGCTTTGACCCAATCCTAGATATGGATGATGTTCTGGAGTTTGCTTCTCCTAGTCATTCTGGAATAGAATGGCTTGACGGACCACAAGAATAATAAGCATCGATAACATGGATGCATGATTCTCCTGACTATCAATTGATAGACGATGGTCGTAATACAAATGAAGAGGGACAACTCAAGGGGACATAGCACTTTTGAGTAGTGGATGCATAGATTAGTATGTTGAACAAAGCTCAACATATTTCTTCTGGATAACCCATGCAGAAAGGTAGAACTGGCAGAGTCACAACATAGGATCGAGAACTCATCAAAAGCACTCCGGTTGTGATATTTTTGGTTCAAACGAATTTCTGACAAGGATGGTTCATAGTATTTGGAAGAAGGAAATACCACGGACCTCGAGGACTATCGCAAGGGTTACTAATATCCTAAAGGAACTAACAACACTATCAACATGAGGTAAGTAGGGTGAATCTCGGGTTCAAGAACCCAGGAGAAGAATACCTACTACTAAATGGCATCACGGGATGCTTTCGAGAATGGTGGCCAGAATCATCACACTGGGATCACAAACATGGCTAGATTACTAGGTGACTCCCTAAAACACCAAGGTCATAATAATAGCTCCAACATATATGTCGAGGCAACAGAGTACCTCAACTCACTGATTAGTGTGGTTGAACTGGCCCAAAGGGACATCGAGAACGGGAAGAAGGGATTTGCAAATGCATCAGACTATTTAGAAACGTGGGATGACTTATACAGCATAACGGCTGTAAATGCTCAAAAAGATTTGAGATATCATGCAAAATGGTGGCATAACCACTCAACAACATCATATCAAGGTTCCAAGTCCAACTAACAACACACTGGAGTAGTAGAACCTGAACTGGGGCTTGAGACCAACAATCCTAAGAGTCTACGGATTAGTAACACGTGATCCTGATAGAAAGATGAGGAGCCTAGTTCTTAATCCCCGTAGAAGAGAAGAGTGTGACTCAGATCAGAGGGCATGAGGTATAAGGAGTAAAAAGAGCCTTATGTTCCATCCCACAATCAATTCCCTTATATAACTAAAGCATTTCTAGACTCAACTTCGACCAGTTTGGCTTGGTAATCCTACAGGCAGTCAGGCTCTGATACCAAAGCTGTCAGAACCCCGATCCTAAGTCACACCGATCTAGCATGTAACACATCATATCACTTTGCGGCCTCACGCATGGTATTCCCACGGGTGCCACCTTACCTGGACCGGGACCATTTGCGCCTTTTGGCTCACGTATATGATAGTGTCGCTAGCATCCATATGACAAAGAATCTGGGCCGACATGGCTAGTCGTGAACCCAAAGCGGCACTAACCCATGGGGACATGCATACATGAATCAACCTCGAGCATGTCGGTCAACAGCGTGTGAATACGGGCTATAGCACTGGGCTAACAGGACTCTGGTAACCCGGCTGTAGCAGGCTAGGCAGGACTTCGGATGTCACCGCGTGACATTTCCCCGAAGGGACAGACACAGGAACGAAGTGAAACACATGCCGGCCAGTCAAGTGTCCTGAGCAGTAGTGCTGGGCTAGCAGGACTTCGGTGAACTGGGCTGTAGCGGACTACTATGGCTCATGGAAGCACTAGACTACATTTCCCCATAAGAGAGGCTGCCAAGGATAAACAACTAGATTGTCGGATCCCACACATACCAAGCATTTCAATCATACACACAATATGCTCGATATGTGTAAATACAACATGGCATCACAACAAGACTCTATGACTCAAGTATTTATTCATTAGGCTCCGAAGAGCCAGATATTACAAACATGGGTCTCATGACCCAACATTCAGAGCATACAAGTCAAAGCACAAGCGGAAGCTTAACATGTCTGAGTACAGACAACTACAAATGAAAAAGGCTTAGAAGCCTGACTATCTACCAGATCCTGCCGAGGGCACAAGATCGTAGCTGAGGTATCAAGCTAAACATCGAAGTCCACACGAAACTACAAGCGAGACTGACGTCTCTCTGCAAAAACATAAAATAGGCAAACGTGAGTACAAATGTACCAAGCAAGACTTACATCAGAACTAGCTACATATGCATCGGTATCAATAAAGGGGTGGTGGAGTTTAATTACAGCAAGCCAGCTTTGACTCGGTGGCTATCCTGGACTACGACTGCAAATAACTCTTTTGAGGTGGCGCACACGAGTCCACATATTCACCATACCAATACACCACTATGGATCCACTCCCGTCTCCCTACGAGAAAGCCATCCATAGCACTCACGCTTATCTTGCGCATTTTAGAGTATCCACTTTCACTTGTCTATGAACTATGCAAGGGGTCCAAGTTTCCATATCCGAGGAATCCGGCTATTCGAATAGATAATGATAACCCTGCAGGGGTGTACTTCTTCACACACGCTCTCGCCACTTATCACCATGTACACGTCGTGTATCTCGGCAACCTTCAAGCGGAAGCCTGGCGAGGGAGTCGGCCACGACCTGACTAACCACACAAGTCTCTAGTCCAGGTTTATCGCCTATTCAGGTTCCATCCGCAAGGAGATCCGGCCGGGGTGTCGCTCACGACCCCAAATGATGTGTGCAGGGTTCCCAAGCCCACCTCGATGGATGGATCTACGCTTGGTACACCGTGCCACGGTGCCTAGTCTGTCCCAAGCCCACCTGTACCGGGTGCCACTTGGTAGACTACCAACACAACCTACAAACACCAGAAACTAGTTGCAACTCCTGGACAGAGATCAGGTTGATTAATAAGTCGAGAGGGGCACTTAAGCATTCCAATGTGTGGTAGTAACTATTCATGGATCACAAACACATAACTCAGTTCCTGAGGACGGCTGCAATGAGACAACCCACCATGTACTCCTACATGGCCTCTCACCGCTACCTTTACCAAATCATATTCACACACTTAGCTCACACACAGTAGGACATGTTCACACACCTCCGATTCATCTCCGATGAACCAGACCTGACTCAACTCTAAGCAGTAGCAGGCATGACAAACAAGCATGAATGAGTAGGCACATCAGGGCTCAAACAACTCCTACTCATGCTAGTGGGTTTCATCTATTTACTGTGGCAATGACAGGTCATGAAGAGGAAAAGGGGTTCAGCTACCGCAACATGTAACAGTTGAATCGATATTGTCCTAATGCAGTAAAAGAGAGCGGGAGCGAGAGAGTAGGATTGTATCGGAATGAACAAGGGGTTTTGCTTGCCTGGCACTTCTGAAGATAATATAGCTCTTCATCGGTGTCATCGATCACATCGTCGGAAACATCATCGACTAAGAGGGGACGGTTACCGACAAACAAAGAAGGACACAATCAATGCAATGCAACAATATGATGCATGATCATGACATGGCAATATGCTGTGATTTGAGATAATGCATCTAGCTATGATTTAAATGAAGTTGGTTTGAATACATGATTCAAATTCCAACTCCATATATGATTATTTAAATGCCCTTTATTTGTTTTGTCCAAAACAGAGGACAAACATTGTTCAAACATGCATGAAAATGGTACAGATGGATTCCTTGAATTTTTTTGATAATTTTTCATATATAAATTATTTCATTTGGAGTTACGGTTTAATTTCTATGATTTTTAGAAGTTTAGGCAATTTTCTGGAATTTCCTATAAGAGAATAAATCCAGAAAAGAGTTATTGCGTCAGCATGACGTCACTGTGATGTCAGCGGTCAACGGGCGCGGTCCAGGTCAAACTGACCAGTGGGTCCCGCGTGTCAGTGTCTAACTAAACTAACCTAGTTTAATTAGCAGTAACCTAGGTTAAACTAATTAAATTTAAACCCAAAACTAGATTAATTAGCCGGGCGGGTCCCGCATGTCAGTGGGACAGAGAGGGGGGAGTCAACCCAGCCAGCGGGGTCAAACCACGCCGGTCAGCGGGTCAACCCCTACCGGCGACGTGTCGCCGGCGACGACAGGCGCGGCGGAGCAGCGCGGAAACGCTGCTCCGGCGACCATTTGAACGGAGGAGACTACCTACGGGGAGCTGAGGCTCGCCCGCATCCAGCCGGGGTGGTGGCTCGGCTCGGGGGTGGCCGGAATGGCGCCGACGATGAGCACAGCGGTGACCGGAGCTCAAGTGAGCTCGGGCTCGTGGCTTCGGTGGTCCTAGCGGCGTGGCAACAACAGCTACTAGGTCTTCGCGGTGCGGTGAGAATGTTGGGCACGGTGGCGAGGCCGTTGCGTGGCCGGAGCCACGTCGGCGACGAGGTCAGGAGACGGCACGATCGGGTAAGAAGGGCGCGGCAGCTACGGTGCACAGGGAAGAAAACAGAGAGGGGGAGGACGGCAGCAGCTCACGGCGATCTTCTTGGAGTGGACGGTGAGCTCAGGGAGGACCTGAGGCACTCGGGGCGTTGAGGGGGATCTCCGGCGACGGTGGTCGGGGACGAGCTCGGTGAGGGCAGAGGGGCGCATCCGGCTACGTGTGGCGGACCGAGGAGGTCGAGGCCGTCGAGGCGGAGCTCGCAGGCATGGCGAGGGGTCGAGGGAGAGCCGGTGGCGTCGACTACGGCGGCGGCGGTGGCGTCGACTACAGCGGCGGCGGCCATAGTGGGAGAGGACGAGGGAGAGAGCAGAGAGTGAGGGAGAGGAGCGAGGGGGCTGCGGGGCGTCTCCAGACGCGTCGGGGGCGCCTCGGTGGCAAGCAGGAGGTGGAGCTCGGGCGCACGCGTTGTCGACACACCTCTACCTACTGGCAGAGGTTGAAGACAGCCACTTCAGGCCAGTGGGCTGGGCCGCCAGCTGGAGTTGGGCCAGGTGGGCTGCCAGGTGAGCGCCAGGTAAGCCTCTCTCTCTCTCTCTCTTTTATTTCTGTTTTTGTTTTTCTATTTTTCTGCAACTGTTGGGCTTATTAAAAATACTAAAATGTTTCCAGAAAACCTGAAAATAATTGTGGGCTCTGTTGGGATTATTCCTAACAGCCCTCACTTAAATCCAGAATTATTTGGGCATTTAAAATATTTATTAGCATTTATATGCCCAAATGCAAATACTATATGATTTAATTCAGAGCCCAAATATGACATGGAAAAATGTGCAACACCTCTGGTTACTGTTTCCAGGATTTTCCAAAAATGATGAACATTTTTGAGAGCCATTTGGATTTACTGAAAATATTTTAGTTGAACCTAGTGAATTCCTTTGATGCTAGGGTTTAGGCAAACCTCAATTCAAATTAATTTGAATTTAACATGATGCATGGATGCTCACGGATGCAACTAACTACTAGCAATTCTAGGGCTGTGACAGCGAGCTTAACGATCACGAGCTTAACGAGTCGAGTCGCTCGTTAGTACAGCCCTATATAAGATGATCATGTTTTGTAAAAGTTATCGGCAACTGGCAGGAGCCTTATGGTTGTCACTTTATTGTATGAATGCAACCGCCATGTTGCAAGAGCTTTACTTTATCACTATGCGTTAGCGATAATTGTTGAAGCAATAGTTGGCAAGATGACAATGACGCTACAATGGAGATCAAGGTGTCAAGCCAGTGATGATGGAAATTATGACGGTGCTTTGGAGATGGAGATCAAAGGCACAAGATGATGATGGCCATATCATTTCACATATTTTGATTGCATGTGATGTTTATCTTTTATGCATCTTATTTTGCTTAGTACGACGGTAGCATTATAAGATGATCCCTTACTAAAATTTCAAGGTATAAGTGTTCTCCCTGAGTATGCACTGTTGCGAAAGTTTGTCGTGCCGAGACACCACGTGATGATCGGGTGTAATAAGCTATACGTTCACATACAACGGGTGCAAGACAGTTTTGCATGTGCGGAATACTCGGGTTAAACTTGATGAGCCTAGCATGTACAGACATGCCCTCGGAACACTGGAGACCGAAAGGTCGAACGTGAATCATATAGTAGATATGATCAACATAGAGATGTTCACCACTGAAGACTACTCCATCTCACATGATGATCGGACATGGTTTAGTTGATATGGATCACATGATCATTTAGATGACTTGAGGGATGTCTATCTAAGTGGGAGTTCTTAAGTAATATGATTAATTGAACTTAATTTATCATGAACTTAGTCCTGATAGTATTTGCATATCTATGTTATAGATCAATAGCTCGCGTATAGCTCCCCTGTTTTATTTTTGATATGTTCCTAGAGAAAATTAAGTTGAAAAATGATAGTAGCAATGATGCGGACTGGATCCATGATCTGAGGATTATCTTCATTGCTGCATAGAAGAATTATGTCCTTGATGCACCGCTAGGTGACAGACCTATTGCAGGAGCAGATGCAGACGTTATGAACGTTTGACAAGCTCGGTATGATGACTACTTGGTAGTTTAGTGCACCATGCTTTACAGCTTAGAACCGGGACATCAAAAATGTTTTGAACGACACGGAGCATATGATATGTTCCAAGAGTTGAAATTGGGGGAGAATAGCTCAGCTAGTGAGCATGTGCTCAGAATGTCTGAGTACTACAATCGCTTGAATCAAGTGGGAGTTAATCTTCTAGATAAGATAGTGATTGACAAAGTTCTCTAGTCACTATCACCAAGCTACTAGAATTTTGTGATGAACTATAATAATCAAGGGATGACGAAATGATTCCCGAGCTCTTCGCGATGCTGAA
Organism: Triticum dicoccoides; assembly: GCF_002162155.2. NCBI lineage: Eukaryota > Viridiplantae > Streptophyta > Magnoliopsida > Poales > Poaceae > Triticum > Triticum dicoccoides. Next base: position 395,202,627 of record NC_041384.1, on the reverse strand, counting down.
ATCGACGATGGTAGAAATCAATAAAGAGCATCCAGTGTTGATGGTTAACAAGACCACTAGTTTCAAGAAAAAGGACAATGGAAAGAGAGGAAACTTCAAGAAGAATGTCAAGCAAGTTGCCACTCCCGTGAAGAAGTCCAAAGCTAGACCTAAGCCTGAAACTGAGTACTTCTACTGCAAAAGGGAAAGGTCACTGGAAATGGAACTACCCCAAATACTTGACAAATAAGAAGGATGGCAAAGTGAACAAAGGTATATTTGATATACATGTAATTGATGTGTACTTTACTATTGTTCATAGTAGCCCCTGGGTATTTGATATCGATTCAGTTGCTAAGATTTGTAACTCAAAACAGGAGTTGCAAAATGAACAAATACTAGTTAAGGGCGAGGTGACGATGTGTGTTGGAAGTGATTCCAAGGTTGATAAGATCACCATCGCACACTCCCTTTACCTTCGGGATTAGTGTTAAACCTAAAATAAATGTTGTTTGGTGTTTGAGTTGAGCATGAATATGATTGGATCATGTTTATTGCAATACGGTTATTCATTTAAGTCAAAGAATAATTGTTATTCTGTTTACATGAATAAAACCTTCTATGGTCATACACTCAATATAAATGGTTTATTGAATCTCGATCGTAGTGATACACATATTCATAATATTGATGCCAAAAGATGCAAAGTTGATAATGATAGTGCAACATATTTGCGGCACTGCCATTTAGGTCATATTGGTGTAAAGCGCATGAAGAAACTCCATGAGGATGGACTTTTGGAATCACTTGATTATGAATCATTTGATGCTTGCAAACCATGCCTCATGGGAAAGATAACTAAGACTCCGTTATTCGGAACAATGGAGCGAGCCGTTGACTTATTGGAAATAATACATACCGATATATGCGGTCTGATGAGTGTTGAGGCTCGCAGCGGGTATCGTTATTTTCTGACCTTCACAGATGATTTGAGCAGATATGGGGATATCTACTCGATGAAACACAAGTTTGAAACATTTGAAAAATTCAAAGAATTTCAGAGTGAAGTGGAGAATCATCGTAACAAGAAAATAGAGTTTCTACGATCTGATCGCGGAGGCAAATATTTGAGTGACGAGTTTGGCCTTCATTTAAAACAATGTGGAATAGTTTCACAACTCACGCCACCTGGAACACCACAGCATAATGGTGTGTCCGAACATCGTAACCGTACTTTATTAGATATGCTGTGATCTACGATGTCTCTTACCGATTTACCACTATCATATTGGGGTTATGCATTAGAGCAGCTGCATTCACAATAAATAGGGCACCATCTAAATCCGTTGAGATGACACCGTATGAACTATGGTTTGGCAAGAAACCTAAGTTGTCATTTCTTAAAGTTTGGAGTTGTGATGCTTATGTGAAAAAAAATTCAGCCTGATAAGCTTGAACCCAAATCGGAGAAGTGCGCCTTCATAGGATACCCAAAAGAAACTGTTGGGTACACCTTCTATCACAGATCCGAAGGCAAGATTTTTGTTGCTAAGAATGGATCCTTTCTAGAGAAGGAGTTTCTCTCGAAAGAAGTGAGTGGGAGGAAAGTAGAACTTTATGAGGTAATTGTACCTTCTCTCAATTTGTAAAGTAGCGCATCAGAGAAATCCGTTCCCATGATGCCTACACCAACTAGAGAGGAAGCCACTGATAATGATCATGAAACTTCAGATCAAGTTACTACCGAACCTTGTAGGTCAACCAGAGCACGTTCCGCACCAGAGTGATACGGTAATCCTATTCTGGAAGTCATGTTACTAGACCATGATGAACCTACGAACTATGAGGAAGCGATGATGATCCCAGATTCTGCAAAATGGCTTGGGGCCATGAAATCTGAGATAGGATCCATGTATGAGAACAAAGTATGGACTTTGGTTGATTTTCCCGATGATCGGCAAGCCATTGAAAATAAATGGATCTTCAAGATGAAGACGGACGCTGATGGTAGTGTTACTATCTACAAAGCTCGACTTGTCGCAAAATGTTTTCGACAAGTTCAAGGTGTTGACTACGATGAGATTTTCTCACTTGTAGCGATGCTTAAGTCTGTCTGAATCATGTTAGCAATTGCCACATTTTATGAAATCTGGCAAATGGATGTCAAAACTGCATTCCTTAATGGATTTCTTAAAGAAGAGTTGTATATGATACAACCAAAAGGTTTTGTCAATCCTAAAGGTGCTGAAAAAGTGTGCAAGCTCCAGCGATCCATCTATGGACTGGTGCAAGCATCTCAAAATTGGAATATTCGCTTTGATGAGGTGATCAAAGCATATGGTTTTATACAGACTTACGGTGAAGCCTGTATTTACAAGAAAGTGAGTGGGAGCTCTGTAGCATTTCTGATATTATATGTGGATGACATATTATTAATTGTAAATGATATAGAATTTCTGGATAGCATAAAAGGATATTTGAATAAGAATTTTTCAATGAAAGACCTAAGGGAAGCTACTTATATATTGGGCATCAAGATCTATAGGGATAGATCAAGACGCTTAATAGGACTTTCACAAAGCACATACCTTGACAACATTTTGAAGAAGTTCAAAATGGATCAGTCAAAGGAGTTCTTGCATGTATTGTAAGGTGTGAAGTTGAGTAACACACAAAGCCCGACCACGGCATAAGATAGAGAATGAAAGTCATTCCCTATGCCTCAGCCATAGGTTCTATAAAGTATGCCATGCTGTGTATTAGACCTATTGTGTACCTTGCCATGAGTTTGGAAAGGGGGTACAATAGTGATCCAGAAGTAGATCATTAACAGCAGTCAAAATTATCCTTCGAGGATTAGGGAAATATTTCTCGATTATGGAGGTGATAAAGAGTTCACCGTAAGTTACGCCGATGCAAGCTTTGACACCGATCTGGATGACTCTAAGTCTCGATCTGGATACATATAGAAAGTGGGAGCAATAAGCTAGAGTAGCTCCATGCAGAGCATTGTAAACATAGAAATTTGAAAAATACATATGGATCTGAATGTGGCAGACCCGTTGACTAAAAATTCTCACAGGCAAAACATAATCACACCTTAGTACTCTTTGGGTGTTAATCACATAGCGATGTGAACTTGATTATTGACTATAGTAAACCCTTCAAGTGTTGGTCACATGGCGATGTGATCCACAGGTGTTAATCACATAAAGATGTGAACTATTGGTGTTAAATCACATGACGATGTGAACTAGATTATTGACTCTAGTGCAAGTGGGAAACTGAAGGAAATATGCCCTAGAGGCAATAATAAAGTTGTTATTTATATTTCCTTATATCACGATAAATGTTTATTATTCATGCTAAAATTGTATTAGCCGGAAACTTGATACATGTGTGGATACATAGACAAAACACAGTGTCCCTAGTAAGCCTCTACTAGACTAGCTCGTTAATCAAAGATGGTTAAGTTTCCTAACCATAGACATATGTTGTCATTTGATGAACGGGGTCACATCATTAGGAGAATGATGTGATGGACAAGACCCATCCGTTAGCTTAGCATAATGATCGTTAAGTTTATTGCTATTGCTTTCTTCATGACTTATACATATTCCTTTGACTTTGAGATTATGCAACTCCCGAATACTAGAGGAATACCTTGTGTGCTATCAAACATCACAACGTAACAGGGTGATTATGAAGATGCTCTACAGGTATCTCCAAAGGTGTTTTGTTGGGTTGTCATAGATCGAGATTAGGATTTGTCACTTCGAGTATCGGAGGGGTATCTCTGGGCCCTCTCGGTAATGCACATCATGATAAGCCTTGCAAGCAATGTGATTAATGAGTTAGTTGTGGGATGATGCATTACGGAACGAGTAAAGAGACTTGCCGGTAACGAGATTGAACTAGGTATGAAGATACCGACGATCGAATCTTGGGCAAGTAACATATCGATGACAAAGGGAATAATGTATGTTGTCATTACGGTACGATCGATAAAGATCTTCGTAGAATATGTGGGAACCAATATGAGCATAAAAGTTCCACTGTTGGTTATTGACCGTAGAGGTGTCTCAGTCATGTCTACATAGTTCTCGAACCTGTAGGGTCCACACGCTTAAACTTTCGATGACGATTTTGTATTATATGAGTTATGTGATTTGGTGACCGAATGTTGTTCGGAGTCTTAGATGAGATCACAGACATGACGAGGATTCGCGAAATGGTTGAGAGGTAAAGATTCATATATAGGACGATAGTATTCGGACACCGGAAGTGTTCTGGGGGGTACCGGGTACGTATCGGGTCACCGGAAGGGGTTCCAGGCAACCCCCGGCAAGCTATATGGGCCTAATGGGCCAAGAGTTGGACAGACCAGCCCCAGAAGGGGCTAGTGCGCCTCCTATAGGCCGAATAGGAGGAGAAGGAAAGGAAGGGAAGGGAGAAGGAAAGGGGAGGATTCAGCCTCCCCCTTTCCTTCCCCTCCCCCTCTCTTTCCTCCCCTCCCCCCTCTCTTTCCTTCCCCCTTCGATGGATATGGAAGGGGGAGAGGACAACTTGGAAGAGGCACCCAAGTAGGATTACTCCTACTTGGGGCGCCCCTTGCAGCCCCTCTCCCTCTCCCACCTATATATATGTGGGGGGCACCGCTAGAACAAACAACATTGATTCCTAGCCGTGTGCGGCGCCCCCCTCCACAATTTACGCCTCCGGTCATATTGTCGTAGTGCTTAGGCGAAGCCCTGCGCGGATCACATTACCGTCACCGTCGCCACGCCATCGTGCCGACGAAACTCTCCCTCGACACTTTGCTGGCTCAAGAGTTCGAGGGACGTCATCGAGCTGAACGTGTGCAGAACTCGGAGGTGTCGTACATTCGGTGCTTGATCGGTCGGAACGAGAAGAAGTTTGACTACATCAACCGCGTTGTCAAACGCTTCCGCTTTCGGTCTACGAGGGTACGTGGACACACTCTCCCCCTCTCGTTGCTATGTATCTCCTAGATAGATCTTGCGTGAGCGTAGGAATTTTTTTGAAATTTCATGCTACGTTCCCCAACAGTACTCACTTTGGTTTCTCCAACACGAACTAGCCACCGCTACAATGATCTCAGCTGCTCGGGCTTGCACAAGCTTAAGCTTGGGAGAGGTCACTACCACGTCTACATTAAGATGTGGTGGTATTATTTATAAGTTGTAATGAGGTTGTACTTCAACTTGCTGAGCTTCAAACACTCGTGTTGGTTTGTTCAAACACTTTTTTTTATTTGCTTTCGTTTTTCTTTTTGCCGTTCACGATTTTTTGTTTGCAAGTTAGTTTTCAAAAACCAAAATAGAATAATTTTTGCTTTGCTCTTTTCTTTTCTTTTTGTCCTTGGAGTTATTTCCATTCTTGTTTATATTTTAGAGGAGTTGATCTACGCCGTACAACAAGGAATGCAAGCTTAAGGAACAAAAGTATGTGTACATTCATGATCATGAAGGTATGTCCTATGACTCCCATCTTTTGCATTTGAATTACTTGGAATAGATGTAGTAGTAGCATTTGTGATGTGTGAAAGGGGGAGTAATTCTTTATAATTAAAACAAAGGTTTTGTTCTAGTAGCTGAAATGATTTTGTAGACATTGTTCTATTTAATCTAGATAACCAAGACTTGTCATGGGTCTGTTTTGAAAACAAAAGTGATCATAATCAAGAATAACCAAGCACAAGAGAAAGTCTTCAAAGACTTGGGTGTTGAGAAAATTTGTAAGATGATGTTAGAGATACTGAATCCCATATAATTAATTTTAATAGACTCAATAGCACTTGTGGATTAATTTTTCTAGAGGAACTTAGTTGAAGGGTGAATTGGATTATGCCAAAAATCTGTGTTGTATTCTTACATGGTGCTTTAGCTTCTTGCTAGTGCTATGGCCTTGCTACTCTATCCACGTGTACGTGTGTAAATGTGGTTCTTGATGTTATGCTGAGAACTCCGCTAGCCAATGAACGATCCACCGGAGTTTCGGCTCGGATTTCGGCTATGCGTTTGTTACCGTACTTAGTGAAAAACACTACATCGAGAAAGTGATCACTGCTAAACCTTATGCATGATCACTTATTTGGCATAATCCCTTCACGTGATAACAAAAGTTTTAGCAAATAAGGATTGAGACAAAGTGCTTGAGAGCCTTGATGATGAGACACTCATGGGTGGGTTTAATGGGTTACTCTAGAATCATGTTGTCTTTACATACCTTTCACTCCCTAATGTATTTTTCATTGCTCAAAGAAAAAAAACTCTTCCGTGCGTTCCCGGCAAACAAGTGTTTGCTAGAGGAAATATAATTAGGTGCTACCATATTATTTTATCATGTTGAGCAAGAGCTTTGAGTTGATTATCTTTGCTTCACTAACACTTACATAATAGCCATGCCATTGCTACATCTATACTAAGTTTTCCGGTCAAGAAGCGTAGGACTATCTAGGCGTATTGATCGTAAATGAACCAAAACCTTCTGTTATTTTGGTTTAAACAACTGAGTTTCTTATGATTCAGATTTCTCTCTATGTTGCTTGAGGACAATCAAGTAAAAGCTTGGGGGAGTTGATGAGTGTTATTTTTACACTCTTCTAACTTGAGTTTTACACCGATATGTTTCACTAAAACTGAGATATTCGCTCCGATACATTTCTCTCTGTGACTAATGAATGCATACATTCCAAAAATCCTTTTACTTAGTTTCTGCGGGAAAATGGGCTATTTATGGACAAAATCAAGCCAATACTTGGAAAGGAGTAAAGTGGAGATAGAGGGGGTCAGTGGGAGGTGCACCAGCGGAAACAGAGCAAAAACATCGTTCTATGCGACCACGCCCGCTCGTATGAGCGGCCGTATGGCATGAAAACTGAGGCCTCTCACCCACATGAAAAATATTTATGAAGGGGCCGACGCCAAATGGATAATAGAGCAATCGAGAAGGGAGGGCAGAACAACAACACCATAGCCATCCCCATCAACCCTAGTCGCCATTTCCCATCTCCATAGCCACAACCTTCAGCACTACAGTAGTTCTCAGCAATCTAGTCATACTTGTAATCATATATCACACAAGGCATCCATTGTAAGACATATTACCAATCAATCTATCTACATGATGTGTTCTTCATATGATCTGATCTCCACGTGTGAGTAGTTCGGTAAGGTATGGGTTGAGGCAAGGACCTTGCAACCTGATGTATTTATTGGAGGGATCAATAGAAGGGCTTTGAATTAACCTCTCGTATGTGTACCATAAAATTGTTCCGTCGTTGTCTCTTGTCTCTTTTGCATTCTTCATCCCTGCAGATATCCAGGATCATGGAGAACGAGCCACGAGAAGGGTAAGTGTAACGCCCTCGATGCGGCTATATCTCCTACGTGTCGAAGCACGACTTAGAGGCATAACCACATTGAAAGCAATGTCGCAAGTTAGGCAATCATCACAACATCCCATGTAATATAGATAATAAAAGGGGAGATACATAGTTGGCTTACACTCGCCATGTCAATCAAAGTACATAAATAGCATTACAACAACCAAACACTCATGGCCTGACTATGGTGCCAAAATAAAAGATCAACCCAACATGAGACACGGTCCCGATCGCCCCAACTGGGCACCACTACTGATCATCAGGGAAAGACACATAGTAACGACGAGAAGCTTCATCGAACTCCCACTTGAGCTCACGCGCATCATCTGAAACGGAATCATCAGGCCCTACATCTGGTTTGGAAGTAATATGTGAGCCACAGGGACTCAGCAATCTCGCACCCTCGCGATAAAGACTATTTAAGCTTAATAGGTAAGGTAAGGTAAAATATGTGGAGCTACAGCAAGTGACTAGCATGTATGGTGGCTAACCTGTTCGCAAAAGAGAGTGAGAAGAGAGGGCAAAGCGCGAACGAATAACTAGAGAACAACCTGCGGCAGGCATTACTCCAACACCGTGTTCGCTTCCCGGACTCTGCCGAGAAGAGACCATCACGGTAACTCACACAGTTGATTCATTTTAATTAAGTTAAGGTTCAAGTTATCTACAACCGGACATTAACAAATTCCCATCTGCCCATAACCGCAGGCACGGCTTTCGAAAGTTCAATCCCTGCAGGGGAGTCCCAACTTAGCCCATGACAAGCTCTCACGGTCAACGAAGGAATAGACCTTCTCCCGAGACATTCCGATCAGACTCGGTATCCCGGTTCTACAAGACACTTCGACAAGTTAAAACCAATCCAGCAACACCACCCGTTGTGCCGACAAATCCCGATAGGAGCTGCACATATCTCATTCTCAGGGCACACCGGATAAGCTAAGCGTACGGAAGCCAACGTAACCCAAGTTGCCAAGGGACGGCCCCGCACGATGCTCTAGGTTGGACCAACACTTAGAGAAGCACTGGCCCGGGGGTTTAAAATAAAGATGACCCTTGAGTCCG
>NC_041384.1:395189532-395190701 GCF_002162155.2 Triticum dicoccoides | reverse complement strand
AGTCATTAAACATCCAATCCATTTGTCTGATTATTCCAATCTTAATTATCGAGGCAACCCCGCGAGACGAATAGAGTCTTTGATTGGACACTAACTCTTGATGCAGGATGCGTGCCCGCCAAGACGTAATTTGGACACATCTCCCACTTTGATGCGTAACAAGCACATCTTGATTGGTGACCTCCAAACCACAAATTAAGATCATGTCTGGTCCCGACACAAATATATGGTTGTAAGCATAATACCTCATATCCATGCCTATTTTTATTATAAGTGTTCTTTCAGTCTTAGCTTGATTTACGATCCAGTACGCACCTGGATTTAATTCTCTAACAAAAGCTTGTTTGAGACCCTAGCTTAAAACGACAGTCCTTCCATGGATTCGATAACTCAGGGTCACCTCTGGGGAAAAGGACGAGAGTCCTTTATGTTCCATTTCTGGATCACAAAAGGAAGGAATCATTATAGTACATAAATATAAATTAATTATGAACATGATAATATAACAATACATTTATTGTTGCCCCTAGGACATATTTCCAACAAAGGCATAGATAAATTGATGGACCTTAAAATATGTCAAGTTCATGTACCTCAAAATATCAGTGTGTACTTGTGAAAATTGGCGAAACATTCTATCCCCACAGGTGAGTGTTGCATCACAAAAACATGATAGAGAATGACCAATTTTTGGTATGTGGACACAAGGATTCTAGAGAATGACCAATTTTTGGTATGTGGACACAAGGATTCATGGAAACATTATATGCTTGAGTGTATCATGCCTAAATGTGTGTGGGCCTTATCTTGAAAGGAAGTGTAGAGGTGGCGGCTCATACGCGGGAAATAAAAGCAACTGATTGGATATTCATGTTGATAGAAAATTTGGCTCATAATCATTCGCGAAGGAGAGCTTCGTGTTGATCTTTAAGCGACAAACAAGACACAAAATCAACCATCGGTGATCACTGCAACCTGGATCCCCCCCCCCATCACCATCAATCAGTCTCAATGATAATACGGGAAACCCCCCGCCCCAAAATCAAACAAGGAGGCATTGTGGCCATTGCACGCAATTACAATGGGATGTATGAAGGAGGTACGAGCATTACTTTTGAAGGTATTACGGATATGGAGGCTCTCGAGGCACTTGCCTGCTGAGAGGCTTT
>NC_041384.1:395184037-395189522 GCF_002162155.2 Triticum dicoccoides | reverse complement strand
CCTTAAAATATGTCAAGTTCATGTACCTCAAAATATCAGTGTGTACTTGTGAAAATTGGCGAAACATTCTATCCCCACAGGTGAGTGTTGCATCACAAAAACATGATAGAGAATGACCAATTTTTGGTATGTGGACACAAGGATTCTAGAGAATGACCAATTTTTGGTATGTGGACACAAGGATTCATGGAAACATTATATGCTTGAGTGTATCATGCCTAAATGTGTGTGGGCCTTATCTTGAAAGGAAGTTGTAGAGGTGGCGGCTCATACGCGGGAAATAAAAGCAACTGATTGGATATTCATGTTGATAGAAAATTTGGCTCATAATCATTCGCGAAGGAGAGCTTCGTGTTGATCTTTAAGCGACAAACAAGACACAAAATCAACCATCGGTGATCACTGCAACCTGGATCCCCCCCCCATCACCATCAATCAGTCTCAATGATAATACGGGAAACCCCCCGCCCCAAAATCAAACAAGGAGGCATTGTGGCCATTGCACGCAATTACAATGGGATGTATGAAGGAGGTACGAGCATTACTTTTGAAGGTATTACGGATATGGAGGCTCTCGAGGCACTTGCCTGCTGAGAGGCTTTATCTCTGGCAAATGATCTTCTAGTATGTCGAGTATGTGTGGCGTGTGACTGTATGAACACGATCACCTCTATACAAGAAGGTACGAGAGGTTCATATGGTTATACAGTACATGGAACACTAATCTAACCAAAAAACCAGGAGAAAACTATGAGCGTTATTTTAAGTTAGGCCGGATCATTTTTCGCCGTTGGCCAATGCTTATCTATTTGATGACATAAGGAGTAGCAAACACGAAAAGCCCTATATCAACACCCGATTTTGTCCTGGCATCTGCCCTACTCACGTCGCTAGTTAGCTCACTTCTAAAAGAAACTTGCTACCGCTGGCCCAGCGGAAAAAATATCTCTTGGTTGTTTCATAGACTTGAAAAAGTTCACGTGTTTAAAAATTATTCATGGGTATTAAATGTTATTCAAAGTTTAAAAAAATATTCTTGATTCATAAAAAATATTCATAAATTTTAAAAGATGTTCATGAATTCAAACCATATTCATGAATTTAAAAATGTATTCATAAAATTTAAAATTTTCATGGAATTTTAAAATGATCATAAATTTTGAAGACATTAACGAATTTGAATAAACATTTATGAAATTTAAAAGAACGGAAAAACATTAGAAATAAGGGAAATAGAAAATGAAAGGGAAAACCGGTTGGAAACTCGAATGAATAAAAGAAATGGAAAATGACCCCAAAAGTCGAACCAAACCAAAACTCGTTAAAACAAAGAAACAGACCTCGCAAAATCGGGAACCTCGGATGAAAAGCCGTATCACTCTTAAATGGGCCGCGCGCGTTACTACTATTCATGGTTGTAGTTTTTGTATGATTTTGCCTCTACCTATTCCACGCAACAAGCGTGGAACAGGATTTTTCCCTATTCGTCCGTCGTTGGGCTCCTTTGCAAGTCTGGCCAGTTACGCCCGCCCCATTGGCGTGCTGTAATAACCATTTTGCAAACGGATCCCTGATTTTCCTCGATTCTTCCACCAACGGCGGTCACACTCAAACCATGAGCCGGTGAGCTGCCGCTGCTCCAATCCATGCACGGAAACACCAGCGGCCGCCCAACCACTCGCGCGCTAGCGACCGCATAAACCAACCACCGAAGCAAAACTCGCTCTATCAATCCAATCCATCCCTGCCCCGTGCTTGCGTTGCGATCTCATCTCGCGACCTACGCACCGCTAGGCGTGGCTGCAATGGAGATCGGCGCGGGCGCTGTCCCGGGACGTGTCGCCGCAGCGGTCTTGCTCCTCGTGGGATCGGCGGCGATCGCTGCTGCAGCGGGCGGCGTCGGCGTGGGCAGGCCCTGCTTCGACGCGTGCTTCGACCAGTGCGTGCCGCGCGAGGAGTTCTGGTTCTGCCAGTTCTCCTGCTACCACAGGTGCTCCGGCGGCCGTTCGCCGGCGGCGGTGAAGGCTCGCGACGGCGACAGGGGCGATTGCGAGCACTCGTGCGTGCTCTCCATGTGCGGCCAGCTCCACCCGGACAGCAAGATGATGGCCGTGTGCCTGGACACGTGCCACAAGAGCTATGCGACCAAGGGATGCAGGCGGCCGGGCAGTGCCAGTACAAGTTCGGACATGTGATGCTAAATTGCCCGTGCCAAGCAGCCCTAGTATTGCTAGTTTGAGTCCGACAAAAACTTTCTAGAATTTATTTACAAGTTGATTCCGCAAAAGGACGGGATCAACCATTAGATACAGAATTTGCCAAGTCGCGTGGGCTACGTCTTTCCTCTCACAGAATTTTTTACAGATTGTCAATTTTGTATGAGAGGTTTATTTTGAGCATACCCAATTTGTTAATGCCTACACGGGCACGGGTCTAGTGGCCATAAATCATGAAGGACAGTTCCAAGTAGGACGATGCCGCAAATATATGGTTATGTACGAGCCGTTCATACTGGAACTGACAGCGTGCTGGGATGCTATCATATGTGCGATTGGGCGGGGGATTTCCCGTATTATCATTGAGACTGATTGTCAGGCAGTTGTTACGGCGTGGAAACAAGAAAATGGTCGCTCAGTTGGAGGACAAGTGTGCAAGGACGTGCGGACCTATCTCCATTTCTCCATTACTTTCAGGGTTTTGACCTGAGATGGACAGGACGAGAAGCAAATGCTGCTGCTCATGGCTGAACACATCTCCACACGAGTGAGGAACTCCAGAACCGTCTACGACGCGATAACTTCGGATGCATGGGCGCGTGACCATGGGCCGTCCATCGACCACGCCTCCTTGGAGCAGTTCATGTCCCTGTGGCCCATGGTGGCGGCCACCCAACTGCAGGAGCACGGCAGTGACGTCGTTCACTTGGGCCTGGAGTAAGGAGGGACAGTTCTCGACCAGTTCGGCCTACTAGGCCAAGTTTTGGGGGCTTCAGGTTTCACCCACGGATGCACTCACTTGGGATTCACGGGCACCGCTAAGATGCACGTTCTTTTCCTGGCTGGCCGCTAAGGACAGATGTTGGACCTCGAACCGGTTGGCGCGACGAGGTTTGCCACACCAGACAGCATGCCCGCTATGCGATCAGCATGAGGAAACAATAAACTATCTACTTCTGTATTGCGTCTTCACACGGCAAGTGTGGGCTCGAGTGTTGCCCGCGCTGGCCATGGGACATGTGGAGCCACGCCTGAAAGAGCCGCTAACGGAATGGTACATGCGCAACGAGATGAACAGGCTGTCGAAGCAAAGAGCGAGGCTGATACGCGCTACCTGCTTACTAGTCATTTGGAGGTTTGAAAGCACCGGTGTTGTGTTTGATGGCAAGGCCCCTCGCCTAAGGGACATGCTACGAAAGATCGCTAGCGAATATGTACTATGGAGGGATGCGGGACTGCTACGAGGTGATGAGGACACGCATCGGGGCTTAGAGATAGCACTAGGGAGGGCGCAGGGTGAGTAGTCACATAGCATTGTAGGTGGAGATAGGTGTGGGTTTTATGTAGCCATACCTTGTAAAACTGCGGTGGGGCTCTTTCCACCTTCCTTCTATAATAGATGGTACGCACACTCGTGCGTATTCGAGAAAAAAAATGTTGCTGCTCACTTATGTGCTAAAGAATATCTAGTTTTAGAGTCTATCGCTCTATCTTTTGATATAATCCCTGAATTTTTGATTGATGTTTTGCAATAAGATGTAAACCGCCGAAATGAATAGAATGCCTTGATGGTGGTTAAAAAAAAGAATTTGTGTAGACGACCTTCCTATGACATATCAATATAGCTAGCATTCAATTTTCCCATATTTGGCCCAATCAGAATATGGAGTGTGGTTTATTAAGGTTGTACTCAAGTGCTTGGTGAGCAGGCTAGGTCCTTTGCTTGCCGATATTATCTCGCCGGCTCAGGTGCCTTTATCACATCTTGATAATGCATTGTTAGCTTTTGAATTTATCCACCATATAAAGCAAGAGAAGGACCCCAACAAGGAGTCATTGTGCTTATAAATTAGATTTATCTAAAGCATATGATCAAATTTACTGGAACTCCGGTAAGCAAGTGATGCATACGCTTCGCTCATCGGTGGGTCAATTCGATAATGACATGTGGGATTTATGTGTGATATCATGTAAAATTTAATGGAGCCATTTTGGAACCATTTGCACTATCATGTGGGCTACGTCAAGGCGATCCACTGTTCTCGTACTTACTTTTATTTCTTACCAACAGACTCTCTTCTCTATTCAATAAAGGGATCGTTTCAGGTGAAGCATCCCATGTCATGGTATGTTGTAGGGCGCCCGGAATTTCACATATGTGATTGGCCTATGAAACCCTACTACTCTTTGAAGCCAATGGTCATCAAGCAAGTTAGGTCCAGAGCATTCTTAACAAATTTGTAGAAGGAACCGACCAGAACATTAATCCATGTAGTTGCTCCCTCTTGCTTGGTAATTCTCACCCAAAATCGCAGAGCATGCACAATTACAAGTAGTTATAGTGGGATTTGAAGAAAAATACTAGGGGTCTCATGACACCGGATGGTCGCATGTCAATGTGCAAATTTCTGAATCTTCAAGCCACATACTCTTCAAGCAAATCATACTAAGTGGTTCATGGCATGAGGGGATGAATACCCATCTCAGGCGGGCAAGGAGATATTAATCAAGTCTGTTGCACATGAAATCCCTCCATATATGATGAACGTTTTCGAGCTCCCAGTGGTTGTCTGTGAAGATCTTAATCATGTAGTACACAACTACTGGTGGTCTCTAATGAGGGAAAGCGTAAAACATATTGGAACACATGGAATAGGATCATCAAGCCCATGGGCCAGGGTGATATTGGATTTTGATATTTCCGAATTTTTGACCAAGCTTTGCTCGCTACATAGGCTTGGCCACTGCTAGCAATCCATAAAGACCTTGCGCAAGCGTGTTAAAATTAAAATACTATCCAAATGAAGGCTAAATGTCATTGTTTTCTATGGGAATCAATTCTCTACTTGGGAAGGCAACCAACTATGGGATATGACTTCTAAAAAAGGGTCTCCTTTGGTGTATAGGTAATGGGCAGAGCGTTCAAGTTTGGTGGGACAGCTGGATTCCTCGCATGCCATCAAGGAAATTAGTCACTAAACAAGTGCAATACTGGTTGTGATGGGACTCAAACTCTTGGACCCAATGGCACATGGAATGTTAACCTACTGCGTCAATTCTTCCTCCCTCTAGATGTTAACAAAATCTTAAAAAGGTCGTCCATCTCCCCGGTTGGTCAAGGACTGCCTTTCATGGGCTACAAAGCGAATCAGATACTTCACTGTCAAAATCATTTATCATTTGGCTTTTGATGAGCTCCATCAAGCTTCTACCTGCACTATGAGCAGGGCACCAAACAGACGATATGTCATCTATGGCAGTTGGGGGGG
>NC_041384.1:395181924-395182376 GCF_002162155.2 Triticum dicoccoides | reverse complement strand
GATAAACAGGTGGATTGCTACAAGGCATGTCGGACCAAATGTTTCCACAACCACCCGTACCCCGGGCCAAACCCGGGTCCAAAGCCACCAATGCCGCCCGGACCTCCGAAGCCGATGCCACCGCCCGGACCTCCGAAGCCCATGCCACCGCCGCCGTCGCCCAAGCCGCCCAAGCCAACCCCGCCAAAGGCCAGCTAATAGGCCGAAGACAAAGCCGATGCCGGCGTGCCCGCCACTAGCTGTATCCGCGTCAAGCAACACCAGCAACAGCTGATGGGTGTACGCGACGACGTCTATGCACACATACTTTCAAGTACAACTCACGATATATACAGCACAACAGTATGAGCAGAGCCCTCGAGAGAAAAAACAGTATATGTAGAGGTGTTATGATTGCTCTTATCGATATAGGTTATTCTATAAGATTACTCTATACGAGAAGTAATCCATCA
>NC_041384.1:395177606-395180007 GCF_002162155.2 Triticum dicoccoides | reverse complement strand
GCATCTAGGAGGATCACCGGGCTGCTTGCGAGGGATAGGCACCAGTGCCAGCGCCATGGCTTTGCTTTTTTTAACAAGTCCCTTGGGAAAGAAAGGCATTGTGCGGCTATAATACAACGAATCGTATGCGCCCGACGCGATCGGCCGGAATTTCGGCCGGCCGACCAACACGTATCACTGCCCTCTAGATTAAGCACAATTTTGTCAAGTATCTCGATCATAAATAAGAGGACGCGTTCGTATTTTAATGCGTAAGGTGCTTCTAAGGCTCTTCTCAGTGCTCCGCGTTGTACAGGTGCTAAGCAAGACAAATAGGTAAAATATTTAATGTGGAAGTTATTTAAGAAGGGAGAGAGGAGTTTGATGACCCCACTAAGAACCAATGCCAAGCGCATGGGTCTATGCAAAACACTTTCTCGGCTTCAAGTTTCTCGGCGGCGAGATGGTCGAGTTTGTTTGTGGTGGAGATGATGATGCCGAAGACGATGCAAACGTAGATGAACGGCAGCGAGCAGTCACGTAGGAGATGCTCCTTAAACACCGAATCACCCCTCTCCCGTATAGGATCTAGAAAGGCAGGGTTTCGGAGGCCAGCTCTCCCGTCAACCGTGTATGGGATCACCGACGGCAACAACAGCAGAAGGAACGATAGAGGGCGATGCACTTGGAAGCAGAGCAGATGCGATCTGTTCTTCGTGGCGGCTAGGGTTGGCCAATGACTCAGTTATATAAGCGGGCTACGGTGGAGAGACATGGTCTGGATCCACATCTGAGTCAACAACAACCCATGATCCAATGTCTCAGATCATGGCTCGTCTATTAAGAAATGTCCATCCCTGACCAACAAAAATAAGTGCATAGGTGTGGGCTCGGCTCATTCCTGCAACCCCACGTGTGCGCTGTGACGAGGCGAGGCAAGGCGTAGCGAGGAGGGCGGCGGAGGGGGAGGGCACAAGAACCACTTCTCTTCTCAAGTTCCAATAACATATGAAAGATTATCCCTTATAAGGAGGTCCAACTCCTCTTCCACTCGCGGTTTGGGACTAAACTTTCCAGCAAACCATTGTCATATAACCCACATGGTACCTTAGAGATGTTCTGAATTCCTAGATTGGCCCAAGGCCCACCCTGCATTTCAACAAGGGGAAGGAGTAGGAGGACGATGATTCTGAGGTAGGGTGAGGCACACTTTCGCTTTCGGTCTACGAGGGTACGTGGACACACTCTCCCCCTCTCGTTGCTATGTATCTCCTAGATAGATCTTGCGTGAGCGTAGGAATTTTTTTGAAATTTCATGCTACGTTCCCCAACAGTACTCACTTTGGTTTCTCCAACACGAACTAGCCACCGCTACAATGATCTCAGCTGCTCGGGCTTGCACAAGCTTAAGCTTGGGAGAGGTCACTACCACGTCTACATTAAGATGTGGTGGTATTATTTATAAGTTGTAATGAGGTTGTACTTCAACTTGCTGAGCTTCAAACACTCGTGTTGGTTTGTTCAAACACTTTTTTTTATTTGCTTTCGTTTTTCTTTTTGCCGTTCACGATTTTTTGTTTGCAAGTTAGTTTTCAAAAACCAAAATAGAATAATTTTTGCTTTGCTCTTTTCTTTTCTTTTTGTCCTTGGAGTTATTTCCATTCTTGTTTATATTTTAGAGGAGTTGATCTACGCCGTACAACAAGGAATGCAAGCTTAAGGAACAAAAGTATGTGTACATTCATGATCATGAAGGTATGTCCTATGACTCCCATCTTTTGCATTTGAATTACTTGGAATAGATGTAGTAGTAGCATTTGTGATGTGTGAAAGGGGGAGTAATTCTTTATAATTAAAACAAAGGTTTTGTTCTAGTAGCTGAAATGATTTTGTAGACATTGTTCTATTTAATCTAGATAACCAAGACTTGTCATGGGTCTGTTTTGAAAACAAAAGTGATCATAATCAAGAATAACCAAGCACAAGAGAAAGTCTTCAAAGACTTGGGTGTTGAGAAAATTTGTAAGATGATGTTAGAGATACTGAATCCCATATAATTAATTTTAATAGACTCAATAGCACTTGTGGATTAATTTTTCTAGAGGAACTTAGTTGAAGGGTGAATTGGATTATGCCAAAAATCTGTGTTGTATTCTTACATGGTGCTTTAGCTTCTTGCTAGTGCTATGGCCTTGCTACTCTATCCACGTGTACGTGTGTAAATGTGGTTCTTGATGTTATGCTGAGAACTCCGCTAGCCAATGAACGATCCACCGGAGTTTCGGCTCGGATTTCGGCTATGCGTTTGTTACCGTACTTAGTGAAAAACACTACATCGAGAAAGTGATCACTGCTAAACCTTATGCATGATCACTTATTTGGCATAATCCCTTCACGTGATAACAAAAGTTTTAGCAAATAA
>NC_041384.1:395166670-395171911 GCF_002162155.2 Triticum dicoccoides | reverse complement strand
CGGCGAGGTCGGTGGCGGCGGGCGGCGGCCGGCGAAGATCTGGACCGCGGGGGCCTCCCGCGGGCTCGGGCGGGCCGGCGGCGATGTGGGTTTGGGGAGACACGTGGCAGGCTCCGGTTGGCGGCGGCGGGTCAGGCGGACGTGTCCGGCGGCCGGCGGACGTGTCCGGCCGCGCGGAGAGGAGAGGGACTAGGGTTTCGGGGGAGAAGAACCGCGAATTTCGGGAGGGTGGTGTATATATATGCATAGAGGGAGTTAGGAGTGTCCAAATGAGGTGCGGTTTTCGGCCACGCGATCGTGATCGAACACTCTAGATGATGGAGAGGGTTTTGGTGGGTTTTGGGCCAAAATGGAGGGGTGTTGGGCTGCAACACACACGAGGCCTTTCCGGTCCCTCGGTTAACCGTTGGAGCATCAAACGAAGTCCAAATGGTACGAAACTTGACATGCGGTCTACCGGTAGTAAACCAAGGACACTTGGCAAGTCTCGGTCCAATCCGGAAATGTTTAATCCCCACACACGAAAGAAAGGTAGAAATGACCACCGGAGGAGAACGAAGCACCGGAATGCAAAACGGACAACGGGGAAAATTCTCGGATGCATGAGATAAACACGTATGCAAATGCAATGCACATGATGACATGATATGAGATGCATGATAACGATAACAACACACGGAGACAAAAACCCGAACCCGAGAAAATAAAATAACTTAACGCCGGAAACGGCAAGAGTTGGATTACATATTAGGAAAATCATATCTGGGGTGTTACAGTAAGGGTAGGGAGACTGTGAAGTGTTATTCTGAACACCAGTGATAGAAAGGTTTAGTACGGTAATACAGATCCCATTCATGGGGATTCAGGAGATGGAGTCATTAAACATCCAATCCATTTGTCTGATTATTCCAATCTTAATTATCGAGGCAACCCCGCGAGACGAATAGAGTCTTTGATTGGACACTAACTCTTGATGCAGGATGCGTGCCCGCCAAGACGTAATTTGGACACATCTCCCACTTTGATGCGTAACAAGCACATCTTGATTGGTGACCTCCAAACCACAAATTAAGATCATGTCTGGTCCCGACACAAATATATGGTTGTAAGCATAATACCTCATATCCATGCCTATTTTTATTATAAGTGTTCTTTCAGTCTTAGCTTGATTTACGATCCAGTACGCACCTGGATTTAATTCTCTAACAAAAGCTTGTTTGAGACCCTAGCTTAAAACGACAGTCCTTCCATGGATTCGATAACTCAGGGTCACCTCTGGGGAAAAGGACGAGAGTCCTTTATGTTCCATTTCTGGATCACAAAAGGAAGGAATCATTATAGTACATAAATATAAATTAATTATGAACATGATAATATAACAATACATTTATTGTTGCCCCTAGGACATATTTCCAACAAAGGCATAGATAAATTGATGGGCCTTAAAATATGTCAAGTTCATGTACCTCAAAATATCAGTGTGTACTTGTGAAAATTGGCGAAACATTCTATCCCCACAGGTGAGTGTTGCATCACAAAAACATGATAGAGAATGACCAATTTTTGGTATGTGGACACAAGGATTCTAGAGAATGACCAATTTTTGGTATGTGGACACAAGGATTCATGGAAACATTATATGCTTGAGTGTATCATGCCTAAATGTGTGTGGGCCTTATCTTGAAAGGAAGTTGTAGAGGTGGCGGCTCATACGCGGGAAATAAAAGCAACTGATTGGATATTCATGTTGATAGAAAATTTGGCTCATAATCATTCGCGAAGGAGAGCTTCGTGTTGATCTTTAAGCGACAAACAAGACACAAAATCAACCATCGGTGATCACTGCAACCTGGATCCCCCCCCCATCACCATCAATCAGTCTCAATGATAATACGGGAAACCCCCCGCCCCAAAATCAAACAAGGAGGCATTGTGGCCATTGCACGCAATTACAATGGGATGTATGAAGGAGGTACGAGCATTACTTTTGAAGGTATTACGGATATGGAGGCTCTCGAGGCACTTGCCTGCTGAGAGGCTTTATCTCTGGCAAATGATCTTCTAGTATGTCGAGTATGTGTGGCGTGTGACTGTATGAACGCGATCACCTCTATACAAGAAGGTACGAGAGGTTCATATGGTTATACAGTACATGGAACACTAATCTAACCAAAAAACCAGGAGAAAACTATGAGCGTTATTTTAAGCTAGGCCGGATCATTTTTCGCCGTTGGCCAATGCTTATCTATTTGATGACATAAGGAGTAGCAAACACGAAAAGCCCTATATCAACACCCGATTTTGTCCTGGCATCTGCCCTACTCACGTCGCTAGTTAGCTCACTTCTAAAAGAAACTTGCTACCGCTGGCCCAGCGGAAAAAATATCTCTTGGTTGTTTCATAGACTTGAAAAAGTTCACGTGTTTAAAAATTATTCATGGGTATTAAATGTTATTCAAAGTTTAAAAAAATATTCTTGATTCATAAAAAATATTCATAAATTTTAAAAGATGTTCATGAATTCAAACCATATTCATGAATTTAAAAATGTATTCATAAAATTTAAAATTTTCATGGAATTTTAAAATGATCATAAATTTTGAAGACATTAACGAATTTGAATAAACATTTATGAAATTTAAAAGAACGGAAAAACATTAGAAATAAGGGAAATAGAAAATGAAAGGGAAAACCGGTTGGAAACTCGAATGAATAAAAGAAATGGAAAATGACCCCAAAAGTCGAACCAAACCAAAACTCGTTAAAACAAAGAAACAGACCTCGCAAAATCGGGAACCTCGGATGAAAAGCCGTATCACTCTTAAATGGGCCGCGCGCGTTACTACTATTCATGGTTGTAGTTTTTGTATGATTTTGCCTCTACCTATTCCACGCAACAAGCGTGGAACAGGATTTTTCCCTATTCGTCCGTCGTTGGGCTCCTTTGCAAGTCTGGCCAGTTACGCCCGCCCCATTGGCGTGCTGTAATAACCATTTTGCAAACGGATCCCTGATTTTCCTCGATTCTTCCACCAACGGCGGTCACACTCAAACCATGAGCCGGTGAGCTGCCGCTGCTCCAATCCATGCACGGAAACACCAGCGGCCGCCCAACCACTCGCGCGCTAGCGACCGCATAAACCAACCACCGAAGCAAAACTCGCTCTATCAATCCAATCCATCCCTGCCCCGTGCTTGCGTTGCGATCTCATCTCGCGACCTACGCACCGCTAGGCGTGGCTGCAATGGAGATCGGCGCGGGCGCTGTCCCGGGACGTGTCGCCGCAGCGGTCTTGCTCCTCGTGGGATCGGCGGCGATCGCTGCTGCAGCGGGCGGCGTCGGCGTGGGCAGGCCCTGCTTCGACGCGTGCTTCGACCAGTGCGTGCCGCGCGAGGAGTTCTGGTTCTGCCAGTTCTCCTGCTACCACAGGTGCTCCGGCGGCCGTTCGCCGGCGGCGGTGAAGGCTCGCGACGGCGACAGGGGCGATTGCGAGCACTCGTGCGTGCTCTCCATGTGCGGCCAGCTCCACCCGGACAGCAAGATGATGGCCGTGTGCCTGGACACGTGCCACAAGAGCTATGCGACCAAGGGATGCAGGCGGCCGGGCAGTGCCAGTACAAGTTCGGACATGTGATGCTAAATTGCCCGTGCCAAGCAGCCCTAGTATTGCTAGTTTGAGTCCGACAAAAACTTTCTAGAATTTATTTACAAGTTGATTCCGCAAAAGGACGGGATCAACCATTAGATACAGAATTTGCCAAGTCGCGTGGGCTACGTCTTTCCTCTCACAGAATTTTTTACAGATTGTCAATTTTGTATGAGAGGTTTATTTTGAGCATACCCAATTTGTTAATGCCTACACGGGCACGGGTCTAGTGGCCATAAATCATGAAGGACAGTTCCAAGTAGGACGATGCCGCAAATATATGGTTATGTACGAGCCGTTCATACTGGAACTGACAGCGTGCTGGGATGCTATCATATGTGCGATTGGGCGGGGGATTTCCCGTATTATCATTGAGACTGATTGTCAGGCAGTTGTTACGGCGTGGAAACAAGAAAATGGTCGCTCAGTTGGAGGACAAGTGTGCAAGGACGTGCGGACCTATCTCCATTTCTCCATTACTTTCAGGGTTTTGACCTGAGATGGACAGGACGAGAAGCAAATGCTGCTGCTCATGGCTGAACACATCTCCACACGAGTGAGGAACTCCAGAACCGTCTACGACGCGATAACTTCGGATGCATGGGCGCGTGACCATGGGCCGTCCATCGACCACGCCTCCTTGGAGCAGTTCATGTCCCTGTGGCCCATGGTGGCGGCCACCCAACTGCAGGAGCACGGCAGTGACGTCGTTCACTTGGGCCTGGAGTAAGGAGGGACAGTTCTCGACCAGTTCGGCCTACTAGGCCAAGTTTTGGGGGCTTCAGGTTTCACCCACGGATGCACTCACTTGGGATTCACGGGCACCGCTAAGATGCACGTTCTTTTCCTGGCTGGCCGCTAAGGACAGATGTTGGACCTCGAACCGGTTGGCGCGACGAGGTTTGCCACACCAGACAGCATGCCCGCTATGCGATCAGCATGAGGAAACAATAAACTATCTACTTCTGTATTGCGTCTTCACACGGCAAGTGTGGGCTCGAGTGTTGCCCGCGCTGGCCATGGGACATGTGGAGCCACGCCTGAAAGAGCCGCTAACGGAATGGTACATGCGCAACGAGATGAACAGGCTGTCGAAGCAAAGAGCGAGGCTGATACGCGCTACCTGCTTACTAGTCATTTGGAGGTTTGAAAGCACCGGTGTTGTGTTTGATGGCAAGGCCCCTCGCCTAAGGGACATGCTACGAAAGATCGCTAGCGAATATGTACTATGGAGGGATGCGGGACTGCTACGAGGTGATGAGGACACGCATCGGGGCTTAGAGATAGCACTAGGGAGGGCGCAGGGTGAGTAGTCACATAGCATTGTAGGTGGAGATAGGTGTGGGTTTTATGTAGCCATACCTTGTAAAACTGCGGTGGGGCTCTTTCCACCTTCCTTCTATAATAGATGGTACGCACACTCGTGCGTATTCGAGAAAAAAAATGTTGCTGCTCACTTATGTGCTAAAGAATATCTAGTTTTAGAGTCTATCGCTCTATCTTTTGATATAATCCCTGAATTTTTGATTGATGTTTTGCAATAAGATGTAAACCGCCGAAATGAATAGAATGCCTTGATGGTGGTTAAAAAAAA
>NC_041384.1:395114011-395122254 GCF_002162155.2 Triticum dicoccoides | reverse complement strand
GATAAACAGGTGGATTGCTACAAGGCATGTCGGACCAAATGTTTCCACAACCACCCGTACCCCGGGCCAAACCCGGGTCCAAAGCCACCAATGCCGCCCGGACCTCCGAAGCCGATGCCACCGCCCGGACCTCCGAAGCCCATGCCACCGCCGCCGTCGCCCAAGCCGCCCAAGCCAACCCCGCCAAAGGCCAGCTAATAGGCCGAAGACAAAGCCGATGCCGGCGTGCCCGCCACTAGCTGTATCCGCGTCAAGCAACACCAGCAACAGCTGATGGGTGTACGCGACGACGTCTATGCACACATACTTTCAAGTACAACTCACGATATATACAGCACAACAGTATGAGCAGAGCCCTCGAGAGAAAAAACAGTATATGTAGAGGTGTTATGATTGCTCTTATCGATATAGGTTATTCTATAAGATTACTCTATACGAGAAGTAATCCATCAGCTCTAAGTAAACTGGGTATAAATCATGCATGTATAAGGTATGTGTTGCTGATGTTAGAAGTTGATTCCTTGTGTGAGGATGCGGATGTAACACGACATGTAATTCTTAATATCCACATGCCTCACCAAAACAATGTCTGAGTAACCCACGATTATGATGTTATCAAACTCATTATAAATATGCATGTAATAATTATTGCCTTGCACACACTGCAAAGCTTGATAAGGTCTTTCCAGTGATCTAGTTCTAGATTAGGGAAATGTTTCGTGCCGACCGACCAGCCGAAGCTTCACGTCGCTCTCACATGCACAGTGTGCACATCAGCACATACACATGCACCACACGGGCCTAGCGCTATGATGGCCTCGAAGGCTCAGGCAAACTGCTCCCGGAGACGTGCATACGCGATGGTCCCCATGTGACAGCCCTCCTTTTTCCTCCTCTTAATTATCGCTTGCCTTATCTCTTACCTTTCTTGTACCTCCGACCCGCATCAAACACTACTCCTGCTACAAAAATGTTGCATCCGGCTAAGCAAAACGTCGCATTCATCGAAAAGCTGGAACCGATGAAAGAAAATAGGAGGGGGCAACGAAAGATGCTGGAACCACCGCATATGGGTGTTGCAACCATTGACAGAAAAACTTCAAGCCTAGATCGAAAAAGCTTCAACCCTCAACTTGGGAAGCTTCAACCAGCCACTGTCAAACTGAAAAGGCTGCAACCGTTATGAAAAAAGCTTCAACCATAGGTGGAAAAAGCTTCGACCGTAGATGAAAAAAGCTTCAACCGCATGGGGAATGCTTCAACCTGTGGAAAAAGTTTCAACCTGCATGGAAAAATCTTCAACCACGTGAGAAAAAGCTTCAACCGATGCGCGGTTGGTGAGAGCGGCGACGTGGAGAGCTGCTGCCAGTGGCATGGCGGTACTACGAGGACATGCTATGATGGTGCCTGCTAGGTGCTGCAACGACAAAGGCTTCGACGTGCTACAAGACGACAACGCTTTGTTACGAGGGCGACGACTTTTTGTTGTACGAATGAGGATGGGTGCTTCGACGGCGACGAGGACGGCCGGCGAGCTGGCTGGCATCTAGGAGGATCACCGGGCTGCTTGCGAGGGATAGGCACCAGTGCCAGCGCCATGGCTTTGCTTTTTTTTAACAAGTCCCTTGGGAAAGAAAGGCATTGTGCGGCTATAATACAACGAATCGTATGCGCCCGACGCGATCGGCCAGAATTTCGGCCGGCCGACCAACACGTATCACTGCCCTCTAGATTAAGCACAATTTTGTCAAGTATCTCGATCATAAATAAGAGGACGCGTTCGTATTTTAATGCGTAAGGTGCTTCTAAGGCTCTTCTCAGTGCTCCGCGTTGTACAGGTGCTAAGCAAGACAAATAGGTAAAATATTTAATGTGGAAGTTATTTAAGAAGGGAGAGAGGAGTTTGATGACCCCACTAAGAACCAATGCCAAGCGCATGGGTCTATGCAAAACACTTTCTCGGCTTCAAGTTTCTCGGCGGCGAGATGGTCGACTTTGTTTGTGGTGGAGATGATGATGCCGAAGACGATGCAGACGTAGATGAACGGCAGCGAGCAGTCACGTAGGAGATGCTCCTTAAACACCGAATCACCCCTCTCCCGTATAGGATCTAGAAAGGCAGGGTTTCGGAGGCCAGCTCTCCCGTCAACCGTGTATGGGATCACCGACGGCAACAACAGCAGAAGGAACGATAGAGGGCGATGCACTTGGAAGCAGAGCAGATGCGATCTGTTCTTCGTGGCGGCTAGGGTTGGCCAATGACTCAGTTATATAAGCGGGCTACGGTGGAGAGACATGGTCTGGATCCACATCTGAGTCAACAACAGCCCATGATCCAATGTCTCAGATCATGGCTCGTCTATTAAGAAATGTCCATCCCTGACCAACAAAAATAAGTGCATAGGTGTGGGCTCGGCTCATTCCTGCAACCCCACGTGTGCGCTGTGACGAGGCGAGGCAAGGCGTAGCGAGGAGGGCGGCGGAGGGGGAGGGCACAAGAACCACTTCTCTTCTCAAGTTCCAATAACATATGAAAGATTATCCCTTATAAGGAGGTCCAACTCCTCTTCCACTCGCGGTTTGGGACTAAACTTTCCAGCAAACCATTGTCATATAACCCACATGGTACCTTAGAGATGTTCTGAATTCCTAGATCGGCCCAAGGCCCACCCTGCATTTCAACAAGGGGAAGGAGTAGGAGGACGATGATTCTGAGGTAGGGTGAGGCAAGCTGGAGACGGGGAACACGACATCGTTGCGGTGGCCACTGCTGCTAGAGGTCGAGAACGAGGGAGGGGCATGGCTACTCGAGGTCAAGGTTGGCGTCTCGATGGCGCCCACCCCCAAATCAGATTTATTTTTTTATAATAGCTGCCCATATCAGATTGGTACAAATAAGAGAGGTCAGGGAGAGATTTTTTTCTTGAGACGAAGTCGGAGATAAATGGAGTCTTTTATTAGAAGGGGAGAGACGGAGTCGCGGGATGGAACGAGCACTGGGCCAAATACCAGCCCAGTTAACCATAGTGTGCCAAAAAGGTATGAGGATAGTTGCCCTTTAGAGCATCTACATCGGGCATCCTCAAATCCTCCTCAAACATGTGCGGACGCGATCGCTCAGTGATCGGACATAACAGATAAGAAAAAGAATGACCCAACCAAACCCCCTATCATCCCCATATGTCTGGGCTGTCCGTGAACCCTTATATTGAGGACAAATATATGGAGGATATGAGGGCTCGCAGACGCGTCCGGCAGTCCTCCACATAGGACACGACCCACCCCAGACTATCTTTTTTCTTTCTCTTTCTTCTCTCTCTTCATCTCCACCAATCATGTGCAACTGACCGAACATATGAGGAATAAAATGAGAATGTGACTGGATGGACGAAAAGATAGTGAAGATTGACAGGCAGGCAAATAGGGTGGCGCATGAGATTACTAAATTTTGTTTTGATAGTAGGTCAAACGGTGTTTTATGTAACAGTGTTCTGCCCTACGTGGCTAGCTTTGTAATGAACGATTGTAAGAGTTTTGTTATTTCTGATTAATATATGGGGTGTTTTAAAAAAAAACACGCCCAATCATTGACCGGGCACATCCGTGGAGTTCGGTTGTACATGCTCTTAGGACAGCCAGCCCTTCTCCCGAAAAAAAATTGTGTCAAGTGACATCTAACGGCCAGGAACGTTTAGTACATGTATCAGATGGCCAAAAATGTTAAAGGCGTGAGAGGGCTGGGGTTAGGTGTGATTTTACTGTCCTAATTTTTTTTAGAATCTTGGTAATCTTGGTCTTGTACGATTGCACACTTTACTGTTCGGTCATGACTAATTAAGACGGTTATCGTTTTATTCTCCCATTCCATGGATCCTTCACAAAATGAGCTAGATTAAAATACTAGCAGGTGGAAATATAAAACTGTACCATTTGTTGACTGAAATTGAATTTTTGTCTTGAAGGAATTCAAGTCTGGATCGGAGTGAAAATTTTAGTCACTATACTTAGGGATGAAAATAGCACGGAAACATTTTGGTTTTCTAGTGGGAAAACAGAAACAAAGAGGAAAGTTGAAAATGAAAATGGAAATTTACAAAATAGAAATGGAAGTGGAATCTTTTAAGTGGAAATGAAAACACAAATGGAACAACCTTTTCCGGTGGAATAAGCACGGGAGTGAAACTATCCGTTTCCGTGAATATTGAACTTTCCATTTTCAATATGGGCATATGCTTGTTTATAGCGCAAGGAACACACAATGTGCAAAATGGTCCATGTGTGATGCAACTACTAGAATTGTAGTCTAGTCTACTATTCTGAGTATGACATCAAATCAATATTATTGTTTGAGCTGCACTGCTATGTCAATGTTTTTGATTGTTTTGCGCCTTCAAGTTTTTGTTTGCCAAAACTGAACATTTTGTCTATTTCGTTATGTTTTTGCCTATCATTCAAGGAGTCTTTTGGTTCCGGTTTACACTCGCTTCCATTGCCGTGTCCGTGCCATCTTTGCTCTGTTTTCATTTTCGATAGTATTTGATTCTTTATTTGTTTCCTGTTACACAAAAAAATATGAAGGCAAATGTGGCAGGAACTAGTTTCATCCGTTTTCACTTTGTTTTCATCCCATACTTGATAGGTTCGTGCCTTGTTTTTACTACTTTCAGTTTAGTCTACCTTAGGTATGTTAGGTCTCAGTGCAATAGTCGAATCAAGTACCTAAACCGATTTCCGTGACATCTTCTTATTGATCTAATTATTTGCCACTAGGTTAGGTTGCTTCCTTTCAATTTTAGGACCAGGAACACTTTTCCTCGTCAAACAAATTAGTGTATTTGGGGTAAAAAAATGGTACTCCCTGCAATCCAAATAAGTGTTGTGGTCTTAGTTCAAAATTGAGGTAAAAAAATATTCACAGATTCTAAAAATGGTCATGAATTTAAAGATGCTGAGAAAACATTTTAGAAAATACATGATTGACCTTTTAATAATACATGGCGAACATTTTTTAGGACGATGTGGTTTTTTTTTCTTTTGAAAAGACGCGATGAATTTTTCTTAAACACTTCAAATATTTTATAAGTCGCACGGTGGAGAAAAAAATCAAAAACGAAATAAATAAAAGAAGCAAGACTTTCAACACCCGGGCACCCTTGTAACACCCTCGATGCGACTATAGCTCCCACGTGTCGAGGCACGACTTAGAGACATAATCGCATTGAAGGCATATGTCACAAGTTAGGCAATCTTCACAACATCCCATGTAATATGATAATAAAAGGGGAGATAACATAGTTGGCTTACACTCGCCACGTCAATCAAGTACATAAATAACATTACATCATCCAAACACTCATGGCCCGACTACGGCGCCAAAATAAAAAAAAACCCAACATGCGACACGGTCCCAATCACCCCCAACTGGGCACCACTACTGATCATCAGGAAAGGAAACATAGTAACGTTGAGAGTCTTCGTCGAACTCCCACTTGAGCTCATACGCGTCTGCTGGAGCGGAATCATCAGGCCCTGCATCTGGTGTAATAGTAATCTGTGAGCCACAGGGACTCAGCAATCTCGCACCCTCGCGATCAAGACTATTTAGGCTTATAGGTATGGCAAGGTAAACATAAGTGAAGTTGCAGCAAGCGACTAGCAAATATGGTGGCTAACTTATTCGCAAAAGAGAGCGAGAAGAGGAGGCAAAGCGCGAGCGAGAAACTAGCAAGAAACCTGCGCAAACATTACTCCAACACCGTGTCCACTTCCCGGACTCCGCCGAGATGAGGCCATCACGGTAACACACTCAGTTGATTCATTTCAATTAGTTAAGGTTCAAGTTATCTACAACCCCTGCAGGGGAGTCCCAACTTAGCCCATGACAAGCTCTCACGGTCAACGAAGGAATAGACCTCCTCCCAAGACGTTCCGAGCGAGCAAACTAGCATAGCAAAGATAGTAGTGATTTCGAGGGTGTGATCATCTTGCCTGCACAGTTGTCAGAGTTGACTGGATCCTCGAAAGCAAACTCAACGGGCTCCTCGTTAGCAAACTCGTCTCCCGGCTCTACCCAGACAAGACAAACAAGTAACTAGGATACAATCAACCACGTGCAAGGATCAAGCAATATGATGCAATGATGCTATGCTATGCGGGATGCGATGCGGGATGCAAAATGCAAGATATGACAGGGAATGCATGAACCTGGCCTCAACTTGGAAAACCAAGTGTGCCACTGGAAAGATGAGATGAAATCGCTTGAAAACGATATAAAGAACGCCGGAATCGGAGTTACGGTTTAGAAATGGCAAGCGATTCAAAAATGACACCGGTCTGCGATTTACAGCAAGTAGGCATCTAAATGCAACGAAATGAACATGCTACAGCACCCAAACATGACAACAAAATATATGGCAGGGATGCACACAAGATGCTTAACAAAAGTCTAGCACTGAGCTACGGCCAATTCATCCATTAACAGGTTCAAACAAGCATGGCAAAAATGCATATGGCAAACAGATCTCAGACTTGGTGAAATCAACACTTGTCTGGAATTTCAGATCAGGTAGCCCTCTTCGGAGCAACAAAACTATATGCTACAGGACCTGAACATGGCAAACTAAAGCATGGCATGGAGCTACTCAAAGATCTTAACAAAAGTCCCTTAGTGACCTTGAGCCAAAAGGGATCAGAAAATACAATTGCAAGCATGTGAACATAGCAAAAACATAATCAGTTTTCAGACTTAGTGAAAACTGACACATGCTGAAATATAACTCAAGTAGGCATGTTTACGAGCTCGATGCACTCACTACGGTGCAAGTCATGGCAAGACAAGCATACATACATCAATAAGGCATAAAATGCAAGCTAGACATGGCAAGAACAATAGCATAGCATGCATGGATCAATTACAACATCACCGGCAAAATTGCAAACAAGTTGACAATCTGCCTAGATTCACAAAGTAGCAAAAGTAGAGCTCGATTGACTCAAGCTAGGGTGCTCCATAATTGCAAACAAAGGAATGGATGGATAGAACACTACAAGATTAACAAAACATCCTTACTGATCATCCTCAAAAGAGGCACAGATCACTAGGAAACAACAAAAACATATGGCATCATGAGATAAACAGCTCCAGGACTGTGTGAAATTGCCAAGGCCCTGAAAACAGAATTAGCAAGTGCACCACTTTGCAAGCTTGCACAAGTCACCACACACATCACAAAAATACATGGGTTGCACCTCTGGAAAGATGACAAAACCCTTAACAAACATATGTAGAACTCACGGGCATAGCATGCACACAATAATCATGGCAAAAATGACAAAAGTGCTAAACGGAGTAGCAGATCTGACAATAATCTCAAGTAGCCCTCTTCTAACAGCATTTCGGGCATCAAGATGAGCTCAAATTAAAATGATGCAATGGAACGAAATGATGTACTCTCTGAGATGAACATTTTGATATGCTATATGCATGAATCGGAGCTACGGATGCAAAGTTACGGAGCCGCGAACATGTGCACATGGACTGAAATTTCAAGGACTTGGGAAAAAAACCTCCCAGATTTGGATCTAGGGTTTGGTGGCACGCAAAACGAGGCAAACTCCGGCGGGCACTGTTCACGGCCGGAGCGGGACGTCGCCGGAGGAGGTCGGGGAGGCGGCTGCCGGGGCGGCTCCGGCCGGCGCGGGTCGCCGGAGCGACGAGGGCGGCTGGTGGTGGCGGCGGCGGCGCGGGGAGGCGGCGGCGGCGGCGCGCGGAGGCGGAGGCGGCAGAGCGGGCGAGCAGCCGGGCGGGCGAGGCGACGTAGCCGGGCGGGCGAGGCGGCCCGGATGGCGCGGGAGAGGGCCCGCCTCGGGCCTGGGCGGGCCGGCAGGAGTGCCGGCGGCGGTGGTGACGTGTCACGCGCCCATTGGCTGCGGGTGGCGGCGCAAAGACGTCCGGCGGACGGCGGACATGTCCGGAGAGTGATTGTTAGGGTTTCGAGGAGGAAGGAGATCCGAAAACGGAGGGGATCTATTTATAGCCATAGAGGGAGCTAGGAGAGTCCAAATGAGGTGCGGTTTTCGGCCACGCGATCGTGATCGAACGCTTTAGATGATGGAGCATAGTTAGGTGGGTTTTGGGCCAAATTGAAGGGGTGTTGGGCTGCAACACACACGAGGCCTTTTCGGTCCCTCGGTTAACCGTTGGAGTATCAAACGAAGTCCAAATGATACGAAACTTGACAGGC
>NC_041384.1:395112176-395113247 GCF_002162155.2 Triticum dicoccoides | reverse complement strand
GAATGGACAACGGGGAACATGATATGAGAAGCAAGACAACGACAACAACACACGGAGACAAAACCCGAACCCGAGGAAATAAATATAACTTAGCGCCGGAAACGGCAAGAGTTGGAGTACAAATTGGGAAAGTTACATCCGGGGTGTTACAACACTCCACCACTACGAAAGGATCTCGTCCCGAGATCTAGGACTGAAAGAACGCCGGGTACTCAGAACGGAGGTGATCCTCGCGTTCCCAGGTAGCTTCACGGTCGGTTGACTTTGAGAAATTTGATTGACTTATTGCGAGTCTTGCGTTCTGTCTCTTCAAGAATAGCAACTGGGTGCTCATGATAAGAGAGATCTTCTTGGAGCTCAATGTCCTCGAAGTTGACGGTGCGGTCAGGAGTCTTGAAGCACTTTCGAAGCTGAGAGACATGGAACACGTCATGAACATTTGCAAAGTTTGAAGGAAGCTCGAGTTGATAGGCGAGGTCGCCTCTCTTGCTGACAATCTTGAAAGGTCCCACGTATCTGGGGGCAAGCTTCCCTTTGATACCGAAGCGACGAGTACCTTTCATGGGAGAGACACGGAGGTAAACATGATCTCCGATCTCGAAAGCCAAATCACGGTGCTTACTATCATAGTAGCTCTTCTGACGGGATTGGGCTGCTTTGAGGTTATCTCGAATGACTTTGCGCATTTCTTCTGCCTCTGTGATTAAGTCATTACCCAAAAGCTGACGTTCACCGGTTTCAGACCAGTTGAGAGGGGTACGGCACTTCCTGCCATACAGAATTTCAAAAGGGGCCTTGCCCGAACTTGCTTGAAAACTGTTGTTGTAGGAGAATTCAGCATAAGGAAGACAATCCTCCCACTTCATGCCGAAGGAGATCACACAAGGCCTGAGCATATCTTCAAGAATCTGGTTGACACGCTCGATTTGACCGCTAGTTTGAGGATGGAAAGCTGTGCTGAAGCGGATGTTGGTGCCCATGGCCTTCTGAAAAGAATCCCAAAACTTCGAGGTAAAGATGCTGCCATGGTCTGAAGAGATCACTTGAGGAATACCGTGCAGAGAGACAATA
>NC_041384.1:395111528-395112095 GCF_002162155.2 Triticum dicoccoides | reverse complement strand
GAGAGGTATAGAGTTCCGCCAATTGAGCTGCAGTGATCGACTCTTTGATAGGCAGAAAGTGAGCCACTTTGGTGAGTTTGTCGATGACAACGAATATAGCATCATTGCCACGCTTGGACTTTGGAAAACCAGTCACGAAGTCCATTTCAATGTGGTCAAACTTCCATTCTGGAATGACAAGAGGTTGGAGGAGACCAGCTGGCCTTTGGTGTTCTGCCTTCACTCTTTTTCAGACATCACATTCATTCACGAATTGAGCGATCTCGCGCTTCATTCGAGTCCACCAATAAGCTTGCTTGAGGTCCTGATACATCTTCGTGCTCCCAGGGTGGATGGAGAGGAGAGAATTGTGAGCCTCATTCAAGATCACTTTACGGAGGTCACCTTTGGGTACAACAATACGATCCTCGAAGAAGAGAGTGTCCTTGTCATCAAGGCGGTAGCACTTGTACTTGGACTGACTCTCGGCAATCCCAATCTTCACCTTTTTCACCATAGCATCAAGAAGCTGGGCTTGGCGAATCTGGTCTTCCAAGGTAGGAGAGACTTGAAGGTTGGCGAGGAAAC
>NC_041384.1:395110712-395111218 GCF_002162155.2 Triticum dicoccoides | reverse complement strand
TTCTTCCCAATAGAAGATGTCTCCAAGTCAAAAGAGCATGCACAACTGCCGCCAACTCGAGATCATGAGTGGGGTAGTTCTTCTCATTAGGCTTCAACTGGCGAGATGTATAAGCAACAACTTTCTTCTCTTGCATCAATACTGCGCCAAGACCTTGGAGAGAGGCATCACAAAATCTTCGGCAATAGCTTGCGAGACCGAGGAAGCTACGGAGTTGCTTCACGTTCTGAGGAGGTTCCCAATTCACAATTGCAGACACCTTCTCAGGATTCACGGCAATGCCCTTGGCAGAGATGATATGACCAAGATAAAGAACCTCATCGAGCCAAAATTCACACTTGGAGAACTTGGCGTAGAACTGATGTTCTCTGAGCTTATCAAGAACCAAACGCAAGTTCTTGGCATGATCTTCCTTGTTCTTGGAGAAAACCAGAATGTCGTCGAGATAGACCAAAACGAAGTCATTGGTGTAGGCGTTGAAGATGAAGTTCATCATGCGAGAGAAC
>NC_041384.1:395106903-395109398 GCF_002162155.2 Triticum dicoccoides | reverse complement strand
CAGCATCGGTTGCTGATGGAGTCATGTACCTAGGGTAGGGTCACAGACCTGATCTAAAGTACCCTGCCCGAGGACATCCTTAGAAGAGATCACCTTCCAGTCGACCTACGAGGGACTCACTCGACTGACTTGAAGGACTCGACCATGAAGACTCACTC
The DNA here is from genome assembly GCF_002162155.2 of Triticum dicoccoides. Classification (NCBI taxonomy): domain Eukaryota; kingdom Viridiplantae; phylum Streptophyta; class Magnoliopsida; order Poales; family Poaceae; genus Triticum; species Triticum dicoccoides. The sequence goes on along the minus strand of NC_041384.1, from coordinate 395,109,240 downwards.
GACCACCAGAAGGTCAAGAGGCACTCTGCACCGCAACGGTCTGTAATTAAGTAGACTTTATGATAGTAAAGACACTTTATGTGGGGCGTTACCAGTAACGCCCCGGACTTAACGCACCTTAAACCCTCTCCTACGTGGGCTGGCTGGGGTCCTGGCGCACTCTATATAAGCCACCCCCCTCCACAGGTAGAAGGGTTCGGCACCTTGTAATCCATATACACATAATCCACTCGACCGCCTCCGGGCTCCGAGATGTTGGGCTTTTACTTCCTCCGAGAAGGGCCTGAACTCGTACATCTCTTGTGTTTACAACCTCTCCATAGCTAGGACCTTGCCTCTCCATACCTACCCCCACTCTACTGTCAGACTTAGATCCACGACAGTTGGCGCCCACCGTGGGGCAGGTGTTTTAGCGATTTTGTGGAGAAGTTGCGATTCTTCCGAGTACTTTCATCATGGTGGTTGCTGGAGTTTTGGTTGAGGGTCAAGAGATCCGTCTCGGTGCTCTCACCTTCGTCGCCGACGACTCCGCCTGGCTCCAGGAGGCTCCTCTCGACGTCGATGCGCTCCCCGTCCGCGGTGCGACGCATTTTCGCGCATGTGTCCGCGGCGTTCTGCTGCGGCAACCGTCGACCCCGTATCGGTCGACTCCCCCATCGGCCACCCTCCCGGTCTCCCGCCAGCGCAAGCACTCGGGCCGGTCGAGGCTTCAGCGGTGGGTGAGGCACGCGGTGGCTCGCCAGACGGCCACCACCCAAGTTGCGGCAATCGAGCCCGACGAATCTCTTTACGGCCTGTTCGATCTGTCGACTGGCTCCGTAGAGACTGCATCCGAGTGCGATAGCAGTGATCCAGCGGCGGAAATCCTGATGGTCGACGGGCCCCGCAGTCCCCCTGGCTTCGCCCGTGATGGTGGGGCAGGCGACGGAGGCGACCCCGCACGAGACCACGAAGAGTACCAGCCCGAGCCACTCGACTCTCTGCAAAGAGAGGAACTTCGCCGCAGGAACGTGGATGCCCTGCATACTCCCATCACAGGAGAAACCCCCGAGGCTCGCGCCTTGGAGGAGGCACGTTTGGCCAATTTGGCCGAATGCACTCGCCTGGAGAATCTTCAGCGAGCACTCGACGAGCGCGCGCGGCAACGAGTTCCCGACACCAGTCGACGTCAACTCTTCCCGCCGACTCAGGTATATCGAACCCCAATCCAGAATTTAGTAGCTGCGACCCGTATTGCAGAGTCCATCCAGCCCTCTCAGTCGGAAGCTGGCAGAGGCTTGATGCAGATCAGGGATCTGCTCCGGGCAGCAGGTGATCAGAATTCGGCCGTGTCGCAGTCGCGCAACAGAATTCACAGTCGATCCGTCGCTGCGAATACGGTTCAGTCGGCTCACAGCCCTAGATCGCCTCCGCGGCGTGAAGGGCGCGAGAATCGGCGAGACCAATATGGAGACCGACACGACCGAGATGATAGGCGTCGAGTGCCCAATTCCCCTCCGAGGGGTGGGTCTTACGCTCCTCGGCAGCAAGATGACAGACGTCAGCTCAGTGCGGGGCGAAGAGTTCCAGTCGACCCTAGAGAACCAGGCTTCGACGCGCGATCCATTATCGTGCAAGGCTTGGTCGACCGGAACACAGCCCATCGAGGTGGACTCGACAGAGATGCGCCCACGAGCAGTCGAGTGCATGTTTCTGGTCCGGAATGTTTCAGCAGAGCTATCAGAGCCGCAGTGATCCCTCCCAATTTCAGGTTGGCAACAGGAGTCAGCAAGTTCACTAGTGAGTCTAAGCCTGAAACTTGGCTTGAGGACTACCGAGTGGCGGTTCAGATTGGTGGTGGGAATGACGAGGTGGCCATGAAACATCTGCCCCTCATGTTGGAAGGTTCTGCCAGAGCATGGTTGACTCAGTTACCTCCTAGCAGCATTTACACTTGGGAAGATCTGTCCCGAGTGTTCGTCAGAATGTTTGAAGGAACTTGCAAGCGACCGGCTGGATTGACGGAGCTGCAAGTCTGCGTGCAGAAGACCAATGAGACTCTCAGGGAGTATATTCAGAGATGGATCACTTTGCACCATACAGTGGAGAATGTGTCTGATCATCAGGCAGTCTGCGCCTTCAAGGATGGTGTCAAGAACAGAGAATTGAGTTTGAAATTTGGTCGAACCGGAGACATGACCTTGAGTCGGATGATGGAAATTGCTACCAAGTACGCCAACGGCGAAGAAGAAGACCGACTCCGAAGCGGCAAGCACAAGCCGAGTCAGTCGGAGAAGGGAAACACCAGTCGGAAACAGAAGCGGAAGGCTGAACCGGCAGCTCCTGGAGAGGCTCTGG
>NC_041384.1:395104390-395106893 GCF_002162155.2 Triticum dicoccoides | reverse complement strand
GAGAGGTATAGAGTTCCGCCAATTGAGCTGCAGTGATCGACTCTTTGATAGGCAGAAAGTGAGCCACTTTGGTGAGTTTGTCGATGACAACGAATATAGCATCATTGCCACGCTTGGACTTTGGAAAACCAGTCACGAAGTCCATTTCAATGTGGTCAAACTTCCATTCTGGAATGACAAGAGGTTGGAGGAGACCAGCTGGCCTTTGGTGTTCTGCCTTCACTCTTTTTCAGACATCACATTCATTCACGAATTGAGCGATCTCGCGCTTCATTCGAGTCCACCAATAAGCTTGCTTGAGGTCCTGATACATCTTCGTGCTCCCAGGGTGGATGGAGAGGAGAGAATTGTGAGCCTCATTCAAGATCACTTTACGGAGGTCACCTTTGGGTACAACAATACGATCCTCGAAGAAGAGAGTGTCCTTGTCATCAAGGCGGTAGCACTTGTACTTGGACTGACTCTCGGCAATCCCAATCTTCACCTTTTTCACCATAGCATCAAGAAGCTGGGCTTGGCGAATCTGGTCTTCCAAGGTAGGAGAGACTTGAAGGTTGGCGAGGAAACCTTGAGGAACAACTTGCAGATTAATTTTGCGGAAAGCTTCACAAAGCTCGGGCTGATAAGGCTTGAGAATTAGACTGTTGCAGTAAGCTTTTCTGCTCAAAGCGTCAGCAATCACATTGGCCTTCTCTGGAGTATACTCAATACTCGGATTATACTCTTGAATCATTTCGACCCATCGAGTTTGCCTGAGGTTGAGATTAGGCTGAGTGAAGATGTACTTGAGACTCTTGTGATCAGTGAAAATGTCCACTGTTCTTCCCAATAGAAGATGTCTCCAAGTCAAAAGAGCATGCACAACTGCCGCCAACTCGAGATCATGAGTGGGGTAGTTCTTCTCATTAGGCTTCAACTGGCGAGATGTATAAGCAACAACTTTCTTCTCTTGCATCAATACTGCGCCAAGACCTTGGAGAGAGGCATCACAAAATCTTCGGCAATAGCTTGCGAGACCGAGGAAGCTACGGAGTTGCTTCACGTTCTGAGGAGGTTCCCAATTCACAATTGCAGACACCTTCTCAGGATTCACGGCAATGCCCTTGGCAGAGATGATATGACCAAGATAAAGAACCTCATCGAGCCAAAATTCACACTTGGAGAACTTGGCGTAGAACTGATGTTCTCTGAGCTTATCAAGAACCAAACGCAAGTTCTTGGCATGATCTTCCTTGTTCTTGGAGAAAACCAGAATGTCGTCGAGATAGACCAAAACGAAGTCATTGGTGTAGGCGTTGAAGATGAAGTTCATCATGCGAGAGAACATTGGAGGAGCGTTGGCGAGACCAAAAGACATGACAGTGTATTCATATGAACCAAAGCTTGTCCTGAAAACCGTCTTGGGAATATCTTGCTCACAGATTCGAATCTGATGATAACCCATACGGAGATCAAGCTTGGAGAATACTTGGGCATCTTTGAGTTGTTCGAACAGCTCATTGATGTTGGGAAGTGGGTATTTGTTCTTGATGGTCTTCTTGTTCACTGGACGGTAATCAACACAAAGTCGGTCCGTTCCATCCTTCTTCTTCACAAAAAGAACACCACAACCCCACGGAGAAGAACTAGGTCGGATGAGACCAATTTTCTCTTGAATATCGAGTTGCTTCTTCAGCTCCTTCAACTCTTCAGGTCTGAGCTTGTAAGGACGTTTGCACACAGGTTTTGTGCCAGGCTCAAGATCAATAACGAATTCAACTGGCCGGTGCGGAGGCATTCCTGGAAGCTCTTCTGGAAAGACGTCTTGATATTCGCAAACGACTGGAATTTGCGACATAGCATCCAGTTCACCCCTTTCATTGAGAGAAAATAGACGGATGGTATTATCACGAGCGGCAAAGACAATCACATCCTCAGACGAATGAGTCAATTGAATCTGCCTGGCTGCACAATCAAGCTGAGTCTTGTGCTTAGAAAGCCAATCCATCCCGAGAATAAGATCAATATCCGAGTCACCAAGAACATTTGGAGAGGACAAGAACTTATAGTCACCCAAAGTGATTGTAACATCCGGAACGCATACTTGAGATGTCATTTGACGGGACGGAGAGACAATAGCCAACGATTTCGGCAACACTTGAGTAACAAAATCATGCTTAGATGCAAAAGGTCTCGAGATGAAACAATGCGATGCACCCGTGTCAAAAAGAACTTTTGCAGGAACATCGTTAACAGGAAGGTTACCCATGATCACATCTGACGAGTCCTCTGCCCGAGCTGCATTCATCAAGTTGACCTTGGCATGCTTGGGGTTATGCTTGACCACAGCTGTACTTGTCGATCTGACAGGAGGAGGAGGAAGACGCCTCTGGTTGAAACACTTGTTGGCATAGTGACCCTTCTGTTGGCACTTGTTGCACGTGACCTCTGAAAGCGGACGGTGATACGGAGCACTCGATCTTGGAGCTTGAGATGAAGTCTTGTTCTGAAAGCCAGGGTTGGG
>NC_041384.1:395095592-395098134 GCF_002162155.2 Triticum dicoccoides | reverse complement strand
TCAGCGACGCTCCACTATCAGAGATTTTGCACAACAGAGATGCAACTGGTCGAGTGGCGAAATGGGCGATTGAACTTCTTCCCCTTGATATCAAGTTTGAGGCAAAGAAAGCCATTAAGTCCCAGGCAATAGCAGATTTCCTCGCCGAGTGGATTGAACAGCAGCAGCCGACTAAAGTTCACTCGGAGCATTGGACCATGTTTTTTGATGGCTCTAAGATGTTGAATGGTTCCGGTGCTGGGGTTGTCCTGGTTTCCCCCAGAGGAGATAAGCTCAGATATGTGCTCCAGATTCACTTTGATTCCTCCAACAATGAGGCAGAGTATGAGGCCCTCTTATACGGATTGCGCATGGCCATTTCACTCGGCGTCCGTCGCCTGATGGTCTATGGCGACTCAGATTTAGTGGTCAACCAAATGATGAAGGAGTGGGACGTGAGAAGCCCAGCCATGACTGGATACTGCAGTGCGGTGAGGAAGCTGGAAAAGAAGTTCGAGGGGTTGGAGCTTCATCATATACCCCGACTGAAAAATCAAGCAGCTGATGATCTAGCAAAGATAGGTTCCAAGAGAGAGGCCATTCTGAGTGGTGTGTTCTTGGAGCATATACACACTCCGTCAGCCAAAGAAGACCCTTTCACCGAAGAAGCTCCACAGCCCAAGAGTGCCATGGATCCGACTGAGGTTGAAGTCCCAGCAGTGGTCGACTTGGTCATGGAGGTCTTGGTGGTCATTCCCGACTGGACAGTTCCGTATATCGCGTATATCCTGAGAAAAGAGCTTCCGGAGGATGAGGAAGAGGCTCGACAGATCGTCCATCGATCTAAAGCCTTTACCGTAATCAAAGGACAGTTATATAGAGAAAGCGCGACTGGAGTTGGTCAGAAGTGCATAACACCAGAAGAAGGTCGAATCATCCTTAATGATATCCACTCGGGAACCTGTGGTCATCATGCGTCCTCTCGGACCATCGTGGCCAAAGCATACCAAGCCGGATTTTACTGGCCAAAAGCGAATGAGATGGCAAAGGAAATAGTGGATAAGTGCGAGGGATGTCAGTTCTACTCGAATATGTCGCACAAGCCTGCATCAGCTCTGAAGACCATTCCAGTCGTCTGGCCTTTCGCAGTATGGGGGTTGAACATGGTCGGTCCTTTGAGAACAGGGCGAAGTGGCTTCACGCATGTGCTGGTGGCAGTCGACAAGTTCACCAAGTGGATTGAGGCTAAACCAATCAAGAACCTTGACGCCGGTGCTGCTGTTAGCTTCATCAGGGAACTGATATTCAGATATGGAGTCCCGCACACCATCATTACGGATAATGGGTCGAACTTTGACTCGGAAGAATTCAGGGATTTCTGCAACTCTCAAGGCACACGAGTCGACTACGCTTCGGTCGCCCATCCGCAGACGAATGGACAAGCAGAGCGAGCCAATGGCCTGATTCTCAAGTGATTGAAACCCCGACTGATGCGTGATCTCAAGCATGCAGCTGGAGCTTGGGTCGACGAACTTCCCTCGGTGCTTTGGGGACTGCGGACCACACCTAATCGGTCGACCGGAAGAACTCCATTCTTCTTGGTCTACGGAGCTGAAGCAGTCTTGCCGAGTGATCTTCTCCACAATGCTCCTCGAGTTGAGATCTACAACGAAGCGGAAGCTGAACAAGCGCGGCAAGACGCAGTCGACCTTTTAGAGGAAGAAAGGGAGATGGCTCTGATCCGATCGACCATCTACCAACAAGATTTGCGTCGTTTCCACGCCAGAAATGTGAGGGGTCGAGCCTTCCAGGAAGGAGATTTAGTTCTCCGAGTGGATCAGAAGAAACCATACAAGCTTGCTCCTTCTTGGGAAGGACCCTTCATCATCACCAAAGTTCTCCACAATGGGGCGTACCGTCTTTACAACGTCGAACATAATATCGACGAGCCCCGAGCTTGGAATGCGGAACTACTCCGCCCATTCTACACTTAAGTTTATCACTCGGACGAGTTGCAATAAAGTACTCCTGTAGTTCATGGATTTCAAAATAATAGTGTCATAGTTCCTCCATAATTTTTGTCACTTTTTATTTTTGTCCAATAAAATTTTCCCCTCAGTGGGTGACTTAGCCGCGAATCCGTTTCGCCTAAGTTTGTAAAAATCCTTACCGAGTGGTGAGCCAGACTCCCACTCGGAGGCTTAGCTGCGAATCCGTTTCGCCTAAGTTATAAAAATCCTACCGAGTGGTAAGCCAGACTTCCACTCGGAGGCTTAGCTGCAGTCCAAGTACTCGCCTAAGATATAAAAAATCCTATCGAGTGAAGAGCAAACCTCTCACTCGGGGGCTTAGCTGCAGTCCAAGTACTCGCCTAAGATATAAAAAATCCTACCGAGTGGTAAGCCAGACTTCCACTCGGAGGCTTAGCTGCAGTCCAAGTACTCGCCTAAAATATAAAAAATCCTACCGAGTGAAGAGCAAACCTCTCACTCGGGGGCTTAGCTGCAGTCCAAGTACTCGCCTAAGATATAAAAAATCCTACCGAGTGGTAAGCCAAACTTCC
>NC_041384.1:395086179-395091463 GCF_002162155.2 Triticum dicoccoides | reverse complement strand
AAACTCTCACACATGGACACAAACGCGGCAAGATAGGCGATAGAATTCGGGGTGAAGTGGTGGAGTTGCGCTCCAAAGAAGTTCAAGAAACCACGGAAGAAAATGCTCGGCGGCAAAGAAAATCCGCGGTCGACATGGGTAGCCAGAAGCACGCACTCACCCTCTTCTGGCTGGGGCTGCCACTCTTTCCCCGGAAGCCTCGCAGCTCCATGAGGGATCAGGCCCTCGTTGGCCATGTCGAGGAGATCCTTCTCCGTGATGGTCGACTGGATCCAATCTCCCTGGACCCAGCCTTTCGGCAGGCGAGATCTAGACGAAGACCCGCCATGACTGGTGGATCTCCCCTTCGCCTTCTCCGTTGCCGACGCCTTCTTCGCGCGTTCCAACACCGCCGTCTTCTCCTTGACCATGGCTGCCGGCGGGACGCGCGAGGGGAAGTTGTGCGGAGGCGAGAGCGAGCGCGTTGGGCGGAGACGAAGGGAGCAAAGAGAGAATGCTGAGGCACTGTTCAAAAAACCCTCGCCGGGCGCATTTATAAGATCCCTTCCGAGTGGATGACAGGTGGGCCCGGTCGATCTAATCATATCCTGAACAGTTACGCGGACGCGATACGTGGCGAAAAAAGCGGCGCGGGGATCGAGGCCTCTATGCCCTGTCCCGTCCGAACACCGCGGTCCGCCCCGCTTCGCGCGCTTCCCCAAATTTCGCATCCCGCGGAATCCGCGAACGGCAGATCGGTGTGCCAAACGCGGGATTTCCTGCGATCCGTCGCTCGGAAATCGGCGAAGCCCAAAGGATCACTCGACGAAGGAAAAGAATGAATCGAGTCGACTGAAGAAAAGTTGCTCACTTTCAACAAAGAGATTTTTTGGTTCAAAACAACGCACGACCAGTATGTGAAGGCTAATCGGAAACAGCATCAACTCCTTCATCACTCAAGCCTCAATCCATTCGGGGGCTAATGATGGAGTCATGTACCTAGGGTAGGGTCACAGACCTGATCTAAAGTACCCTGCCCGAGGACATCCTTAGAAGAGATCACCTTCCAGTCGACCTACGAGGGACTCACTCGACTGACTTGAAGGACTCGACCACGAAGACTCACTCGACCACCAGAAGGTCAAGAGGCACTCTGCACTGCAACGGTCTGTAATTAAGTAGACTTTATGATAGTAAAGACACTTTATGTGGGGCGTTACCAGTAACGCCCCGGACTTAACGCACCTTAAACCCTCTCCTACGTGGGCTGGCTGGGGTCCTGGCGCACTCTATATAAGCCACCCCCCTCCACAGGTAGAAGGGTTCGGCACCTTATAATCCATATACACATAATCCACTCGACCGCCTCCGGGCTCCGAGACGTAGGGCTTTTCCTTCCTCCGAGAAGGGCCTGAACTCGTACATCTCTTGTGTTTACAACCTCTCCATAGCTAGGACCTTGCCTCTCCATACCTACCCCCACTCTACTGTCAGACTTAGATCCACGACAGTTGCCTCAACACAATTGCTGAAAGTCTTTGGCCCGTTAGCAAGGAACTGGTTGAGTGAAGCAAAGTGATTCTGATTGCTGTCTTGATTCCCTTGGTTGCCTTGATTGCGCTCTTGGAGAATTTGCATGATCAATTGTGTGTTTGCATTGGTTGCGGTCATCACAGCTTGCCATGCCTCTGGAGGAGGGGGAGGTGGTGGCGGATCAGGATTCGGAGTCGTGCGCGTTGGAGGAGCCATCCTGAAGAGGTTGACCACCATTAGCACATTAACAGATAAATATTGAAGCTGAATCCAACGGAATGAAAATTGCAACATATAGTCTTCACATCCGAACAAAATGAACGAATGCATTCCTCTTGAAATGGTCACATATCCATAAATTGAGAAGCCACGTAGAATTAAGGTAGAGAAATAAATCAACAAGGTACAGATCAAGAACGAATAATCGGTAAGAAATCCCAATCTCAAACCAATATCCGTGGAAGAAGAACTAGAGCTACAAGAATTCCCACCTATGAAACTCCCGAACCTTTCCGGTTATGCAATCAGGTGTTGGGGATACAGGGGAAGCATAATATCTCACCCAAACTAGCAAATCCTACATCCAACTGTATCCATCCTTCAACACATAACCAAGAAAAACTTCGGAAACCATCTACCTCAACCTTCGAAAAGCATCCATTATACAAGTTATGGCGATACTCCCGAACTCCCGCCCCAGTACTGGGTGGCGTCGAGATTATCTCACCAACGAACTGCATAAAAGAGATTTTCGATGTCGGCGTACTAGACTCAGGTATTCCAGAACTGCAACGATAAAATTATGATGACAACACCTCAGTGCTCAACTCCCTGGGACACTTCCACTAAACCCCTGACAGGAGGCACCAAGACAATGTTCTCATCATAAAACCATCAGAACGATTTCAAGATACCCGCGTGATCCTAAAATTTTTTTAGTGAAATTTGAGAAGAGAAGAGTCAAAACTCTACGTCAGGATGCCTTACCAGAGCGATGAGGAGACTGGGAAGTAAAAAGAATTCCTAAACTCTCCGATATATAATTCCTAAATGACTCAAAACATTTTTCTAGACACAACTCGGCCGCTAAAAAACGATCAAGCAATGGGGCTCCTAAGGTCGGGGAAGGCTCTGATTACCAACTTGTAACACCCTCGATGCGACTATAGCTCCCACGTGTCGAGGCACGACTTAGAGACATAATCGCATTGAAGGCATATGTCGCAAGTTAGGCAATCTTCACAACATCCCATGTAATATGATAATAAAAGGGGAGATAACATAATTGGCTTACACTCGCCACGTCAATCAAGTACATAAATAACATTACATCATCCAAACACTCATGGCCTGACTACGGCGCCAAAATAAAAGAGAACCCAACATGCGACACGGTCCCAATCACCCCCAACTGGGCACCACTACTGATCATCGGGAAAGGAAACATAGTAACGTTGAGAGTCTTCGTTGAACTCCCACTTGAGCTCATACGCGTCTGCTGGAGCGGAATCATCAGGCCCTGCATCTGGTGTAATAGTAATCTGTGAGCCACAGGGACTCAGCAATCTTGCACCCTCGCGATCAAGACTATTTAGGCTTATAGGTATGGCAAGGTAAACATAAGTGGAGTTGCAGCAAGCGACTAGCAAATATGGTGGCTAACTTATTCGCAAAAGAGAGCGAGAAGAGGAGGCAAAGCGCGAGCGAGAAACTAGCAAGCAACCTGCGCAAACATTACTCCAACACCGTGTCCACTTCCCGGACTCCGCCGAGATGAGGCCATCACGGTAACACACTCAGTTGATTCATTTTAATTAGTTAAGGTTCAAGTTATCTGCAACCGGACATTAACAAATTCCCATCTGCCCATAACCGCGGGCACGGCTTTCGAAAGTTCAATCCCTGTAGGGGAGTCCCAACTTAGCCCATGACAAGCTCTCACGGTCAACGAAGGAATAGACCTCCTCCCAAGACGTTCCGAGCGAGCAAACTAGCATAGCAAAGATAGTAGTGATTTCGAGGGTGTGATCATCTTGCCTGCACAGTTGTCAGAGTTGACTGGATCCTCGAAAGCAAACTCAACGGGCTCCTCGTTAGTGAACTCGTCTCCCGGCTCTACCCAGACAAGACAAACAAGCAACAAGGATACAATCAACCACGTGCAAGGATCAAGCAATATGATGCAATGATGATATGCTATGCGGGATGCGATGCGGGATGCAAAATGCAAGATATGACAGGGAATGCATGAACCTGGCCTCAACTTGGAAAACCAAGTGTGCCACTAGAAAGATGAGATGAAATCGCTTAAAAACGATATAAAGAACGCCGGAATCGGAGTTACGGTTTGGAAATGGCAAGCGATTCAAAAATGACACCGGTCTGCGATTTACAGCAAGTAGGCATCTAAATGCAACGAAATGAACATGCTACAGCACCCAAACATGACAACAAAATACATGGCAGGGATGCACACAAGATGCTTAACAAAAGTCTAGCACTGAGCTACGGCCAATTCATCCATTAACAGGTTCAAACAAGCATGGCAAAAATGCATATGGCAAACAGATCTCAGACTTGGTGAAATCAACACTTGAGTGGAATTTCAGATCAGGTAGCCCTCTTCGGAGCAACAAAACTACATGCTATAGGACCTGAACATGGCAAACTAAAGCATGGCATGGAGCTACTCAAAGATCTTAACAAAAGTCCCTTAGTGACCTTGAGCCAAAAGGGATCAGAAAATACAATTGCAAGCATGTGAACATAGCAAAAACATAATCAGTTTTCAGACTTAGTGAAAACTGACACATGCTGAAATATAACTCAAGTAGGCATGTTTACGAGCTCGATGCACTCACTACGGTGCAAGTCATGGCAAGACAAGCATATATACATTAAGAAGGCACAAAATGTAAGCTAGACATGGCAAGAACAATAGCATAGCATGCACGGATCAACTACAACATCATCGGTAAAATTGCAAACAAGTTGACAATCTGCCTAGATTCACAAAGTAGCAAAAGTAGAGCTTGATTGACTCAAGCTAGGGTGCTCCATAATTGGAAACAAAGGCATGGATGGATAGAGCTCTACAAGATTAACAAAACATTCTTACTGATCATCCTCAAAAGAGGCACGGATCACTAGGAAACAACAAGAACATATGGCATTATGAGATAAACAGCTCCAGGACTTAGTGAAATTGCTAAGTCCCTGAAAACAGAATTAGCAAGTGCGCCACTTTGCAAGCTTGCACAAGTGACCACACACATCACAAAAATACATGGGTTGCACCTCTGGAAAGATGACAAAACCCTTAACAAAACATATGTAGAACTCACGGGCATAGCATGCACACAATAATCATGGCAAAAATGACAAAAGTGCTAAACGGAGTAGCAGATCTGACAATAATCTCAAGTAGCCCTCTTCTAACAGCATTTCGGGCATCAAGATGAGCTCAAATGAAAATGATGCAATGGAATGAAATGATGTACTCTCTGAGGTGAACATTTTGATATGCTATATTCATGAATCGGAGCTACGGATGCAAAGTTACGGAGCCGCGAACATATGCACATGGACTGAAATTTCAAGGACTTGGGAAAAAAACAACCTCCCAGATCTGGATCTAGGGTTTTCTGGCACGCAAAACGAGGCAAACTCCGGCGAGCATTGTTCACGACTGGAGCGGGACGTCACCGGAGGAGGTCGGGAGGCGGCTGCCGGGGCGGCTCCGGCCGGCGCGGGTCGCCGGAGCGACGAGGGC
>NC_041384.1:395028904-395085592 GCF_002162155.2 Triticum dicoccoides | reverse complement strand
GAGCGGCTGGGCGGGCGAGGCGGCGCAGCCGGGCGGGCGAGGCGGCCCGGATGGCGCGGGAGAGGGCCCGCCTCAGGCCTGGGCGGGCCGGCAGGAGTGGCGGCGGCGGTGGTGACGTGTCACGCGCCCATTGGCTGCGGGTGGCGGCGCAAAGATGTCCGGCGGACGGCGGACATGTCCGAAGACGGCGGGAGTGATTTTTAGGCTTTCGAGGAGGAAGGAGATCTGAAAACGGAGGGGATCTATTTATAGCCATAGAGGGAGCTAGGAGAGTCCAAATGAGGTGCAGTTTTCGGCCACGCGATCGTGATCGAATGCTCTAGATGATGGAGCAGAGTTAGGTGAGTTTTGGGCCAAATTAGAGGGGTGTTGGGCTGCAACACACACGAGGCCTTTTCGGTCCCTCGGTTAATCATTGAAGTATCAAACAAAGTCCAAATGATACGAAACTTGACAGGTGGTCTACCGGTAGTAAACCAAGGCCGCTTGGCAAGTCTCGTTCCAATCCGGAAATGTTTAATCCCCACACACGAAAGAAAGCTAGAAATGGCCACCGGAGGAGAACGAAGCGCCGGAATGCAAAACGGACAACGGGGAAAATGCTCGAATGCAAGAGACGAACACGTATGCAAATGCAATGCACATGATGACATGATATGAGAAGCATGACAATGACAACAACACACGGAGACAAAACCCGAACCCGAGGAAATAAATATAACTTAGCGCCGGAAACGGCAAGAGTTGGAGTACAAATTGGGAAAGTTACATCCGGGGTGTTACAACCCTACACCCTCTATGAACAATAAATTCAAAAAGAAAATTAAAAAAAAAATAAAAAATATGAAACTTTGAGACATCAAATATGTTCAAACTTTCGATCATCTTGCAAATCTTCAGGTACAAATAACATCCGAGGAGCCCTAAACTAAAAAAATCACCGGTCAAATTTATGTGCACTTTTGAGCAGTGATTTTTTATGAGGGCTCCACGAATGGTATTTTTGGCTGAAATTTTGCAAGAACATCAAATTTTTGATCATCTTTGATCCCTGAAAGTTTTGGATTTTTTGTTTTTCTTTCAGTTTTGTCTGAATTTACTATTCATGAGGTGTATGGGCACCCGGGAGCTGTTACAACTTTCTCATATATAAAATAATCAAATTTTCATGCGAGTGTGGACATGCAACCGAGTCGGATATTTTCAAAACTTCTCAAAATGTATTCAAAATAGATCTTTTTTGAAAGCCCTAGTCACTTGAACCACCAATATGAAACAAAACTTAATTTAGGCTTGTTCTTCAAAAGATATGAAAATTTAAAAATCAAAAGCCAAAAAATAGCACGCACGAGGGACTCGGTGCCCCTGCACTTGCATGCTACAAATCCTCTCCCCATAATGCTGAAACAGTCAGGTAAGAAAGATAACGATGCGAACCAACCTATGGTTGGATGGTTCGAGGAACAGTGGTATCCCCAGCTGACCAGGGTTCAAATATTGGTGCTTGCATTATTCCTGGATTTATTTCAAGATTTCCCGCGATGCGTTTTCGGTGGGAGAAGATGTTCAAATATTGGTGCTTGCATTATTCCTGAATTTATTTCAAGATTTCCGGCGATGCGTTTTCGGTGGGAGAAGATGTTCTCATCGACGACGAGGCGTCTACCATCACTTCGTAAATATGACCGTTTGCGTCTGTACTGTCTTAAAAAAAAGACAACACTAAAACAGCCCGTGCCAAAGAAGTAAACAAACCCAATCTTAAACCATTTTTATCCTACGGTATGTTAGCAAATCCGTTTTTAAAAACTCAACGCTCCAACGCAACGGTCCTGTTCGAGACGAGAGAGAGAGAGAGAGAGAGAGAGTCTTCACCGGGAAGAATCCTAACGTTTAGACGCGCTTGATTTGAACGGCACCGCTCACGCCTTCCGCCCCTGCACAACTGCTGCCGGCGCGTATCCGTTTCCCTTGTGCGCGCGCTCCTGCCCGATATATACGTACAATGCAACGGCCACAGCTAGAAACAGCAACCGCACTGCTGTTGCAAGAACTAGACATCGCCCTGCGTACACGCACTCATCTCTCCCGTAGACACTCATGAGTCTGGCGTGACGATCGACCCTCTCTATAAGACCACCGCCCGCGCGCGCGTTTGATCACGCTACTCCAGAGACCAGAGTGTAGCAATGGCGGCCGGGCGAGCGTGTGCTCTTAGCGCGGTGCTGGTGGTGGTGGTGGCGCCGCTCCTCCTGGCCGGCGCGGCGGACGCCGACTGCTTCGGTTACTGCTTCAAGGACTGCATCGCCAAGGACAAGAACATGATCGACTACTGCAACTACGCCTGCGACAAGACCTGCTACGCGGGCGCGCCCCAGCGGCCCTTGGCGGCGGCTGCCGCCTCCGGCGACATGGGATGCCAGCTCTCCTGCGCCAGGACTTCCTGCCACCGTCTGGATCCAGGTAATCAGATTGGCACAGTTCATGCGCGCCATGAATTAGTAATGCGCAACCACTGCACTCACGTCACGTATGATGAGCCGACAACGACGATGTGGTGGTAAATTCTTTTTGCAGACCGCGAGGCCACTGAGGCCTGCTTCGGGCAGTGCTACGACGGCTGCAAGACCAAGACTCTGCCGAGGCCTCTCCGCGCCGGCGCCGGCATGCCCACCACGTCAGGCCCGGTGGTCGCCGACCTTCCTTCATCCGAGCCGGACCCAGATGACGCCTTTCCTTCATCCGAGCCGGACCCAGATGACGCCCTTCCTTCATCCGAGCCGGACCCAGATGATGCGGTCCGTGCGTCGTCAGAGGCGCCGGAACATCAGGCGATGGGGCCACGTACACCGTTATCGGAGATCCACGCTGCTCCTCCGGCGTCTGCGTGACAAGAACACCTCAGCGTACGGCCGTGACAGTCAGCATTGGCCGACCAATCGATATGTAAGCGCGATCACCAGGTGCGGAGGGATTAGCGCATGGCCGCGTGCTAATGGGTGTACACGTATTATTTATAAACACTGCTGAATGAAGTGTCTTAGGCTACTTGTAACGGGATGTTCTCCGTATCAATATAGTGTACGGGTTTGTTAAACTCAGCTAACGGAGATTAAATCTGGTCCCATTCAGTGCCAGTGGGCCATCTAGAATTATAAAATTTAAAAGAATTTGCTGAGTTAGAAAAGGTGGACAAGGCTGTATTCTTGAGTTTGGATATATGCACTAGATGAAATTTCACATATCTAATGTTGAAAACCGCGGTCAACTATGAAAAAATGTTTGTAGGGTATGAGGAGGAAGACCCACTTCTATACGTTGGATTTAAACAGTTAGAAAGCTCTTGGTACTCTCTTGATAGTGATTAGGACAATGCTAAGAAAATGGCTGAATTTCTTGGACATTTTTATGAGCTCACTCTTAGTGTTTCCGTCACACTCCATGTGATATTTTGCTGAAGTTAATGTTGTGTTGGAAGTGTGGGCTGACAGTGATGATATTTTGCGAAATACATGGCCAAGAAAATGCAAGATAAGCATGATAAGTATTGGGGGCCTTGGCATGCGAAGGTGGTGAATGAGAATGACAAGGGGAATGGGAAAGCAAAGAAAAAAGGAAGAGAAGAATGTGAACATGTTTGTATTTGCTGCAGCTGTTCTTGATCCAAGATTCAAGCTATCAAATTACATAAAACTAGCCATTGAAAGAATGTATGCCGAGTTAAATGGAGACAAAGTTTGGGAGAAGGTGAAAACCTGTGTGCATGCTTTGGTTGCAGAGTACAAAGCTATGTATGCACCAATTGATGCAAGTTAGCATGTGGGTGCTCCATAATCCGAACCAACTCATAAAAGGGCAGGAAGGAAATTGGTGCCTCGGATAAATAAAAAGCTGGGAGTTGTTGTTGGTGGTGAAATTAGCATGAGGAAATCTGAACTTGAGAATACCTACATGAAGAGAATGAAGCAAATAATGATGACTTTGACACTCTAAAATGGTGGAAGGCGTATGCTGCTAGATTCCCAATATTGGTTAGGATGGTCGTGATGTGTTATATTTCCCAGCATCAACGGTTGCATCGGAGTTGAGATTTAGCACAAGTAGATGTATCCTAAATGATTTTAGAATCTCACTTACCTCATTCATGGTCCAAGCTCTTGTTTGTACCCAAGATTGGCTAAGGGGTTCTACTACTATCAACATTGAAGAAGATATGGAGGAATTGTTAATGTTGGAAAAGGGTAACATGTTGTGATTGTCTTCTATGTAATTTCCTTTATTTCTAACTTTGTATGCTTATTACATGTTTACTTCATTTTTTTCAAAACTAATTGAAGAGTTGGTAGTACAAATTCATCCAAGTTGAAGGCACTCCAAGCTAGCAATAGGAAGTCTATTTGCAAGCCATCTGCGCCATCTTGCGCGGCTCCATCCTCTACTTAAACGTTCGTGAGTGAGTTACAAGAAGTTGTCTTGATCATCACTCAATTATTGTAGTACAAGAAAGATGCTCATGTTCTTGTTTCTAACTTTCTACTGTTATCATTCGCAATATATGTTATAAGAAAGATGTTCATGTCTATTTATGTTACAAGAAAGATGCTCCTGCTCATATCTATATATGTTACAATAAATATGCTCCTATTCATGTCTAATTGTCTATATATATATTACAAGATGCTCCTCATCATGTCTATATATATTACAAGAAAGGTATTCTTGTTGGTATCTATATATATTACAAGAAAGATGCTCATGTTTCTAGCTTTCTAGTTTCTACTATTACTATTCACTAGTACACGTCCGTGCTATTAAGACCTTCGCACATGATGAAGAAAAAAACGTGTGTGATGAACACATCACACACAGATATAAAAATATAATTGTGTGTCGAAAAAGCGAACGTGTGCGAAGCTGGAATCATCACACACGCTTATTTGTAAAAACTTGATTGCGATTCGTTGGACACGGTCCGTGTAAACTAAATGTGTGTAATGATTTCCTCATCAGACATGGTTCAATTGTAGGACCCGTGGACGATGCATTGCAAACGCTTTAAAGAATCAAACTGTTTGCGTTGATTTCAGTCATCACGCATGGTTCTTTTGCTAGAACTCTATGCAAATTATGTTCTAGCAATACCAAATAGTTCGTGTGCGTTGTTGCAAAACTGCACATTAGTAGATGGATAAGAACTAGTGGCAGTCCATGAAGGAAATATGCCCTAGAGGCAATAATAAAGTTATTATTTATTTCCTTATATCATGATAAATGTTTATTATTCATGCTAGAATTGTATTAACCGGAAACATAATACATGTGTGAATACATAGACAAACAAAGTGTCACTAGTATGCCTCTACTTGACTAACTCGTTAATCAAAGATGGTTATGTTTCCTAACCATGAACAATGAGTTGTTATTTGATTAACGGGATCACATCATTAAGTGAATGATCTGATTGACATGACCCATTCCATTAGCTTAGCACCCGATCGTTTAGTATGTTGCTATTGCTTTCTTCATGACTTATACATGTTTCTATGACTATGAGATTATGCAACTCCCGTTTGCCGGAGGAACACTTTGTGTGCTACCAAACGTCACAACATAACTGGGTGATTATAAAGGAGCTCTATAGGTGTCTCCAAAGGTACATGTTGGGTTGGCGTATTTCGAGATTAGGATTTGTCACTCCGATTGTCGGAGAGGTATCTCTGGGCCCTCTCGGTAATGCACATCACTTAAGCCTTGCAAGCATTGCGACTAATGAGTTAGTTGCGGGATGATGTATTACAGAACGAGTAAAGAGACTTGCCGGTAACGAGATTGAACTAGGTATTGGAATACCGACGATCGAATCTCGGGCAAGTAACATACCGATGACAAAGGGAACAACGTATGTTGTTATGCGGTCTGACCGATAAAGATCTTCATAGAATATGTAGGAGCCAATATGGGCATCCAGGTCCCGCTATTGGTTATTGACCGGAGACATGTCTTGGTCATGTCTACATTGTTCTCGAACCCGTAGGGTCCGCACGCTTAAGGTTACGACGACAGTTATATTATGAGTTTATGCATTTTGATGTACCGAAGTTTGTTCGGAGTCCCGGATGTGATCACGGACATGACGAGGAGTCTCGAAATGGTCGAGACATAAAGATTGATATATTGAAAGCCTATGTTTGGATACCGGAAGTGTTCCGGGTGAAATCGGAATTTTACCGGAGTACCGGGAGGTTACCGGAACCCCCCGGGAGGTACATGGGCCTTAATGGGCCTTAGTGGAAGAAGAGGAGAGGCGGCCAGGGCTGGGCCGCGCGCCCCTCCCCCCCTAGTCCGAATAGGACAAGGAGAGAGGGGGTCGGCGCCCCCTTCCTTCTCTCTCTCTCTTTTCCCACCTCGCGAGTCCTATTCCAACTAGGATTGGGGGAGAAGTCCTACTCCCGGAGGGAGTAGGACTCCTCCTGGCGCGCCCTATGTGGCCGGCCGGCCTCCCCCTCTTGGTCCTTTATATACGGAGGCAGGGGCACCCCAGAGAGAGACAAGTTGATCCACGTGATCTTATTCTTAGCCATGTGCGGCGCCCCCAGCCACCATAGTCCTCGATAATATTGTAGCGGTGCTTAGGCAAAGCCCTGCGACAGTAGTACATCAAGATCGTCACCACGCCGTCTTGCTGACGGAACTCTTCCCCGACACTTTGCTGGATCGAATCCGGGGATCGTCATCGAGCTGAACGTGTGCTAAAACTCGGAGGTGCCATAGTTTCGGTGCTTGATCGGTCGGGCCGTGAAGACGTACGACTACATCAACCAAACGCTTCCGTTGTCGATCTACAAGGTATGTAGATCACACTCTCCCCTCGTTGCTATGCATCATCATGATCTTGCGTGTGCGTAGGATTTTTTTTGAAATTACTACGTTCCCCAACAGTGGCATCCGAGCCTAGGTTTTATATGTTGATGTTATATGCACGAGTAGAACACAAGTGAGTTGTGGGCGATATAAGTCATACTGCTTACCAGCATGTCATACTTTGGTTCGGCGGTATTGTTGGACGAAGCGGCCCAGACCGACATTACGCGTACGCTTACGCGAGATCGGTTCTCCCGACGTGCTTTGCACAGAGGTGGCTTGCGGGTGACAGTTTCTCCAACTTTAGTTGAACCAAGTGTGGCTACGCCCGGTCCTTGCGAAGGTTAAATCAGCACCAACTTGACAAACTATCGTTGTGGTTTTGATGCGTAGGTAAGATTAGTTCTTGCTTAAGCCCGTAGCAGCCATGTAAAACTTGCAACAACAAAGTAGAGGTCGTCTAACTTGTTTTTGCAGGGTATGTTGTGATGTGATATGGTCAAGACATGATGCTGAATTTTATTGTATGAGATGATCATGTTTTGTAACCGAGTTATCGGCAACTGGCAGGAGCCATATGGTTGTCGCTTTATTGTATGCAATGCAATCGCGATGTAATGCTTTACTTTATCACTAAGCGGTAGCGATAGTCATGGAAGCACAAGCTTGGCGAGACGACAACGATGCTACGATGGAGATCAAGGTGTCACGCCAGTGACGATGGTGATCACGATGGTGCTTCGGAGATGGAGATCACAAGCACAAGATGATGATGGCCATATCATATCACTTATATTGATTGCATGTGATGTTTATCTTTTATGCATCTTATCTTGCTTTGATTGACGGTAGCATTATAAGATGATCTCTCACTAATTATCAAGAAGTGTTCTCCCTGAGTATGCACCGTTGCGAAAGTTCTTCGTGTTGAGACACCACGTGATGATCGGGTGTGATAGGCTCTACGTTCAAATACAACGGGTGCAAAACAGTTGCACACGCGGAATACTCAGGTTAAACTTGACGAGCCAAGCATATACAGATATGGCCTCGGAACACGGAGACCGAAAGGTCGAGCGTGAATCATATAGTAGATATGATCAACATAGTGATGTTCACCAATGAAACTACTCCATCTCACGTGATGATCGGACATGGTTTAGTTGATTTGGATCACGTAATCACTTAGAGGATTAGAGGGATGTCTATCTAAGTGGGAGTTCTTTAAGTAAATTAACTAAACTTAAATTTATCATGAAACTTAGTACCTGATAAGTATCTTGCTTGTTTATGCTTGATTGTAGATAGATGGCTCGTGCTGTTGTTCCGTTGAATTTTAATGCGTTCCTTGAGAAAGCAAAGTTGAAAGATGATGGTAGCAATTACACGGACTGGGTCCGTAACTTGAGGATTATCCTCATTGCTGCACAGAAGAATTACGTCCTGGAAGCACCGCTGGGTGCCAGGCTTGCTGCAGGAGCAACGCCGGATATTGTGAATGTCTGGCAGAGCAAAGCTGATGACTACTCAATAGTTCAGTGTGTCATGCTTTACGGCTTAGAATCGGCACTTCAACGACGTTTTGAACGTCATGGAGCATATGAGATGTTCCAGGAGTTGAAGTTAATATTTCAAGCAAATGCCTGAATTGAGAGATATGAAGTCTCCAATAAGTTCTATAGTTGTAAGATGGAGGAGAACAGTTCTGTTAGTGAGCATATACTCAAAATGTCTGGGTATAATAATCACTTGATTCAATTGGGAGTTAATCTTCCAGATGATTGCGTCATTGACAGAATCTCCAATCACTGCCACCAAGCTACAAGAGCTTCATGATGAACTATAATATGCAAGGGATGAATAAGACTATTCCCGAGCTCTTCGCGATGCTGAAAGCTGCGGAAGTAGAAATCAAGAAGGAGCATCAAGTGTTGATGGTCAACAAGACCACTAGTTTCAAGAAAAAGGGCAAAGGGAAGAAGAAGGGAAACTTCAAAAAGAACAGCAAGCAAGTTGCTACTCAAGAGAAGAAACCCAAAACTGAACCTAAGCCTGAAATTGAGTGCTTCTACTGCAAGCAGACTGGTCACTGGAAACGGAACTGCCCCAAGTATTTGGCGGATAAGAAGGATGGCAAGGTGAACAAAGGTATATGTGATATACATGTTATTGATGTGTACCTTACTAATGCTCGCAGTAGCACCTGGGTATTTGATACTGGTTCTGTTGCTAATATTTGCAACTCGAAACAGGGACTACGGATTAAGCGAAGATTGTCTAAGGACGAGGTGACGATGCGCGTGGGAAACGGTTCCAAAGTCGATGTGATCGCAGTCGGCACGCTACCTCTACATCTACCTTTGGGATTAATATTAGACCTAAATAATTGTTATTTGGTGCCAGCGTTAAGCAAGAACATTATATCTGGATCTTGTTTGATGCGAGACGGTTATTCATTTAAATCAGAGAATAATGGTTGTTCTATTTATATGAGTAATATCTTTTATGGTCATGCACCCTTTAAGAGTGGTCTATTCTTATTGAATCTCGATAGTAGTAACACACATATTCATAATGTTGAAACCAAAAGATGCAGAGTTGATAATGATAGTGCAACATATTTGTGGCACTGCCGTTTAGGTCATATCGGTGTAAAGCGCATGAAGAAACTCCATACTGATGGACTTTGGAACCACTTAATTATGAATCACTTGGTACTTGCGAACCGTGCCTCATGGGCAAGATGACCAAAACACCGTTCTCCGGTACTATGGAGAAAGCAACAGACTTGTTGGAAATCATACATACAGATGTATGTGGTCCGATGAATATTGAGGCTCGTGGCGGATATCGTTATTTTCTCACCTTCACAGATGACTTAAGCAGATATGGGTATATCTACTTAATGAAACATAAGTCTGAAATGTTTGAAAAGTTCAAAGAATTTCAGAGTGAAGTTGAAAATCATCGTAACAAGAAAATAAAGTTTCTACGATTTGATCGTGGAGGAGAATATTTGAGTTACGAGTTTGGTGTACATTTGAAAAATTATGGAATAGTTTCGCAACTCACGCCACCCGGAACACCACAGTGTAATGGTGTGTCCGAACGTCGTAATCGTACTTTACTAGATATGGTGCGATCTATGATGTCTCTTACTGATTTACCGCTATCGTTTTGGGGATACGCTCTAGAGACGTCCGCGTTCACATTAAATAGGGCACCATCAAAATCCATTGAGACGACGCCTTATGAACTGTGGTTTGGCAAGAAACCAAAGTTGTCGTTTCTGAAAGTTTGGGGCTGCGATGCTTATGTGAAAAAGCTTCAACCTGATAAGCTCAAACCCAAATCGGAGAAATGTGTCTTCATAGGATATCCAAAGGAGACTATTGGATACACCTTCTATCACAGATCCGAAGGCAAGACTTTTGTTGCTAAATTCGGAAACTTTCTGGAGAAGGAGTTTCTCTCAAAAGAAGTGAGTGGGAGGAAAGTAGAGCTTGACGAGGTAACTATACCTGCTCTCTTATTGGAAAGTAGTACATCACAGAAAACTGTTTCTGTGACACCTACACCAGTTAGTGAGGAAGCTAATGATGATGATCATGAAACTTCAGAACAAGATACTAGTGAACCTCGTAGATCAACCAGAGTAAGATCCGCGCCAGAGTGGTACGGTAATCCCGTTCTGGAAGTCATGCTACTAGATCATGATGAACCTATGAACTATGAAGAAGCGATGGTGAGCCCAGATTCGGCAAAATGGCTTGAGGCCATGAAATCTGAGATGGGATCCATGTATGAAAACAAAGTATGGACTTTGGTTGACTTGCCCGATGACCGGCAAGCAATTGAGAATAAATGGATCTTCAAGAAGAAGACTGACGCTGACGGTAATATTACTGTCTACAAAGCTCTACTTGTCGCAAAAGGTTTTCGGCAAGTTCAAGGGATTGACTACGATGAGACCTTCTCACCCGTAGCGATGCTTAAGTCTGTCCGAATCATGTTAGCAATTGCCGCATTTTATGATTATGAAATTTTGCATATGGATGTCAAAACTGCATTCCTGAATGGATTTCTGGAAGAAGAGTTGTATATGATGCAACCAGAAGGTTTTGTCGATCCAAAGGGAGCTAACAAAGTGTGCAAGCTCCAGCGATCCATTTATGGACTGGTGCAAGCCTCTCGGAGTTGGAATAAACGCTTTGATAGTGTGATCAAATCATTTGGTTTTATACAGACTTTTGGAGAAGCCTGTATTTACAAGAAAGTGAGTGGGAGCTCTATAGCATTTCTGATATTATATGTAGATGACATATTACTAATTGGGAATGATATAGAATTTCTGGATAGCATAAAGGGATACTTGAATAAGAGTTTTTCAATGAAAGACCTTGGTGAAGCTGCTTACATATTAGGCATTAAGATCTATAGAGATAGATCAAGACACTTAATTGGACTTTCACAAAGCACATACCTTGACAAAGTTTTGAAAAAGTTCAAAATGGATCAAGCAAAGAAAGGGTTTTTGCCTGTGTTACAAGGTGTGAAGTTGAGTAAGACTCAATGCCCGACCACTGCAGAAGATAGAGAGAATATGAAAGATGTACCCTATGCTTCAGCCATAGGCTCTATCATGTATGCAATGCTGTGTACCAGACCTGATGTGTGCCTTGCTATAAGTCTAGCAGGGAGGTACCAAAGTAATCCAGGAGTGGATCACTGGACAGCGGTCAAGAACATCCTGAAATACCTGAAAAGGACGAAGGATATGTTTCTCATATATGGAGGTGACAAAGAGCTCATCGTAAAAGGTTATGTTGATGCAAGCTTTGACACTGATCCGGACGATTCTAAATCGCAAACCGGATACGTGTTTACATTAATCGGTGGAGCTGTCAGTTCGTGCAGTTCTAAACAAAGCGTTGTAGCAAGATCTACATGTGAAGTGGAGTACATAGCTGCTTCGGAAGCAGCAAATGAAGGAGTCTGGATGAAGGAGTTCATATCCGATCTAGGTGTCATACCTAGTGCATCGGGTCCAATGAAGATCTTTTGTGACAATACTGGTACAATTGCCTTGGCAAAGGAATCCAGATTTCACAAGAGAACCAAGCACATCAAGAGACGCTTCAATTCCATCCGGGATCTAGTCCAGGTGGGAGACATAGAGATTTGCAAGATACATACGGATCTGAATGTAGCAGACCCGTTGACTAAGCCTCTTCCACGAGCAAAACATGATCAGCACCAAGGCTCCATGGGTGTTAGAATCATTACTGTGTAATCTAGATTATTGACTCTAGTGCAAGTGGGAGACTGAAGGAAATATGCTCTAGAGGCAATAATAAAGTTATTATTTATTTCCTTATATCATGATAAATGTTTATTATTCATGCTAGAATTGTATTAACCGAAAACATAATACATGTGTGAATACATAGACAAACAAAGTGTCACTAGTATGCCTCTACTTGACTAGCTCGTTAATCAAAGATGGTTATGTTTCCTAACCATGAACAATGAGTTGTTATTTGATTAACGGGATCACATCATTAAGTGAATGATCTGATTGACATGACCCATTCCATTAGCTTAGCACCCGATCGTTTAGTATGTTGCTATTGCTTTCTTCATGACTTATACATGTTCCTATGACTATGAGATTATGCAACTCCCGTTTGCCGGAGGAACACTTTGTGTGCTACCAAACGTCACAACGTAACTGGCTGATTATAAAGGAGCTATACAGGTGTCTCCAAAGGTACATGTTGGGTTGGCGTATTTCGAGATTAGGATTTGTCACTCCGATTGTCGGAGAGGTATCTCTGGGCCCTCTCGGTAATGCACATCACTTAAGCCTTGCAAGCATTGCGACTAATGAGTTAGTTGCGGGATGATGTATTACAGAACGAGTAAAGAGACTTGCCGGTAACGAGATTGAACTAGGTATTGGAATACCGACGATCGAATCTCGAGCAAGTAACATACCGATGACAAAGGGAACAATGTATGTTGTTATGCGGTCTGACCGATAAAGATCTTCGTAGAATATGTAGGAGCCAATATGGGCATCCAGGTCCCGCTATTGGTTATTGACCGGAGACATGTCTTGGTCATGTCTACATTGTTCTCGAACCCGTAGGGTCCCCACGCTTAAGGTTACGATGACAGTTATATTATGAGTTTATGCATTTTGATGTACCGAAGTTTGTTCGGAGTCCCGGATGTGATCACGGACATGACGAGGAGTCTCGAAATGGTCGAGACATAAAGATTGATATATTGGAAGCCTATGTTTGGATATCGGAAGTGTTCCGGGTGAAATCGGGATTTTACCGGAGTACCGGGAGGTTACCGGAACCCCCCGGGAGGTACATGGGCCTTAATGGGCCTTAGTGGAAGAAGAGGAGAGGCGGCCAGGGCTGGGCCGCGCGCCCCTCCCCCTAGTCCGAATAGGACAAGGAGAGAGGGGGCCGGCACCCCCTTCCTTCTCTCTCTCTCTTTTCCCACCTCGCGAGTCCTATTCCAACTAGGATTGGGGGAGAAGTCCTACTCCCGGAGGGAGTAGGACTCCTCCTGGCGCGCCCTATGTGCCCGGCCGGCCTCCCCCTCTTGGTCCTTTATATACGGAGGCAGGGGCACCCCAGAGAGAGACAAGTTGATCCACGTGATCTTATTCTTAGCCGTGTGCGGCGCCCCCAGCCACCATAGTCCTCGATAATATTGTAGCGGTGCTTAGGTGAAGCCCTGCGACAGTAGTACATCAAGATCGTCACCACGCCGTCGTGCTGACGGAACTCTTCCCCGACACTTTGCTGGATCGAAGTCCGGGGATCGTCATCGAGCTGAACGTGTGCTAAAACTCGGAGGTGCCGTAGTTTCGGTGCTTGATCGGTCGGGCCATGAAGACGCACGACTACATCAACCAAACGCTTCCATTGTCGATCTACAAGGTATGTAGATCACACTCTCCCCTCGTTGCTATGCATCATCATGATCTTGCGTGTGCGTAGGAAATTTTTTGAAATTACTACGTTCCCCAACAGTCCACGTGTCTTGTCAAATTAATTGCCCCTGTGGCAAGGCAGACATAAAATGGATTGGACTAGTTTTGTTCCTGGCGGAACGCTTGTCGGCGCGCATCCGTCCCGCTAATTTTTCACCGACTCTCACGCGTCGCCGCCACAATGGTACAATGTGAGTGTCGGTGCCTCTCTTCCCGCGCATCTTCGAGCCTTATAGGCCAGTGGGCGGTAGCTCTAGAAAACCCCTGATAGCCTGAGAGGTCAAGAAAACCCCCATTTATCCACCACCGCAGATCGATCCAATGGCTCCGATATGCTAGAACGATGAGAGGTAGGGTCGGCGCTCGGTTTTTCAGCCCCACGGCGCGTGCTCAACAAGCTTTGCTAGCACGCATTCTTCGGGCCCATGAAGAAAAATGTAAAAATACCTTTGAGTATTTACCAAGCTGCTAGTAGTGGAGGAGTTGCAAGCTCTTCCAGGGGGACACACCAGAGGTCTGGTCCTCGAGGCATCTCTTCTGCTGGAGTTGGGTCACAACGAGAACCTGCTATGGAAAAGAAACCTTCTGATGGTGAAGTATCAAGCCCTTTGAAAAATCGTAAAGATAAGGGGTACCCAAGCCATGGGGTCGAGGGACCAATCAGCCGTGAACTTTTCCCAGATAAAAGCTTGGTGAAGGCTAACACTTCTAGGAAAAGGAAAAACACGAAAATTTCGAGTGATAAACCTCGCAAGGCGGAGTGGTTGCAGAGAAGATATTGATGCTAGAATGGACAAATGACTTATGTCCCAGTTGGTATGACAGTTGAGGGGGCTGTTGGGCGTGCAACCCAGTGATGGAAAGGGTTCTGCAAATGAAACTATCAAGAAGCATAAAATGGAGGGATTCAGTTTTAACTCGATATCGGTGGAGGCTGCTAGTGTGGCGCAGCCCTGCCGAGCGCAATGAATATCCTTAGTCTGGAATAATGAGGTTGTGGGAAGCCTGAGGCAGTTCAAGAACTCTGCAATCTTGTTGAAATGTTCCACCTAGAGGTTGTCTTCTTGTCGGATACCCAAATGCTTGCGAAGAAGTCCAAAGCTTTGGGGAATCAGCTGGGTTTTCTTAAAGCTTCTGGTGTTGACTGCACTGGCTTGAGTGTCCTAGTGCTTTGCTAGACTAGTGATGTGATTGTGTGGCATAACTCTTGCAAGAAGTCACATATTGATGCCTGGGTTGCTTCCATCGTGGGTGTTGGCAGAACTTGGAGGTTCATGGGTTTTCAGGATTTGCGTCAATTCAATCTAGCTATGCTTGGTAAACAAGGATGGAGACTCCTCACAAACCTAAACTCTCTATGCGCTCAAGTGTTGAAAGGAAAGTACTTCCATGACTCTGACTTTTTGTCGGCTAGGAAGAAGAGGAACTGTCCTCACACCTTGGGTGCTATTTTGAAGGGAAGGACTGCTCTTGAGATGGGGTTGATCAGAAGGATCGGGGATGGTGTCTCAACCAACATTTGGCGGATTCCTGAAGCTCCGGGTAACAAACCTCTTTTCAAAAAACCTGAAGCTACTACCTTTGTGGTGTCTAAGCTCATTAGCCCAGATGGTAATTAGAATTTGAACTCTCTCGAGCAAAAATTTTGTGGTCATGACATGCGTTCCGAGTTGTATTCCCTCGGGAAAGCTCTCTAAAGATTTCTGGGCGTGGTCTCCCGAAAAACATGGGAATTGTTCAGTTAGATCAGCCTACCGCTCATCGATTAATGAGTCTCGCATGATCTCTAATCTGGCCACATACTCTGACGCTGACAATGACCTGATTTGGAAGAAGTTGTGGAGTACCCAGGCCCTCCTCCCAGGGTGCGCTGTTTTTGATGGAGGGTTATCCATGAGTTTATGCCCGTTAACTCTTACTTGGCGCGAAGGCATATTGAAGTTCCCAAGTTCTGTGTTGATTGTGGCAACCCAGAAGAAAGTTTCTTTCAGTCCATGATACAGTGCACGTACGCAAAAAGCTTGTTGTCACCATATGAAGAGTAGTTGGGGCATAAAACTTCTTGTCTTCCATCCTCACACCTGGGTTAAGGATCTTATGCACCCTGGTATTTGCAGCTCTTCCATCCTTCTCAATATCATGTGTAGTATGTGGGCAGTCTGGAGCGCTCGCAATGGTAGGAGACATGATGAACCTATATGGCACATTCCGGTTGCTTGTCGTTGGGCAAGCGATTTGGCCTTTGATCTTTCTCAGCCAACCTCTCCCTCTGTGTTGCCAGCTAACCGCAGGGAAGTGGTCTCATGGAACGATCCTCCTACTGATATCATCAAAGTAAATGTGGATGTAGCCTTTAATGCTGGTAATTTTAATGGGTCCTCCGGGGTGGTGGTCAGAGATGTTGATGGTTCGCTTCTTGCCGCTAGGTCTGAATGGTACTCTGCTCTACCGAATGCCTTGGTTGCTGAAGCTCTTGCCTGCAGGGATAGTGCCCACGTTGTTCACAATTGGAGATTGAGACATATCATGGTGGAGTTGGACTACAAGTCCTTAATGGCACCGTGGAAGTCCAGACTGAGCACATGTCGAGCATTCTGCCCATTCTGTTGCGTATTGAAGAACTAAGCAAAAAAAATAATCTTTCTTTTGATTTATCCTATGTTAAACGGGATACAAATGTGACTGCTTATCTTACAACCAAGAGTGTTATAGCCTCTAGTCCTCTATGTATGTGGACAAACTTTATCCCTACCTTTTTGTCTTCGTGCATTCAACACAAATGTAACCTTGCCTCGAGATGAATGAAATTGGCTATTTGATCAAAAAATCATTTATTTGTCTTCTTTTGCAGGAAGTTCATTTAATTGCCAATAGTTAATATTAATAGAATTTCTTTGAATTATAAAAAATGTACATTTGCTAAATTTGTTGTGTTGCATATGTATATTTAGCAATTAATTTTTATTAAATGTTCTGCAACCACGCACAAGGCATATAGTTATTCGCAGTAGTATATGAAGACCGCATGGATTGACGTCACATGTGACAATGTGACATGGTTATTGTATTACTCCCAAGGATCCAGTGGCCGGATTGACTATGCCCGTAATTATAGTTTTAGCATATGCACATGTAAAAAAAAACACACTTGTACCGGATCGAAAAGCTGACCAAACCGTATATACAAGTGAGAAGAAACGAGAGGAAATGCGCGCGCAGCACGAACCCAGTAATTACGCGGGTGCGTGTACATGAAGTCAGAGCAAACAATGTTACAATAACCCGCAGAACCGAACCGAACGAACGCTGCACATGCGCCCGTGCTGGCTCTTGCGCCATGATTAACCATGCTTCTTCTTTCAAAAGAATGCTCCTACATAATTAAACACACTTTTAGTCAGTAGCACACTACCACTATTAGGGAGATTTTTCTTTGATTTCAAATATGCAAGACTCCAGGAACAGCACCCGTGGGCACGTTGTGATGCGTGCATTCCCTTTCTCGTGACTTTGTGCGATTGGAAGATTTGTTGGCAAGAGTTAGGCTAGTCATAGTGGGAGTAACTTAATTAGTAACATAGTGCACTTCAAGAAATTTTTGCTTATATGACAAGTATTTAATGTGAGGTGGTAACATAATATGTTACTGTAATATAGCGCTTTTCAAGACAATATGAGTCTACAAGCTAATAAATGAAGCCATCTATGACACTACTATCATGTTACTTTGCATTATGAAAGTAGTAACTTAGACGAGTGTCATGCATATGACACTAGTCTAAGTTACTCCCCACTATGACTAGCCTTAGGGGTGGATAACACGCTTCTTGACTGTTCATTAAGTTCGTGCTCATTATGACTCGAGCCGTTAAACTTAACGAGCAAACAATTATATTCAGTTCTATTAGTTTAAAGCTCGTTAAACTCCTGAGCACGCGAGCGCTCGTTTTATGATGTGTTACAGCCTACAAGACAAGAGTATGGATGTAATTTTTATGAAGAAAGATGATGACCACAAGAGAAGATGCGCTAGTTTGTTGCCACCTATCGGTTGTGATGGGTTGATAAGATTGACTAGATGAATTGAGATACCAAGAAAATACTTTCATATATATATATAGGGTCACGCTATTTGTCATCCTGAATGATAAATAGTTATTCTTCACCTTCTCTTTCTTTTGACATCAATACACCGTATTTATATGTTTCGTAAATTTTGTCTTATTTCATACATAAAAAATATAAGAAAATACTTGCCGTAAAAAATATTTTATGTTACATAAAATTACAATTGTAAAAACATAGTGTAAAACATACATAAAATGTGAATTTTCTGGTTTATAACCTATATTTTTAATTTTTTATATCAAATTTTACATATTGAATCAATATGCATGTAACTATCTATATTCTAAACATAATTTATTTAGTAACGAACATAAGATTACCTCGGATGAAAATAATTTATTCTGTATCCTGGATGATATATATATAGAGAGAGCGCGCGCGGAGATATGGGTCATACCTACATATGGTATTATTATCTGGACCATCCAATGGAATGGATCAGTAGGTAGCAGCACATTCAATGAGACGTGCGCGAGCCGTGGAAAATGGCTTATGTCAGGGTCGGAACAATACGCCGCGTATAATACACCGTATGTACTACCGCTGGATGAGGCGTGGCAGGCCCACACCCCACGAAACGGCGTTGCGCTCTTGAGTTGGACCGCTGGTCCTTTTGTAACATCGTACTTAGACCTTGGTCCAGAATTTTTGCGTTTATTACTGCTAGAGATTAGCTGAAGCCTGAGAGAGTGGTGGATTGCTCCGGGAACCGGTCGCGGCGTCGGCGGCGATGGAGGCCTGCAGGATCGACGATTTCCCTACGGATGTGGTTAGTACCCCAACGCCTCCCATCCTACCCCCTACCCCCTCGGGGGTCTGCCGATACCCCTGTCTTTCTGTCGGCCGCAGCGCACCGCCGTGCTCCTCACCGGCGGTGCCGTGTTTTTTCTCTGTGCATGCAGGTTGCCAATCTTCCAGGGGGCACCGCGGCCCGCAGATCCCTGTCAAGATAAGGGGAGCGAGATTGGGAGAAGAGACGGGGATGTGCTACGGGATTCATCTGTGACCGCGCACAACAACGGCGCGGAGCCCGACGACGACGGGAGCAAGGGATATGGTCCAACGGAGTCTGGGAGTCGACCGTCAACCGGGATATGCGGTCGCCCGGCTGAATTAAGAGGTAGAGTACGTGGATCAATCTCTGAATTTTTACCCCTCGCAGAGCATTTTACCTGCTGTCCTCTTTCAGGTAGTCTCCATGTTTGTAAATTAGTATGCCTGAATTAGTAAAATCAGGGGTCCTCTGTGTGTGTATTACCAGAAGAGAATAAATTCGTCACTGCGTAAAAAAGGTTGATTATTTGACCAATTGAAGAGTGTGACCGTGGATTGCTTCTCTATTAAACAGAATTGGATCGATGTGGACCTGCGGTTGCGTGTTCTTTTAACTGCCACACAGGTAAAAAGATTTCAGTTAGGGGTGCTTTATCGTTCTCCATGCCCGGCTGCGTTGCCGGCGTGGAGGAGGTTGCTGGTGGTTTGGCTTGCCTTCTGCCACCTAGGTTCATCATGGTGCGGTCAGTCTGACCATTCAACTTTTTTGTTTTGCATTTACTAGAGGAGATTACTGGATAAAGTTTGTTGGAACAAAAAAATGTGAGACAATCAAAAGTGTTTGGGTCCAAATTTGTGTCTGAATCTATGGGTGCGTTATCTTTCATGCCGAAAGAATGCCGCCCAGGTAGGATTGGAGCCCTCGAAAAATCAATAAGGGGCTTTGCGGAGCGAGACGAAGATGAGGTTATTAAGCTAGAGTTAGGCACCACAGCTTCGAATGGGTTTTCATGGAATTTGTCAGGATGATGGGAGGTGTGGCACCGAAAGACCATATCGAAAGGTATGTGGTGTGGACGGTTAATGTTTCCGATTCTGTTCTAACCTCGAGCTAGTAATGATCTCATGTTTCCCTGTTTTCTGAAAATAAATTGCAGATCAGTGCAGAGCTATGGAGGTTGAAATAAGAAGCACACTACCGGATACAGTGCATCGATGGTGTAAGTGGCACGTCTTGAAGAAGTCTAAAGAAAGTTTGGGGGCTGTGTACGGGAAGAGAAATGAATTTAGGCAAGAGGTTCATAGAGTGGTTAACCACATGCTAATAGTGGACGAGTTTGAGAAAGCGTGGGCTCACCTACTAGAGAAGTAGTACAACCTGAGGACACACACATACATGACACAACTCTTTGAGACAAGGGAGAAGTGGGCTAAGCCATGTTTGAAGGGTGTTTTCTGTGCAAAGATGAACAGACCCAAAGGAGTGAAAGTGTGAACCATATGCTTATGAACTTGTGCCACCCGGCTCTCCGATGTATACACTTTTGAGGCAGTACATGAGGTTGCAGTTTGAGCGCCAATCGAATGAGACTTATGAAGTGAAGAGAACTAAAATCGTAAGTGTCATTTGATTGAGACAACAAAATATTGCCGTGTCTGAGATCTAACATTTGTGCTATGCAGGCACGTGTAGTCCTAGGGACAAATTCCTCGATTGAGATACAAGCCAACAAGGAATGCACCCGTGCGACGTTCAAGCAGTTTGAAATCCTATACGATTGGCGAACCATAAGGAAAAATGGAGCAGGGACGTATTCCTAGTGAAAATGATTGACGACGGAGCATGTTTTGAGAGAGAATATGTCCTCTTTGAACATATGGGGATGCTCTGTCGTCATGTTCTGAAGGTACAACCCACATGTAATATTCTCTCTGCAAACTAATTGGTTTTGGCCGGCTAACCAACGTAAGGTGTACTTGCAGGTCATGGATAATATTGGGATGAAAGAAAATACAAAGAGACACATACTGAAAAGGCGGACAAAATATCCAAGAGATATTTTGCCAGATCACTTGAAGCACTACCGGCTGGACCAGATCAACAACACATCCCTAACTTTTCGGCACAACCGGATGTACATTAGGGCGTTGGAACTGGTTCGACTTGGAGACGCAAGTGTTGAGGCATATCAAACTCTGATGGGGCTTTTAGACCAGGCCATGCCGGTGATGGACCCTTTTGACAAATGTCGTGACAGGCTAGGGCTTGGAAGACCGTGGATAACAACAATGTGGCAGATACCGACGGGGAGTGAGCTGGGAGAAGTGTGTGAAGACGACAGAATGTCATGCAGCATGAAGTTTTGGATTAGTGGCACCAAGCAAGAACGGAAACGCTGGCAGATCAGCAATGCCTGAGACAAGGCGTCATACGACGGGATGACCAAGAGAAGTAGGTTTTGCAGCATTTGCAAATCCCAGTGCCACAAAAGAACAACTTCACCGGAGAGAGGGGATATTCCGCAACCGAGGAAGAAATCCAAATGCAGTAAATGCAGTGGTGAAGGGCATAGGAAGAATACTTACGAACGGCAAGCAAGGGAGATGAAGTGAGTTGAAAGCTGGTAGTGTCAAGTGTGCTAATTAAGTTTTTAGTTTGAAAACTGACGTGTGGCTGTGTTTCAGCTTGTGGTTATGGTGTTTTTTTTTTCTTTCTAATTGTGCTATAGGAAACTGACATGTCAAACTGCTCCTTCTTGTTGGCTGGTGCTGTGTCTGAAGCATGGATGGTTGGTGTAGCTTGTAGCCTATGAATTCAAAGGTTGAATGATCAAAGCTGTTGGACTGGTGAAGTCCCCAGCGCAATAAATTTCTCTATTCTGGCTTCCACATGAACGAGTCAAAATCGGTCCAGGTGTGAGCACAACCGGACCATGAAAAATGGCAAACGGCAGGTCAGTAGAAGACCACTCTGGTGTCTATCAATAAATGCGGTCTGCACAATGTCAGGGGCACTGTACAATAAACCTCAAGAACACATCAATACACCATCTTATACCTGCATACACACAGATCCCAAGGAGTAACAATGACTCAGATAATATGATCATATGGTTAGTTCGTTTGTTAAGCTTGTTAAGTTTAACGAGCTGAATTTGGTAATTGGCTCTATTCGTTAAGAAGCGACCTACGAGCTTAGAGCATCTACAACTACAATGAACATATCATGTCCCTCAAACATCTGTGGAAGCGTCCGGTCAGTGTCAGAGCGTGTCCGTTTGAGTCCTTATTTGTTCGTCCATGTAGTCATACTCCTCATTTTCTCAATTATATGTCTGGTCACTTGCTTGTGATTGGTGGAGATGAAGAGAGAAAGAAAAGAAAGAAAAAAGGTGGTCCGAAGTGGGCCGTGTACTACATGAAGTATTGATTGGCTGTGTCCGCAAATCATCATATTCTCCCTACATTTGCTCTCAATACGAGGTTCGCAGACAACCCGAACGCATAGGGATGATAGGAGGGGGCCGACTGGATTGTGTTTTTTCTTCTCACTCATATCTGATCATTGACCGGACATGTTCGTGGACGTTGGAGAAGGATTTGACAAAGCTGGTTGTAGATGCTCTTAGCGAGCCACCCATGCCCGAGTGAGAGCTTTGGATGTCCTCGCGTGCACACAATGGAAAGGCGGCAATAGTAATTACTAGTGCTTAGTACATCTCCAATGCAAACCTCTAAAACAAACACGGTGTTTGTTTAAGGACATGTCCGGATGCGTCCGTGAACAATGGTACAACAAAGGGCTATTTCAAATCAGATTTGAACAAACCAGACAAATTCCATTCAGATTGGATGATTTTCATCTAAACCGGACCAAAATCATTACATTTCTGACATACTTCAACTAAACTACATGACGCAACTCTTTAAGACAAGGAAGAAGTGGGCTAAGCCATGTTTGAAGGGTGTTTTCTGTGCAAATATGAACAGACCCAAAGGAATGAAAGTGTGAACCATATGCTTATGAACTTGTGCCACCCGGCTCTCCGATGTATACACTTTTGAGGCAATACATGAGGTTGTAGTTTGAGCGCCAATCGAATGAGACTTATGAAGTGAAGAGAACTAAAACCGTAAGTGTCATTTGATTGAGACAACAAAATATTGCCGTGTCTGAGATCTAACATTTGTGCTATGCAGGCACGTGTAGTCCTAGGGACAAATTCCTCGATTGAGATACAAGCCAGCAAGGAATGCACCCGTGCGACGTTCAAGCAGTTTGAAATCCTATACGATTGGCGAACCATAAGGAAAAATGGAGCAGGGACGTATTCCTAGTGAAAATGATTGACAACGGATTATGTTTTGAGAGAGAATATGTCCTCTTTGAACATATGGGGATGCTCTGTCGTCATGTTCTGAAGGTACAACCCACATGTAATATTCTCTCTGCAAACTAATTGGTTTTGGCCGGCTAACCAACGTAAGGTGTACTTGCAGGTCATGGATAATATTGGGATGAAAGAAAATACAAAGAGACACATAGTGAAAAGGCAGACAAAATATCCAAGAGATATTTTGCCAGATCACTTGAAGCACTACCGGCTGGACCAGATCAACAACACATCCCTAACTTTTTGGCACAACCGGATGTACATTAGGGCGTTGGAACTGGTTCGACTTGGAGACGCAAGTGTTGAGGCATATCAAACTCTGATGGGGCTTTTAGACCAGGCCATGCCGGTGATGGACCCTTTTGACAAATGTCGTGACAGGCTAGGGCTTGGAAGACTGTGGATAACAACAATGTGGCAGATACCGACGGGGAGCGAGCTGGGAGAAGTATATGTCAAGACGACAAAATGTCATGCAGCATGAAGTTTTGGATTAGTGGCACCAAGCAAGAACGGAAGTGCTGGCAGATCAGCAATGCCTGAGACAAGGCGTCGTACGACGGGATGACCAAGAGAAGTAGGTTTTGCAACATTTGCAAATCCCAGTGCCACAAAAGAACAACTTCACCGGAGAGAGGGGATATTCCGCAACCGAGGAAGAAATCCAAATGCAGTAAATGCAGTGGTGAAGGGCATAGGAAGAATAGTTGCGAACAACAAGCAAGGGAGATGAAGTGAGTTGAAAGCTGGTAGTGTCAAGTGTGCTAATTAAGTTTTTAGTTTGAAAACCGACGTGTGGCTGTGTTTCAGCTTGTGGTTATGGTGTTTTTTTCTTTCTAATTGTGCTATAGGAAACTGACATGTCAAACTGCTCCTTCTTGTTGGCTGGTGCTGTGTCTGAAGCATGGATGGTTGGTGTAGCTTGTAGCCTATGAATTCAAAGGTTGAATGATCAAAGCTGTTGGACTGGTGAAGTCCCCAGCGCAATAAATTTCTCTATTCTGGCTTCCACATGAACGAGTCAAAATCGGTCCAGGTGTGAGCACAACCGGACCATGAAAAATGGCAAACGGCAGGTCAGTAGAAGACCACTCTGGTGTCTATCAATAAATGCGGTCTGCACAATGTCAGGGGCACTGTACAATAAACCTCAAGAACACATCAATACACCATCTTATACCTGCATACACACAGATCCCAAGGAGTAACAATGACTCAGATAATATGATCATATGGTTGTATGACCCATACGGAATTTTTGTGTGTATATATATATATATATATATATATATATATATATATATATATATATATATATATTCTGATGTACTAACAATTAACAAGTTGCTCATGAAACCTGTTAGTTCGTTTGTTAAGCTTGTTAAGTTTAACGAGCTGAATTTGGTAATTGGCTCTATTCGTTAAGAAGCGACCTACGAGCTTAGAGCATCTACAACTACAATGAACATATCATGTCCCTCAAACATCTGTGGAAGCGTCCGGTCAGTGTCAGAGCGTGCCCGTTTGAGTCCTTATTTGTTCGTCCATGTAGTCATACTCCTCATTTTTTCAATTTTATGTCTTTTCACTTGCTTGTGATTGGTGGAGATGAAGAGAGAAAGAAAAGAAAGAAAAAAGGTGGTCCGAAGTGGGCCGTGTACTACATGAAGTATTGATTGGCTGTGTCTGCAAATCTTCATATTCTCCCTACATTTGCTCTCAATATGAGGTTCGCAGACAACCCGGATGCATAGGGATGATAGGAGGGGGCCGACTGGATTGTGTTTTTTCTTCTCACTCATATCTGATCATTGATCGGACATGTTCGTGGACGTTGGAGAAGGATTTGA
Source organism: Triticum dicoccoides (assembly GCF_002162155.2). Lineage (NCBI taxonomy): Eukaryota > Viridiplantae > Streptophyta > Magnoliopsida > Poales > Poaceae > Triticum > Triticum dicoccoides. The sequence continues at coordinate 395,060,570 of NC_041384.1, read as the reverse complement.
CAAAGCTGGTTGTAGATGCTCTTAGTGAGCCGCCCATGGCCGAGTGAGAGCTTTGGATGTCCTTGCATGCACACAATGGAAAAGCGGCAATAGTAATTACTAGTGCTTAGTACATCTCCAATGCAAACCTCTAGAACAAACACGGTGTTTGTTTAAGAACATGTCCGGATGCGTCTGTGAACAATGGTACAGCAAAGGGCTATTTCAAATCAGATTTGAACAAACCAGACAAATTCCATTCAAATTGGATGATTTTCATCTAAACCGGACCAAAATCATTACATTTCTGACATACTTCAACTAAACTACATCGGACCAGGCTTTTTTAACCTAGTCTAAATGATGGTCGGCCACGACAAGCACCAGTTTCCCATGACATATCCTTCTCGTGCATGGCAAGTTCACCGTGAGCCCCGAAAAATGAAACTGTAGGAGGAGAGGAATAGTGGTGGCCTTCCTGGGACTCAAACCACTGCGGATTCCCATGAGCTGCTTTTCCTCACCGGTGTCCGCCTCGCCGACGGCGCCGGATGTGTCGGCCTCATGGTCGGGGCGTTGGGGTGTGAACAGCGGTGGTGGCGTGGCCGACGCGGAGCTAGCATGTATGCGGTCTCCTGCGCATTTAATGATCTTCATGAAAGTTTTTATTATATCTTTCTTCGATATCTATCACTTTGGGACTAATTTCATATATTACCATTGCTTATAACAAGCTCTCAAACAAATTTATGTGAAGAACATGAGCATTAAAATTTTCATCTCACAAAATAATATAAGTGAAGTATGAGGGAGTTTCTTCAAAAATTAATGCACCACCGTGCTCAAAAAGATAAAAGTGAAGCACTAGAGCAATTCCATAGCTCAAAAAAATATAAGTGAAGCACATAGAGCAATTCTAACAAATCATAGCATCATTATGACTTTTCTCAAATAGGTGTGTCCAACAAGGATGACTGTGACAAACTAAAAAGCAAAACAAGCAAAGACTCATATAATACAAGATGCTCCAAGCAAAAGTCATGATATGTGACAAATAAAAATATAGTTCCAAGTAAAATTACCAATGGTTGTTAAAAGAAAGAGGGGAAGCCTTACGGGGCATCCCCAAGCCTAGTTGCTTGGTTCTCCTTGAATATTACCTTGGGGTGCCATGGGCATCCCCAAGCTTAGGCTCTTTTCACTCCTTATTCCTTCATCCATCGTGATCTCACCCAAAACTTGAAAACTTCAATCACACAAAACTCAACAAAACATCAATCACACAAAACTCAACAAAACCTTCGTGAGATTTGTTAGTATAGTAAAGCAAATCACCACTTTAAGTACTGATGCAAACCCATTCATATTTTATTATTGCATTATACCTGTATTTTTAACTTTACCATGGCTCATACCCAAAATAAAAGTTTTAGCATCTAGATTGCCAGAACGTCAAATTTTAGGAGTTCTGCCATCATCTCTTTCTGCCATACCAAAGTCACTCATGATGATAGGTTTGAGCAAACAAAATATCGAACGAGAAAAAGGCAAATATTTTTGTGCTTTTCGCAAAAATGTTTTAGAAGTGGGGGAGATGAAAATGAGATGCAAATGACAAATAATGTATATTGCAAGGAGATGAGATTTGTGATTGGGTACCTGATAGATGTTGATGATGTCTCCCCGGCAACGGCGCCGAAAATTCTTCCTGATTGTTTGTATCTGCGTTGGTATTTCCCCGAAGAGGAGAGGATAATACAACACATCAATGGTAAGTATTTCCCACAATTATGAAACCAAGGTTATCAATCCAGTAGGAGAACCCAGCAACACTAAGTAAATAGCACCTGCACACAAATAATAAATACTTGAAACCCAACGCGTAAGAGGGGTTGTCAATCCCTCCTCGGTATTCAGATAGGTTAAATTGTATGAGATTGGATAAATAGCTCTAGCAAAAAAACAAAACAAAATAAATAAATAAAAAGTACAACAAGGTATTTTTGGGTTTTTCGAATAATAGATCTGAAAACAATATGATAGAAAATAGACCCGAGGGCCGTAGATTTCACTAGTGTTTTCTCTCTAGAAAATAGCATACGGTGCGTAAACAAATTACTGTTGAGCAATTGATAGAATAGCAAATAATTATAACGATATCCAAGGCAATGATCATGTATATAGGCATCACATCCTAGATTAATAGCCGACTCCTGCCTGCATCTACTATTATTACTCCACACATCGACTGCATCTAGTGTATTAAGTTCATGGAGAAATGAAGTAATGCAATAAGAATGATGACATGATGTAGACAAGATCTATTGATGTAGGAATAGACCCCATTTTTTATTCTTAATGGCAACGATACATGCATGACACTTCTCCTTCTGTCACTGATATTGAGCACCGCCAGATCAAACCCATCACAAAACACCTCTTCCCATTGCAAGAAAAATCAATCTAGTTGGCCAAACCAAACCAAAGTTTCGGAGAAGAAATATGAGGCTATTATAATCATGCATATAGGAGATCAAAGAAGACTCAAGTAATATTCATAGATATATCTGATCATAAACTTACAATTCATCGGATCCTAACAAACACACTGCAAAAAGTCATTACATCAAATAGATCTCCAAGAACATCGAGGAGAACTTTGTATTGAGAATCAAAAAGAGAGAAGAAACAATCTAGCTACTGCCTACGGACTCGTAGGTTTGTGGTAAACTACTCATGCATCATTGTTGGAGAACCAATGAGGATGATGAACACCTCCGTGATCGTGTTCCCTTCCGGCAAGGTGCCGGAAAAGGGCTCTAGATTGGATATCATGGTTTTGGAACTTGCGGAGGCTGAAATTGTTTTTTGTCGACTCCCCTAGGGTTTCTGGAATTTTTGGGTACTTATAGAGTTGAGAGGCGGTGGAGAGGGGGCCTATGGGCCACACTACCCACTAGGGCATGCTAGTGCGCCCCGGTCCCTTGTGGGCCCCATGAGCCTCCCCTCCGGTACTTCCTTGGCTCCCAAGTTGTCTTCTGGGCAGAAAAATGTCTTCAAAAAGTTTTGTGGCATTTGAACTTCATTTGGTACTGATATTCTGCGAAGTAAAAAACAAGCAAAAAACAACAACTGGCACTGGGCACTATGTCAATAGGTTAGTCCTAAAAAATGATATAAAGTTGCTACAAAAGGAATGTAAAACATCCAAGAATGGTAATATAACAACATGGAACAATAAAAAAATTATAGATACGTTGGAGACATATTAGAGGACGACGATGACGATGGTGAGGGCAAGAACATGGGCAGCGCCGCGTGGAGGGCGAGGAAGGCGACGAGAGCGAGATGAGGGAGAGAGTGAGAGTGGGGGTAGAGGAGGGGGAGGGGGCGCACGCGTGAAGATAGTGCTCGTCACCTGCGATGGGTGGGCCACATTACCCGACACTGCTAATTTGGGGTGGCGGGCGGCAATTCATCAGTTGAATTTGAACAGTCTGCCACTAACCTACGTGTGGCGGGCATGGCCAGATGCCTACCACAGCTAGTATCTGCTAACACTTGCTTATTCTTAAGGGTGGGTCTATTCTAATAACATCCCTTAAGAGTCTTATTCTGCTAACACTTGCTTATTCTGCTAACAGTTTAGCACTTCATCAAACAAACGAACCAAACCAACCATCTGAAATTAACCGGGCCGCACCCACCTCCACCCCCACCCCAACCTCTCCCTTGACCTCACCCACACCCCCACGTCTCCCACCCCATACCCCAATCAGCTCCACCTTCTACTCCAGTGTGCCGCCGCCAACCTCCCACAGCGTCGCCACCATCCTTCTCGCACTGCACCCATCCTCCCACCTTGCCGGTGATGGACGAGTAGCCCGCCTTCCCAGCGTCAGATCTGAGAGGCCATGGTCACTCTGCGCCGCCCCCGTCATGCATGGATCCAGTGAGATCCACCATCAAATCTTCTCCTACACCCTCTACATCCACATTCCTCACCACGACCGCACCAGACGCGCGCCACTATGCCGCGCCCGACTCGAGCTTCCTGGCGCAACCCACGGCCTACCAACCCACCCCGCCCGCTCCCTATCATCTCTTGCTGGGATCCATCCCTCCTCTCCCTTAGTTCTTTCCTCGCCAGCCAGACCCACCGCAGCGCCCGCCCCACCACAGGATCTAATGCACTCCGACAAGAAGCACCGGATCCCACTTCCTCCGGCGCGACGCATCCCCACCCTCCCACCTTCTGTAACACCTCAAGAATCTTGCTACAGTAAACTACCCCCATTGGTAGCCATGTCATCATGATTACTATTCAAACTGCCAATTGTCCAAAAATCAAAGTCAAATTCAATTTTGAATAGTAAGTGAGATTATAATTTCTTTGAACAATAAAACAGAAATGTCTACATTATTCCATAAAATTCCCAACTATTTTCCAAGTAGAAACCAAACCAATTTGGATTACAAAATTGACTCCAACAATATTTAAAGTGGATCATCAACACCTAAGTTGGCCATTAAATTTCAAACATAAATTTAAATAATTGCAAATGCCCTAAAACTTTTGTGTAGCCATACATTGCATAGCATCTTTTGTGCAAAGTATCATAATTAACAAAACTCGTTTGATTACTAAACTATTTAGAGAATAGTAGCTACTTATTATTTCAGAAAAGGAAAATAGGAAACGTTCTTGTGCAATTTAGCCCATTAGGAAAGTAGCAGCCCAGCCCACTCTTGTCCCCTTGAACCTCACCTACAGGAACAAAGGATGTGCGTGGCGCACATCGAGCCGCCATGGCCGCCGATGCCGCCGTGTCGGGCATCCCGCGGTCCCCTTGATGGATAAGGATGCCCTGCTACCCCTTGCCGAAACCCTAGCCCCCAGTTCCCCACTCCCTCGCTCGCTTTCGCCGTTCCACTTGCACCTGAGGATGCAGTCGTCATGGCCTCCCACCGTTCTCGCGGCCATCGAGCTCTCCGCCGGCTAGCCGTGTGCCTAGGCGCTCCATCTCCTTCCTCCACATCGACTACGCCTCACAGTCAAGCAAGGGAGCCATGGTAACGCCGGATTGAGCCATCTTCCTCCGCCAGGGCCGCCACACCTTACCGCTCGATCTGCCCGTCTCCGACCAGCCCCGGCCTCCGCGAGCTTGCCACAACGCTCATTGTGAGCCCCTCCTCTAATTTCCCTTTCCCCCTTCGATCCGTCGCCATAATCGCCGTACGCCGTTGCGGCCGAGCTCGTTGGAGCTCTCCCTCACCACCGCGTGGCCACACTCACGCGCGCCTCTGTTCGCCCGTGGCTGCGCTCCTGCACGCCCCTGGCCTCGCCCCCGCACGCCCCTGGCCGCGCCTCTGGCCTCGTTCGGCCGCGTGCGCCGCTCATTAGCCGTGCCCAGGCACGTGCCCGCTACCGCTCGTGCCACTGGCCGCCTCCCATTGCTGTTGCGCATGGCCGCCGGCGCCCTGGCCACGTGCGTGCTGCCTGCTTCAGCTGCTCTCATCACCATTTGCTTGTTACTTTGGCTCATTCCGTTGCTTGCTTGCTGTTGTTGCCCCTGCGCTCCTGCCGCTGTGATTCGCTCCTCTGCTGCCGCTGCGACAGTAACTGAATGTTACTGTAGCGCTGACTAGCTTCTATTACTTCTACTCTATTAGCCCTCTAGATGGCAACAAAACTGTGGTCAAACAAAGTCTAACTTAGCTGAAATTAATTGTATAGGTAGTACACTTGACAAGGCTCAAATATTTCCATTGGACCAAATTCGTTGGATGCATAGATTAAATCCTATGAAAATCACAAAGTTCAATGTTCTGTTAACAGAAAAACCGGAAAACAGCCTTATTTTCATAGCTACTTTAGGGCTGTTGATGATCAAGCAAATGAATTCTAATATGGAAGAATGTGATACTAACATGTAGTTCACATAAAATGCTCAATGTTGATATAAGACACTAATCCATTGCATAAACAGAACAATAGTTGTAGCCTTTTGAAAACATCTAAGTGATGCTTAAAACTGACGAATTCTCAGACTTGGCAAAATTTCAGGGATTTTTCTAATATTGATGAAACTTTGAAAAATCATAGAAATTAAATCGTAGCTCGGATCGAAAAACTTTGTACATGAAAGTTGCTCAGAACGATGAGACGAATTCGGATATGTAGCCCGTTCGTTCGCCATGCATCCCTATCATAGCAAACACGCAACTTTCCTCCTCCGGTTTGTCTATCCGATAATGCCAAACTTTGGGAAAACATTCCCGAATGTTATCCCCCTTCGCCGGTATCGTGTAGCACCGCGTTAGAACACCATACCTGTGCCTGATAACTTCTCATGCATCTGTTTGCTCTATATTTATTGTTTCTCCCCCCTCTTCTTCTCCGGTAGACCCCGAGACCGACATTGATGCGACTGAGTACAACTACGTCTCCGACGACCCCTCCTTGCCAGAGCAACCAGGCAAGCCCCCCACCTTGATCAACCCGATATCGCCTATTCCTTCTCTCTCCTTCTTGCATTAGAGTAGTGTAGCATGTTACTGCTTTGTGTTAATCCTATTCTAATGCATAGCCTGTCTTTGCTACTACTGTTGTTATCTTTACTTGCAATCCTAAATGTTTAGTATAGGATGCTAGTATTCCATCAGTGACCCTACATTCTTGTCCGTCTGCCATGCTATACTATCGGGCCGTGATCACTTGGGAGGTGATCATGGGTATATACTTATATACATAATATGTGATACATATGGTGACTAAAGTCGGGTCGGCTCGTAGAGTACTCGCAAGTGATTTCGATGTGGGGGCTGAAGGGGCAGGTGGTTCCATCCAGGTAGAGGTGGGCCTAGGTTCCCCCGACTGTTACTTTGTGGCGGAGCGATAGGGCAGGTTGAGACCACCTAGGAGAGAGGTGGGCCTGGCCCTGGTCGACATTCGCGGTTACTTCAAGATAACATGCTTATCGAGATCTTGGTATTTGATCTGAGTTTGGCCATTGGCCTATACGCACTAACCAACTACGCGGGAACAGTTATGGGCACTCGACATCATGGTATCAGCCGAAGCCTTCTTGACGTCAACGACTGAGCGGCGGGCGCCGGATTGGACCGTAAGCCTGTGCTTGTATTAAGGGGGCTAGGTCTGCTTCCGGCTGCGTACGCAACATGCAGGTGTGCAATGGGCGATGGGCCCAGACCCCTGCGTGCATAGGATTTAGACCGGCGTGCTGACCTCTCTGTTGTGCCTAGGTGGGGCTGCGACGTGTTGATCTTCCGAGGCCAGGCATGACCCAGGAAAGTGTGTCCGGCCAAAGGGGATCGAGCGTGTTGGGAAATGTGGTGCACCCTTGCAGGGAAGTTTATCTATTCGAATAGCCGTGTCCCTCGGTAAAATGACGACCCGGAGTTGTACCTCGACCTTATGACAACTAAAACTGGATACTTAATGATACGTCCATTTTGCATCATGTTTTTATATCGATATTTATTGCATGATGGGCTGTTAGTACACATTATGTCACAATACTGATGCCTATTCTCTCTTATTTTACAAGGTTTACATAAAAGAGGGAGAATGCTGGCAACTGGAATTCTGGGCTGGAAAAGGAGCAAATATTAGAGACCTATTTTGCACAGCTCCAAAAGTCCTGAAACTTCACGGAAGTTATTTTGAGAATATATAAAAAATACTGAGCACAAGAAGTACCAGAGGGGGGGCCACCCACCAGCCATGAGGGTGGGGGGCGCGCCCCCTGCCTCGTGGGCCCCCTGGTGGCCCTTCGATGCCCATCTTCTGCTATATGGAGTCTTTCGTCGAGGAAAAAATCATAAGCAAGCTTTAGGGACGAGACTCCGCCACCACGAGGCGAAACCTTGGCGGAACCAATCTAGGGCTCCGAGAGAGCTGTTCTGCCGGGGACACTTCCCTCTGGGAGGGGGAAATCATCACCATCGTCATCACCAACAATCCTCTCATCGGGAGGGGGTCAATCTCCATCAACATCTTCACCAGCACCATCTCATCTCAAACCCTAGTTCATCTCTTGTATCCAATCTTTGTATCCAAACCTCAGATTGGTACCTGTGGGTTGCTAGTAGTGTTGATTACTCCTTGTAGTTGATGCTAGTTGGTTTACTTGGTGGAAGATCATATGTTCAGATCCATTATGCATATTAATACCACTCTGATTATGAACATGAATATGCTTTGTGAGTAGTTATGTTTGTTCCTGAGGACATGGGAGAAGTCTTGCTATTAGTAGTCATGTGAATTTGGGATTCATTCGATATTTTGATGAGTTGTATGTTGTCATCCCTCTAGTGGTGTCATGTGAACGTCGACTACATGACACTTCACCATTGTTTGGGCCTAGAGGGAGGCATTGGGAAGTAATAAGTAGATGATGGGTTGCTAGAGTGACAGAAGCTTAAACCCTAGTTTATGCGTTGCTTCGTAAGGGGATGATTTGGATCCATATGTTTCATGCTATGGTTAGGTTTACCTTAATACTTCTGTTGTAGTTGCGGATGCCTGCAATGGGGGTTAATCCTAAGTGGGATGCTTGTCCAAGTAAGGACAACACCCAAGCACCGGTCCACCCACATATCAAATTATCAAAGTACCGAACGCGAATCATATGATCGTGATGAAAATTAGCTTGACGATAATTCCCATGTTTCCTCGGGAGCGCTTTCCTTCATATAAGGATTTGTCCAGGCTTGTCCTTTGCTATAAAAAGGATTGGGCCATCTTATTGCACCTTATTTAGTTTTGTTACTTGTTACTCGTTACCAATTACCTTATCACAAAACTATCTGTTATCGATAATTTTAGTGCTTGCAGAGAATACCGATGACCCACAAGTATAGGAGATCTATCATAGTCCTTTCGATAAGTAAGAGTATCGAACCCAACGAGGAGCAGAAGGAAATGATAAGCGGTTTTCAGCAAGGTATTCTCTGCAAGCACTGAAATTATAGGTAACAGAGAGTTTTGTGATAAGGTAATTGGTAACGAGCAACAAGTAACAAACGTAAATAAAGTGCAGCAAGGTGGCCCAATCCTTTTTGTAGCAAAGGACAAGCCTGGATAAACTCTTATATAGAGAAAAGCGCTCTCGATGACACATGGGAATTATCGTCAAGCTAGTTTTCATCACGATCATATGATTCGCGTTCGGTACTTTGATAATTTGATATGTGGGTGGACCGGTGCTTGGGTGCTGTCCTTACTTGGACGAGCATCCCACTTATGATTAACCTCTATTGCAAGCATCCGTAACTACAACAAAAGTATTAAGGTAAACCTATCCATAGCATGAAACATATGGTTCCAAATCATCCCCTTACGAAGCAACGCATAAACTAGGGTTTAAGCTTCTGTCACTCTAGCAACCCATCATCTACTTACTACTTCCCAATGCCTTCCTCTAGACCCAAATAATGGTGAAGTGTCATGTAGTCGACGTTCACATAACACCACTAGAGGAGAGACAACATACATCTCATCAAAATATCAAACGAATACCAAATTCACATGACTACTAATAGCTAGATTTCTCCCATGTCCTCAGGAACAAACGTAACTACTCACAAAGCATATTCATGTTCATAATCAGAGGGGTATTAATATGCATATAGGATCTGAACATATGATCTTCCACCAAATAAACCAACTAGCATCAACTACAAGGAGTAATCAACACTACTAGCAACCCACAGGTACCAATCCCAGACTTAGAGACAAGAATTGGATACAAGAGATGAACTAGGGTTTGAGAGGAGATGGTGCTGGTGAAGATGTTGATGGAGATTGACCCCCTCCCGATGAGAGGATCGTTGGTGATGACGATGGCGATGATTTCCCCCTCCCGGAGGGAAGTTTCCCCGGCAGAGCAGCTCTGCCGGAGCCCTAGATTGATTCCGCCAAGGTTCCGCCTCGTGACGGCGGAGTCTCCTCCCGAAAGCTAGCTTATCATTTTTTCCTGATCGAAAGACTCCATATAGCAGAAGATGGGCATCGGAGGGCCACCAGGGGCCCACGAGGCAGGGGGCGCGCCCAGGGGGGTAGGGCGTGCCCCCACCCTCATGGGCAGGGTGTGGCCCCCCCTCCAGAACTTCTTGCGCTCAGTATTTTTTATATATTCTGAAAATGACTTCCGTGAAGTTTCGGGACTTTTGGAGATGTGCAGAATAGGTCTCTAATATTTGCTCCTTTTCCAGCCCAGAATCCCAGCTACCGGCATTCTCCCTCTTTATGTAAACCTTGTAAAATAAGAGAGAATAGGCATAAGTATTGTGACATAATGTGTAATAACAGCCCATAATGCAATAAATATCGATATAAAAGCATGATGCAAAATGGACGTATCAACTCCCCCAAGTTTAGACCTCGCTTGTCCTCAAACGAAAGCCGAAATCAAAAAATATGTCCACATGTTTAGAGATAGAGGCGTCGATAAAAATATAATACGGACATGAGGGCATCATGATCATCCTTAGAACAACAACTTATATAATTCTTGTCATATGATCTCTTATGCTAGAGTAACAATTGAATGACAATTTCAAGTATGAATCATAAACTTCATTGAAAACTGACAAACTATAATCTCGCTCATTGGAGCAATTGCAATTTATCATAACATAGGAAAGAGTCAATATAAGAGCTTTTCAGCAAGTCCACATACTCATCTATCATATAGTCTTTCACAATTGCTAACACTCACGCAATACTTATGGGTATGGAGTTCTAATCGGACACAGAGAAAGATAGGGCTTATAGTTTTGTCTCCCAACGTTTTACCTCAAGGGTAATGTCAACAATAATAGTTCATGAAAACTCACATCCAATTAGCCATATATACCAGGATCTTTCCAACATGTTGTGCTTGCCAAAAGATAAAATTAAAAAGGAAGGGTGAAGATCACCATGACTCTTATGCAAGGTAGGAGATAAAAGTAAAAGATAGGCCCTTCGCAGAGGGAAGAAGAGGTTGTCATGCGCTTTTATGGTTGGATGCACAAAATCTTAATGTGAAAGAATGTCACTTTATATTGCCACTTGTGATATGGACCTTTATTATGCAGTCCGTCGCTTTTATTTCTTCCATATCACACGATCGTATAAAGCTTGTTTTCTCCCACACTAATAAGTCATACATATTTAGAGAGCAATTTTTATTGCTTGCACCGATCACAACTTACTTGGAGGATCTTACTCAATTCATAGGTAGGTATGGTGGACTCTCATGGCAAAACTGGTTTAAGGGTGTTTGGAAGCACAAGTAGTATCTCTACTTAGTGCAAAGAATTTGGCTAGCATGAGGGGGAAAGGCAAGCTCAATCATGTTGGATGATCCATGACAATATAATTTATCTCAGATGTAAGAAAACATAACCCATTACATTGTCTTCCTTGTCCAACATCAACTCTTTTAGCATGTCATATTTTAATGAGTGCTCACAATCATAAAAGATGTCCAAGATAGTGTATTTATATGTGATGACCTCTCTTTCTTTATTACTTCCTATTAATTGCAACGATGACCAAAACTATGTTTGTCAACTCTCAACAACTTTTATTCATCATACTTTTTATATGTGAGCTCATTACTCTCCATAAGATCCATATGATCTCTTTGTTTCCTTTTATTTCTTTCTCTTTTATTTTATTCACTCAAGATCATGGCAAAATAATCAAGCCCTTGACTCAACACTTATCTTTATTATATATATATAGCTTACGGGCTCGATTACATAGAGGGATCATAAAGCAAAACTCAAAACTAGATCATACCAAAAACTTTATTCTACTAGATAAAGATATTATCAAAAGGATCGAACTAAGAAAAACGGTAAAGATAAAAGTGATGGTGATACGATACCAGGGCACCTCCCCCAAGCTTGGCAGTTGCCAAGGGGAGTGCCCATACCCGATGCTCAGTTCTTGTTTGTTGGTGAAGAAGATGGCGGTGATGATGGGTAATTGCACATCGAGCGTAAGAGATCCTCCAACTTGCAGATAATGCCCTTGAGTGCAACTATATGCTCCTTCAACAAAATATTTTCACGTGTGAGATACTTGTTTTGTATACGAGCTAACTCAATCATCTTGAAAGCTTCGATCTCAGTGGGGTAAGAAGATTGTGATCAAGTTGAAGGATGTCTTCTGTTGCCGAAATTTGGTCCTCTGTGGCCTTCTTGATCCCTTCATCCTTGTTGATCTCCACGGGTTCTTCCCTCTTCAGCTCTATCTTCATTAGCCAAGCATCATTGTCACCATTGTTGGAGGAGGGGGACAACATGATGCCTCGCCTTGACAACCCTGACAGAAAATAGCTCGAAACAAGAACAGAGGACAATTGCGTGATACAGGAGTCAAAACCTCCGGGAGATTATATAATGAATTTTTACCGACCAAAATACGTAACATGCAAGAAAACGGAGTCCAGAGAGCGCACGAGGTACCCACGAGGTAGGGGGGCGCGCCCAGGGGGGTAGGGCGCTCCCTCCACCCTCGTGGAGCCCTCGTGTCCTTCCCGGACCGCTTCTTATTTTTCTATTTTTCTAAATATTCCAAAATAGAGGAAAATTGCCATTAGTTGTTTTGGAGTTGGTTTACTTACCGTACCACATACCTATTCCTTTTCGGAGTCTGAAACGTTCTAGAAAGTGTCCCTTATGTATTCCTCCGGGGTTACGGTTTCAATAACATTGGTTTTAACATTTATAGGATTACCTGAGATATAATTTTTAATTGTTTGACCGTTCACCACCTTCGGATTTGTGCCTTCGAAGTTGTTGATTTTGATGGCACCGGAACGATAGAACTCCTCGATAACGTAAGGACCTTCCCATTTACAGAGAAGTTTTCCTACAAAAAATCTTAAACAAGAGTTGTATAGCAATACATAATCACCTACAATAAACTCACGCTTTTGTATTCTTTTGTCATGCCATCTTTTAACTTTTTCTTTAAATAATTTGGCATTCTCGTAGGCTTGGGTTCTCCATTCATCGAGTGAGATAATGTCAAATAACCTCTTCTCACCGGCAAGTTTGAAATCATAATTGAGCTCTTTAATAGCCCAATAAGCCTTATGTTCTAGTTCGAGAGGTAAGTGACATTCTTTTCCATAGACCATTTTATACGGAGACATACCCATAGGATTTTTATATGCAGTTCTATAGGCCCATAATGCATCATCAAGTTTCTTGGACCAATTCTTTCTAGATCTATTAACAGCCTTTTGCAAAATTAATTTGAGTTTTCTATTTCTCAATTCTACTTGACCACTAGACCGTGGGTGATAAGGAGATGCAATTCTATGATTAACATCATATTTAGCAAACATTTTATGGAAGGCACCATGAATAAAATGTGAACCACCATCAGTCATTAAATATCTAGGGACTCCAAACCTTGGAAAAATAACTTCTTTAAGCACCTTAATAGAGGTGTTATGATCAACACTACTAGTGGGAATAGCTTCTACCCACTTAGTAACGTAATCAACAATAACTAAAATATGTGTGTATCCATTGGAGGCAGGAAAAGGTCCCATATAATCAAAGCCCCAAACATCAAATGGTTCAATAACAAGTGAATAATTCATAGGCATTTCTTGACGTCTACTAATATTACCAATTCTTTGACATTCATCACAAGATACAACAAACTTACGGGCATCCTTGAAGAGAGTAGGCCAATAAAAACCGGAGTGCAATACCTTATGTGCAGTTCTATATCTAGCGTGGTGTCCTCCATAAGCTTCGGAATGACACTTGCGTAGGATCTGTTCCTGTTCATGCTCAGGTACACAATGTCTAATAACACCATCTACTCCTTCTTTATAAAGATGTGGGTCATCCCAAAAGTAATGTCTCAAGTCATAGAAAAACTTTTTCTTTTGCTGGTATGTGAAACTAGGTGGTATAAATTTAGCAACAATATAATTAGCATAATCAGCATACCATGGAGCAGTACGAGAAGCATTTATGACATTTAATTGTTCATCAGGAAAGCTATCATCAATAGGTAGTGGGTCATCAAGAACATTCTCTATCCTAGACAAGTTGTCTGCAACGGGGTTCTCATCTCCCTTTCTATCAATAATATGCAAATCAAATTCTTGTAGCAAGAGAACCCATCTAATGAGTCTAGATTTAGCATATTTTTTCCATAAGATATTTAATAGCAGCATGATCCGTGTGAATAATTACTTTAGAATCAACAATATAAGGTCTGAACTTATCACAAGCAAATACAACTGCTAAGAATTCTTTTTCAGTAGTAGCATAATTTCTCTGAGCATTGTCTAGAGTTTCACTAGCATATTGAATAACATTTAATTTCTTATCAACTCTTTGCCCTAGAACATCACCTACAGCATAATCACTAGCATCACACATAATTTCAAAGGGTAAATTTCAATCAGGTGGCTGAACAATAGGTGCAGAGATCCATGCTTTCTTAAGTATTTCAAATGCTTGTGTGCAATCATCATAAAAACAAATGGTATATCTTTTTGTAATAAATTAGTCAGAGGCCGAGAAATTTTTGAGAAGTCCTTAATGAATCTCCTATAAAAACCAGCGCGACTAAGGAAACTTCTTATACCTTTGATGTCCTTGGGACATGGCATCTTTTCAGTAGCATCAACCTTAGCTTTATAAACTTCAATACCTCTTTCAGAAACTTTATGCCCCAAGACAATACCTTCATTAACCATAAAGTGGCACTTCTCCAATTCAAGACAAGGTTAGTTTCTTCACATCCCTGCAAAACTCGATCAAGGTTGCTTAAGCAATCATCAAAAGAGGATCCATAGACAGAGAAATCATCCATGAAAACCTCACAAATCTTTTTACATAAGTCAGAGAATATAGCCATCATGCATCTTTGGAAGGTAGCAGGTGCATTACATAAACCAAAAGGCATATGTCTATAAGCAAAAGTGCCGAACGAGCAAGTAAAAGTGGTCTTAGATTGATCATCAGCTGACACAGGTATCTGAGAGAAACCAGAATAACCATCTAGAAAGCAAAAATGTGTATGTTTGGATAATCTTTCTAGCATTTGATCAATAAAAGGTAAGGGGTAATGATCTTTTTTAGTAGCCTTATTTAATTTGCAGAAATCAATTACCATCCTATAACCTGTGATAATTCTTTGCGGAATCAATTCATCTTTATCATTAGGAACGACAATAATACCTCCTTTTTTAGGGACACAATGGACAGGACTTACCCACTGACTATCAGCAACGGGATAAATTATACCTGCCTCAAGGAGCTTTAGTATTTCCTTTCTTACCACTTCTTTCATCTTAGGATTCAGCCGTCATTGGTGATCACGAACTGGTTTGGCATCTTTCTCCAAATTTATTTTGTGTTGACATAGTGTGGGACTAATGCCCTTAAGATCATCGAGAGTATATCCAATAGCAGCACGATGCTTCTTCAGAGTTTTCAATAATCTCTCTTCTTCCTGCTCTAAAAGGTTAGCACTAATAATAACAGGATATATCTTTTTCTCATCAAGATAAGCATATTTAAGAGTATCAGGTAACGGTTTGAGCTCAAACATGGGATCACCCTTGGGTGGAGGAGGATCCCCTAGGATTTCAATAGGAAAATTGTGTTTCGGGATGGGTTCCTATTTAAAGACTACTTCATCTATCTCCCTTCTTTCATTCATAAACATATCATTTTCATGGTCTAGCAAGTATTGTTCTAAAGGATCACTAGGAGGCACGACAATAGAAGCAAGACCAATAATTTCATCTTTACTAGGCAATTCCTCTTCATGGTGTTGTCTACGAAATTTAGAGAAATTAAACTCATGAGACATATCACCTAAACCAATAGTAACAACATCCTTTTCGCAATCTATCCTAGCATGAACTGTGTTCAAGAAGGGTCTACCAAATATAACAGGACAAAAGCTATCTTGTGGGGAACCAAGAACAAGAAAATCAGCAAGATATTTAGTTTTCCCACACAAGACTTCGACATCTCTAACAATTCTCATTGGTGAAATAGTATCTCTATTGGCAAGTTTAATTGTGACATAAATATCTTCTAACTCAGCAGGTGCAATATCATGCATAATTTCTTTGTATAAGTCAATAGGTATTGCACTAGCACTAGCACCCATATCACATAAGCCATGATAACAATGATCTCCTATTTTAACAGAAATAATAGGCATGCCTACCACAGGTCTATGTTTATCTTTAGCACAAGGTTTAGCAATTCTAGCAGTTTCATCACAGAAATGAATAACATGCCCATCAATATTATCAGACAAGAGATCTTTAACAATAGCAATATTAGGTTCAACTTTAACTTGGTCAGGAGGTGTATAGGTTCTAATATTGCTTTTACGAACCACAGTTGAAGCTTTAGCATGATCTTTTATCCTAACAGGAAAAGGTGGTTTCTCAACATAAGCAGTAGGAACAATAGGATCATTATAAGTGACAATATTTTCTTCAACTTTAATAGGTGCAACTAATTTTACTTCTATGGGAGGATGATATTTAAACCACTTCTCCCTAGGGAGATCAACATGAGTAGCAAAAGATTCACAGAAAGAAGCTATTATTTCAAAGTCAAGTCCATATTTAGTGCTAAATTTACAGAAAACATCGGTATCCATAAAAGATTTAACATAATCAAACTTAGGTGTCATACCCGACTTCTTACCTTCGTCGAGGTCCCAACCTTCAGAGTTGCGTTTAATTCTTCCCAATAAATCCCATTTGAATTTAATAGTCTTCATCATAAAAGAGCCAGCACAAGAAGTATCGAGCATGGTGCGATTGTTATCAGAAAGCCGAGCATATAAATTTTGAATAATTATTTCTCTTCGAAGCTCATGATTGGGGCATGAATATAACATTGATTTAAGCCTCCCCCAAGCTTGAGCGATGCTTTCTCCTTCGTGAGGCCAAAAATTATATATATATTTGCGATCACGATGAGCAAGATGCATAGGATAAAACTTCTGATGAAATTCCAATTTCAATCGTTTGTAGTTCCATGATCCCATATCATCACATAGCCTACAACATGTCAATGCATATCCCTTCAAAGATAAAGGGAAGACCTTCTTCTTAATAACATCATCGGGCACACCTGCAAGCTTAAATAATCCACAAACTTCATCTAGATATATTAGGTGCTCATCAGGATGCATTGTTCCGTCTCCTGCAAAAGGATTAGCTAGCACTTTTTCTATCATACCTGAAGGAATCTCAAAGTAGACATTTTCATTTTTAGTAGGTTCAATAGGTTGAGGCACAACTCTTTGCTCTACTGGTCGGGGTGAAGATACCCCGAACAAGCCCCTCAGAGGATTACTTTCCATAGCAACAAGTGATAGTAAATTTCAGCACACTATATAAATTTTTCCTTACCAAATTCCACCTACCAAAGGCGCTTCACTCCCCGGCAACGACGCCATAAAAGAGTCTTGATGACCCACAAGTATAGGGGGTCTATCGTAGTCCTTTCGATAAGTAAGAGTGTCGAACCCAACAAGGAGCAGAAGGAAATGATAAGCGGTTTTCAGCAAGGTATTCTCTACAAGCACTGAAATTATAGGTAACAGAGAGTTTTGTGATAAGGTAATTGGTAACGAGCAACAAGTAACAAAATTAAATAAAGTGCAGCAAGGTGGCCCAATCCTTTTTGTAGCAGAGGACAAGCCTGGACAAACTCTTATATAGAGAAAAGCGCTCCCGAGGACACATGTGAATTATCGTCAAGCTAGGTTTCATCATGATCATATGATTCACGTTCATTACTTTGATAATCTGATATGTGGGTGGACCGGTGCTTGGGTGCTGTCCTTACTTGGACAAGCATCCCACTTATGATTAACCTCTATTGCAAGCATCCACAACTACAACAAAAGTATTAAGGTAAACCTACCATAGCATGAAACATATGGATCCAAATCAGCCCCTTACAAAGCAACGCTTAAACTAGGGTTTAAGCTTCTATCACTCTAGCAACCCATCATCTACTTACTACTTCCCAATGCCTTCCTTTAGGCCCAAATAATGGTGAAGTGTCATGTAGTCGACGTTCACATAACACCACTAGAGGAGAGACAACATGCATGTCATCAAAATATCGAACGAATACCAAATTCACATGACTACTAATAGCAATACTTCTCCCATGTCCTCAAGAACAAACGTAACTACTCATAAAGCATATTCATGTTCATAATCAGAGGGGTATTAATATGCATATAGGAGGATCTGAACATACTATCTTCCACCAAATAAACCAACTAGCATCAACTACAACGAGTAATCAACACTACTAGCAACCCACAGGTACCAATCCCAGACTTAGAGACAAGAATTGGATACAAGAGATGAACTGGGGTTTGAGAGGATATGGTGCTGGTGAAGATGTTGATGGAGATTGACCCCCTCCCGATGAGAGGATCGTTGGTGATGACGATGGTGATGATTTCCCCCTCCCAGAGGGAAGTGTCCCCGGCAGAACAGCTCTCTCGGAGCCCTAGATTGGTTCCGCCAAGGTTTCGCCTCGTGGCGGCGGAGTCTCGTCCCTAAAGCTTGCTTATGATTTTTTCCTCGATGAAAGACTCCATATAGCAGAAGATGGGCATCGGAGGGCCACTAGGGGGCCCACGAGGCAGGGGGCGCGCCCAGGGGGTAGGGCGTGCCCCCACCCTCGTGGGCAGGGTGTGCCCCCCCTGGGAACTTCTTTCTCTCAGTATTTTTTTATATATTCTGAAAATGACTTTCGTGAAGTTTCAGGACTTTTGGAGATGTGCAGAATAGGTGTCTAATATTTGCTCCTTTTCTAGCCCAGAATCCCAGCTGCCAGCATTCTCCCTCTTTATGGAAACCTTGTAAAATAAGATAGAATAGGCATAAGTATTGTGACATAATGTGTAATAATAGCCCATAATGCAATAAATATCGATATAAAAGCATGATGCAAAATGGACATATCAAATACCTTGCTGAAAACCGCTTATCATTTCCTTCCGCTCCTCGTTGGGTTCGACACTATTACTTATCAAAAAGGCTATGATAGATCCCCTATACTTGTGGGTCATCAAGACTCTTTTCTGGCGCCGTTGCCGGGGAGTGAAGCGCCTTTGGTAGGTGGAATTTGGGAAGGAAAAATTTATATAGTGTGCTGAAATTTACTGTCACTTGTTACTATGGAACATAATCCTTTGAGGGTTTCTTCGGGGCATCTTCACCTCGTCCGGAACCACAATTAGTTACCCCTCAACCTACTGAACCTACTGAAAATGTTTACTTTGAAATTCCTTCAGGTATGATAGAGAAACTGCCAGCTAATCCTTTTGCAGGAGATGGAACATTGCATACCGACTTACACTTAATCTATGTGGATAAAGTTTGTGGATTAATCAAGCTTGCAGGTATGCCCGATGATGTTATCAAGAAGAAGGTCTTCCCTTTATCTTTTAAGGGAGATGCATTGACATGGTATAGGCTATGTGATGATATGGGATCATGGGACTATAAGCGATTGAAAGTGGAATCCCATCAGAAGTTTTATCCTATGCATCTTGTTCATCGTGATCGTAATTATATAAATAATTTTTGGTCTCGCGAAGGAGAAAGCATCGCTCAAGCTTGGGGGAGGCTTAAGTCAATGTTATGTTAATGCCCCAATCATGAGCTCTCAAGAGAAATGATTATTCAAAAATTTTATGCTCGGCTTTCTGACAACAATCGCTCCATGCTCGATACTTCTTGTATTGGTTTCTTAATGATGAAGACTATTGAATTCAAATGGAATTTATTGGAGAGAATTAAACGCAACTCTGAAGATTGGGATCTCGATGAAGGTAAGGAGTCAGGTATAACACCTAAGTTTGATTGTGTTAAATCTTTTATGGATACCGATGTTTTCCGTAAATTTAGCACTAAATATGGACTTGACTCTGAGATAGTAGCTTCTTTCTGTGAATCCTTTTCTACTCATGTTGATCTCCCTAAGGAGAAGTGGTTTATATATAATCCTCCCATTGAAGTAAAAGTAGTTGCACCTATTAAAGTTGAAGAAAAAACTATCACTCATGATGATCCTGTTGTTCCTACTGCTTATGTTGAGAAACCACCTTTCCCTGTTAGAATAAAGGGTCATGCTAAAGCTTCAACTATAGTCAACAAAAGTAATATTAGGACACACAAACCCCCTGAGCAAGTTAAAGTTGAACCTAATATTGCTATGGTTAAAGATCTCTTGGCCGATAATATTGATGGGCATGTTATTTACTTCTGTGATGAAGCTGCTAGAATTGCTAGGCCTGATACTAAAAATAAACATAGACCTGTTGTAGGCATGCATGTTATTTCTGTTAAAATAGGAGATCATTGCTATCATGGCTTATGTGATATGGGTGCTAGTGCAAGTGCAATACCTCATTCCTTATACAAAGAAATTATGCATAACATTGCACCTGCTGAGATAGAAGAGATTGATGTCACAATTAAGCTTGCCAATAGAGACACTATTTCACCAGTTGGGATTGTTAGAGATGTTGAAGTCTTGTGTGGGAAAGTTAAATATCCTGCTGATTTTCTTGCTCTTGGTTCCCCTCAAGATAGATTTTGTCCCATTATATTTGGTAGACCCTTCTTGAATAGTGTTAATGCTAAGATAGATTGCAAGAAGGATGTTGTTACTATTGGTTTGGATGATATGTCTCATGAGTTTAATTTTTTCTAAGTTTTGTAGACAACCCCGTGATGAAGAATTGCCTAGTAAAGATGAAATTATTGGTCTTGCTTCTATTGATGTGCCTCCTAATGATCCTTTAGAACAATATTTTCTAGACCATGAGAATGATATGTTTATGAATGAAATAAGGGAAATAGATAAAGTATTCTTCAAACAAGGACCCATTCTGAAACACATTTTTCCTGTTGAAATCCTAGGGGTTCCTCCTCCACCCAAGGGTGATCCCACGTTTGAGCTTAAACCATTACCTGATACACTTAAAGATGCTTATCTTGATGAAAAGAAGATATATCCTGTTATTATTAGTGCTAACCTTTCAAAGAAGGAGGAAGAGAAATTATTGAAAACTCTAAAGAAGCACCGTGATGCTATTGGATATACTCTTGATGATCTTAAGGGCATTAGTCCCAGTCTATGTCAACACAAAATAAATTTGGAGAAAGACGCCAAACCAGTTATTGATCACAAACGACGACTAAATCCTAAGATGAAAGAAGTGATAAGAAAGGAAATATTAAAGCTCCTTGAGGCAGGTATAATTTATCCCATTGCTGATAGTCAGTGGGTAAGTCCTGTCCATTGTGTCCCTAAGAAGGGAGGTATTACTGTTGTTCCTAATGATAAAGATGAATTGATTCCGCAAAGAATTATTACAGGTTATAGGATGGTAATTGATTTCCGCAAATTAAATAAAGCTACTAAAAAAGATCATTACCCTTTGCCTTTTATTGATCAAATGCTAGAAAGATTATCCAAACATACACATTTTTGCTTTCTAGATGGTTACTCTGGCTTCTCTCAAATGCCTGTGTCAGCTGATGATCAAGCAAAGACCACTTTTACTTGCCCTTTCGGTACCTTTGCTTATAGATGTATGCCTTTTGGTTTATGTAATGCACCTGCTACCTTTCAAACATGCATGATGGCTATATTTTCTGACTTTTGTGAAAAGATATGTGAGGTCTTCATGGACGATTTCTCCGTTTATGGATCCTCCTGTGATGATTGCTTGAGCATCCTTGATCGAGTTTTGCAGAGATGCAGAGAAACTAATCTTGTTCTGAATTGGGAGAAATGCCACTTTATGGTTAATGAAGGTATTATCTTGGGGCATAAAATTTCTGAAAGATGTCACATCCTAGTTAGCCATGCATTAGAGTGTTGCATCATGTTTACTCTTTCATCAGAAACCTGAAATGGGGATGACAGAACCCCCAATCCCCTCTGAATCCAATTAGGGTTTACTAAAAACTTTTTCAATGAACCTGAAACGCCCTTCTAAAATGCCCATCATTTTTGTCTTGGTTCAGAACCTCTGCCAAAAGTGGTGCACATTTTCCTAGGCCATCCTAGGGTTTTTGAATTAATTTATAAATAATTGAATTTGGGCATTTAAAATTATATAAAATATTTAAATGCTCAAATATCTCCAAACTAAAATGTTTCATGTTGGAAATAATCCAACTATGGACCAGGAGCAGTTTGATGATTTTAGGAGTTGCCTAGGTATTTTATTTAATTCAACAAAGTTGCAGAAGTATTTAAAAACAGAAAACAGAAAGAATGGAAAAAACTTACCTGGCGCCCAGCACCCGGCCCACCTGCCGGCCCAGCCCAGCACCGCGCCAGCGAGCTGCTTGCCGGCCAGGCAGGCAGGCAGGTGCTCGACGGCGAGCACCGCATGGGTGCCACGCACCTGCTCGCCGCCCCGCCGCCTCCCTCGCCCGGCTAACGCCGTGAATCGGCCTCTCTCTCTCTCCCGAACCTCCCAGACACCCCCTCTCCTCTCCAGTTCCTCTCCCTCGCTCTCCCACGCCATGGCCAACGCCATCGCCGCCACCCCCTCGCCGTAGCCACGCCCTCCGTCAACCCCACGCCGTGCCACCGTGTCCAGGAGCTCCACCGCCGTCCACTTCATCGAGCTAGCCGAGCCCCGTGTGCTCATGCGGCCCGAGACCACCGCACCGACCTCGCCCGAGCTCGCCGTCGCCGGAGATCCCCTTCAACGCCGTCGCCGCCTCAGCTCGTCCCCGACCCCGCCGGTGGCCTCTACGGGAGCGCTGTGAGCCTAGCTACCCTTCCGACCCTCCCTCTCTCATTCCCGAGCCGTGTAGCCACCGCACGAAGATCACACGCACGCACCGCCACGGATCTCGTCGCCGACGTGCTCCCGGCCATCCTCCGGCCAACCCGCGGTGTCCAACGCACTCACCACGCTGCGTTGGGCCCAACCGTGCACTTCCCGCACCTCTCCGCACACCCTAGGCCGAGTTCGTTTTCACCCGAACTCCGGTGGCCGCCAAAGTCGTCGCCGGCGCCAACTCCGGCCACCCCGACCCCAACGGACTCCACCAAGAGCTGCGGCTTGTCCTCAGCTCCACTCCGGTGGTCTCCGCGACCCATTTGGTGGCCGAAACGGCCAAAACCACTCCCGCCGCCGCGTCGGGCTCGCCGGCGGCTAAACGCCGGCGCCGCTGGCATTGACTTTGACCACGGGTGGGCCCTGGTTGACTCCCCTGAGTCAATGACAGGTGGGGCCCAGCCCTGTTAATTAAACAGGTTTAGTTTTATTTAAATTTTAATTAAACTAATCACACTGACACACAGGACCCACTGTCAGGTTTGACCCGGACGTGTCCCGTTGACCTGCTGACGTCACACTGACGTCAGGCTGACGCAATAATTGATTTTCTGGAATTATTCTAATACAGGAAATTTCAGAATATAATTTAAACTTCAAAAATTCATAACTTTTATTCTGTAACTCCAAATCAGACAAATTATATATGAAAAATGATCAGAAAAATCCAATCTATCCATCTGTACTATTTTCATGCATGATTAAACAAGTTAACTTGATGTTTAATGCAGAACAAGGAAAAACACTTTAAAGGGCCATGTTTGAGTTTGAAATTTGAATCTTTGATTCAAATTGGTTCAAACCCTTCTGGTTTTAGTTGCATTAGCCCAACACACTCGTATTGCCATGTTTCATGCATACATCATGTTGTTGCACATTGTTTGGTGATGGTTGTGTATCGGTGTCCCTTGCGACAGGTTCTGCCTCCGAGGAGTATCGTGATTACCCTAACGAAGAACCGTATCAGTGCATCGAACCATCAGGCAAGCAACCAACCATTTGATCATATCGATAAAATCCCATGTTCTCGCTCCTGCTCTCTTTTACTGCATTAAGACAACGCGTTTCAAAACTGCTGTGTGCTACGGTAGTTGAACCCACTTCCTCTGCATGACCTGTCATTGCCACAGTAACTAGATGAAACCCACTAGCATGTGTAGGAGTTGATTGAGCCATATGTATGTGTTGTTCCTACATTGCTATGCCTGCTATGCTTAGAGTCGTGTCAGGTCTGGTTCATCTGGGTGATGGGCTAGAGTGAAATGATTATGTCGGTAATAAGAGTGGTGTGGTGAACACGATTTGGTAAAGGTATCGATGAGAGGCCATGTAGGAGTACATGGTGGGTTGTTTCATTGAAGCCGACCTTAAGCACTGAGATCTGTATGTGTGATTTAAGAATCAGCTACTACCATGCATTGGGCCCGAAACCAATGGACCCTCTCGGCTTCTTATTCACCCTAGTTCTCCGTCCAGGAGTTGCAAGTAGTTTCTGGTGTTTGTAGCCTACTGGAGGCCGTGGACAGCGCTGACCGTAGGGGTGGGCTGTGATGCGGTAGGTACGTGGCCGGGTGTACCGAATATCCGTTAGGTATCTCGGGAACCCTGTTCACATCGTTCGGGACCGTATGGGAAACCTCGGCCGGACTCCCTGCGGATGGAACCTGGATAGGCGATAAACCTGGACTGGAGGCTTAGGTGATTAGGTAGGTCGTGGCCGACACCCACGTTGGGCTTCCGCTTGAAGGTTGCCGAGTACATGTCGTGTAAACGACGGTAAGTGGTGAGAGCGTGTATGAAGAAGTACACCCCTGCAGGGTTAACATGATCTATTCGAATAGCCGCGTCCGCGGTAAAGGACTACTTGGTTGCCTATACAGTTCATAGACAAGTAAATGGAAACTACTAAAAGCCTCAAGATAAGTGTGAGTGCCGAGATGGCTCTTCCGTAGGAAGACGGAGGTGGATCCTCGGTAGTGTATTGAATTGGTGAGTAGTGGACTCGTGTACGCAAAACCATTTCAAGTTGGAGTCTCGTAGGTTAGCCTAGCCAAGAGTCAAAGCTGGCTTGCTGCAATAACTCCACCAACCCTTCTTGATAATATGCATGTATGTAGGATCTGATGTAAGTCTTGCTGAGTACCTTTGTACTCATGTTGCTATAATTTACATTTTTACAGAAGACGCTGCAACCCCTTCTGATGGGTTCTACGTAGACGTTGACATCAATGAATAGGCTAAGGCCCAGGTGGTGATCCTGAGCTTGTGAAGGACCACGCAGTATAGCTAGGCTTTCCAAGCCTCTTTTATTTTACTAGTTGTCTGTACTCAGACAAGTTACTTCCGCTGCTGGTTTGTATGACTGTATGACTTGAATGCTGGGTCGTGAGACCCGTACCTTTGTGTATGTTATGTATGGCTCTCTGAGCCTTAAATAAAGTACTTGTGTCGTAGAGTCATGTTGTGATGCTTCGTTGTATTTGCACATATCGAGCATATTGTGTGTATGATTGAAATGCTTGGTATGTGTGGGATCTGACTATCTAGTTGTTTATCTTTAGTAGCCTCTCTTACCGGGAAATGTCTCCTAGTGTTACCGCTGAGCCATGGTAGCTTGCTACTGCTCTGGAACACTTAGGCTGGCCGGCATGTGTCCTTCCTCGTTCCGGTGTCTGTCCCTTCGGGGAAATGTCACGCATTGAGTACCGGAGTCCTGTTAGCCTGCTACAGCCCGGTTTACCGGAGTCCTGCTAGCCCAGTGCTACAGCCCGGACCCACTTGCTGTTGACCGACACGTTCGAGGCTGGGTCATGAATGCCTGTCCCTGTAAGTCTGTGCCACTTTGGGTTTACGACTAGTCATGTCAGCCCGGGCTCCTTATCATATGGATGCTAGCGACACTATCATATACGTGAGCCAAAAGGCGCAAACGGTCCCGGGCAAAGGTAAGGCGACACCCGTGGGGATACCGTGCGTGAGGCCACAAAGTGATATGAGGTGCTACAGGCTAGATCGATGTGACATCGAGTCGGGGTCCTGACAAAAGAGGTATTGAAGTTGACAAAGCTAAAGTTGATGCTATTGAAAATATGCCATGTCCCAAGGACATTAAAGGTATAAGAAGCTTCCTCGGTCATGCCAGTTTTTATAGGAGGTTCATTAAGGACTTCTCAAAAATTTCTCGGCCTCTGACTAATCTATTACAAAAAGATATTCCTTTTGTATTTGATGATGATTGTGTAGAAGCATTTGAAATACTTAAGAAATCATTGATTTCTGCACCTATTGTTCAGCCACCTGATTGGAATTACCCTTTGAAATTATGTGTGATGCTAGTGATTATGCTGTAGGCGCTGTTCTAGGTCAAAGAGATGATAAGAAATTAAATGTTATTCAATATGCTAGTAAAACTCTAGACAATGCCCAGAGGAATTATGCTACCACTGAAAAAGAATTTTTAGCAGTTGTTTTTGCCTGTGATAAGTTCAGACCTTATATTGTTGATTCTAAAGTAACTATTCACACTGATCATGCTGCTTTTAAATACCTTATGGAAAATAAATATGCTAAACCTAGACTTATTAGATGGGTTCTCCTGCTACAAGAATTTGATTTGCATATTATTGATAGAAAGGGAGCTGAGAACTCCGTTGCAGACAACTTGTCTAGGTTAGAATATGTTCTTGATGACCCACTACCTATTGATGATAGCTTTCCTGATGAACAATTAAATGTCATAAATGCTTCTTGAACTGCTCCATGGTATGCTGATTATGCTAATTATATTGTTGCTAAATTTATACCACCTAGTTTCACATACCAGCAAAAGAAAAAGTTCTTCTATGATTTGAGACATTACTTTTGGGATGACCCACATCTTTATAAAGAAGGAGTAGATTGTATTATTAGACGTTGTGTACCTGAGCCTGAATAGGAACAGATCCTACGCAAGTGTCACTCCGAGGCTTATGGAGGACACCATGCTGGAGATAGAACTGCACATAAGGTATTGCAATCCGGTTTTTATTGGCCTACTCTCTTCAAGGATGCCCGTAAGTTTGTCTTGTCTTGTGATGAATGTCAAAGAATTGGTAATATTAGTAGACGTCAAGAAATGCCTATGAATTATTCACTTGTTATCGAACCATTTGATGTTTGGGGCTTTGATTATATGGGACATGTTCCTTCCTCTAATGGGTATACACATATTTTAGTCGCTGTTGATTACGTTGCTAAGTGGGTAGAAGCTATTCCAACTAGTAGTGCTGATCATAACACCTCTATTAAGATTTTCCCGAGGTTTGGAGTCCCTAGATATTTAATGACTGATGGTGGTTCACATTTTATTCATGTTGCCTTTTGTAAAATGCTTGCTAAGTATAACGTTAATCATAGAATTGCATCTCCTTATTGAAGGAAATATGCCCTAGAGGCAATAATAAAGTTATTATTTATTTCCTTATATCATGATAAATGTTTATTATTCATGCTAGAATTGTATTAACTGGAAACATAATACATGTGTGAATACATAGACAAACAGAGTGTCACTAGTATGCCTCTACTTGACTAGCTCGTAATCAAAGATGGTTATGTTTCCTAACCATGAACAATGAGTTGTTATTTGATTAACGGGATCACATCATTAAGTGAATGATGTGATTGACATGACCCATTCCATTAGCTTAGCACCCGATCATTTAGTATGTTGCTATTGCTTTCTTCATGACTTATACATGTTCCTATGACTATGAGATTATGCAACTCCCGTTTGCCGGAGGAACACTTTGTGTGCTACCAAACATCACAACGTAACTGGGTGATTATAAAGGAGCTCTATAGGTGTCTCCAAAGGTACATGTTGGGTTGGCGTATTTCGAGATTAGGATTTGTCACTCCGATTGTCGGTATCTCTGGGCCCTCTCGGTAATGCACATCACTTAAGCCTTGCAAGCATTGCGACTAATGAGTTAGTTGCGGGATGATGTATTACAGAACGAGTAAAGAGACTTGCCGGTAACGAGATTGAACTAGGTATTGGAATACCGACGATCGAATCTCGGGCAAGTAACATACCGATGACAAAGGGAACAACGTATGTTGTTATGCGGTCTGACCGATAAAGATCTTCGTAGAATATGTAGGAGCCAATATGGGCATCCAGGTCCCGCTATTGGTTATTGACCGGAGACATGTCTCGGTCATGTCTACATTGTTCTCGAACCCGTAGGGTCCGCACGCTTAAGGTTACGATGACAGTTATATTATGATTTTATGCATTTTGATGTACCGAAGTTTGTTCGGAGTCCCGGATGTGATCACGGACATGACGAGGAGTCTCGAAATGGTCGAGACATAAAGATTGATATATTGGGAGCCTATGTTTGGATATCGGAAGTGTTCCGGGTGAAATCGGGATTTTACCGGAGTACCGGGAGGTTACCGGAACCCCCCGGGAGGTACATGGGCCTTAGTGGAAGAAGAGGAGAGGCGGCCAGGGCTGGGCCGCGCGCCCCTCCCCCCTAGTCCGAATAGGACAAGGAGAGAGGGGGCCGGCGCCCCCTTCCTTCTCTCTCTCTCTTTTCCCACCTCGCGAGTCCTATTCCAACTAGGATTGGGGGAGAAGTCCTACTCCCGGAGGGAGTAGGACTCCTCCTGGCGCGCCCTATGTGGCCGGCCGGCCTCCCCCTCTTGGTCCTTTATATACGGAGGCAGGGGCACCCCAGAGACACACAAGTTGATCCACATGATCTTATTCTTAGCCATGTGCGGCGCTCCCAGCCACCATAGTCCTCGATAATATTGTAGCGGTGCTTAGGCGAAGCCCTGCGACAGTAGTACATCAAGATCGTCACCACGCCGTCGTGCTGATGGAACTCTTCCCCGACACTTTGCTGGATCGAAGTCCGGGGATCGTCATCGAGCTGAACGTGTGCTAAAACTCGGAGGTGCCGTTGTTTCGGTGCTTGATCGGTCGGGCCGTGAAGACGTACGACTACATCAACCAAACACTTCCATTGTCGATCTACAAGGTATGTAGATCACACTCTCCCCTCGTTGCTATGCATCATCATGATCTTGCGTGTGCGTAGGAAATTTTTTGAAATTACTACGTTCCCCAACACTTATCACCGACAGTCTAGTGGTCAAGTAGAATTGAGTAACAAAGAGCTCAAATTAATTTTGCAAAAGACTGTTAATTGATCTAGAAAGGAAACTTGATGATGCATTATGGGCCTATATAACTGCATACAAAAATCCTATGGGTATGTCTCCGTATAAAATGGTTTATGACAAAGCATGTCACTTACCTCTTGAATTAGAACATAAGGCATATTGGGCTATTAAAGAGCTCAACTATGACTTCAAACTTGCCGGTGAGAAGAGGTTATTTGACATAGCTCACTTGATGAATGGAGAACCCATGCATATGAAAATGCCAAGCTGTTTGAAGAAAAAGTTAAAAGATGGCATGACAAAAGAATACAAAAGCGTGAGTTTAATGTAGGTGATTATGTATCGCTATACAAATCTCGTTTAAGATTTTTTGCAGGCAAAATCCTCTCCAAATGGGAAGGTCCTTACGTTATTGAGGAGGTCTATCGTTCCGGTGCCATAAAAATCAACAACTTCGAAGGCACAAATCCGAGGGTGGTGAACGGTCAAAGAATCAAACATCAAAGAATCAAACATTATATCTTAGGTAATCCTATAAATGTTGAAACTAATATCATTGAAACCGTAACCCCGAAGGAATACATAAGGGACACTTTCCAGAATTTTTCAGACTCCAAAAAGGAATAGGTATGTGGTACGGTAACTAAACCGACTCCAAAACAGTTGTAACGGCAATTTTCTCCGTTTTGGAATAGGTAGAAAAATAGGAAAATAAGAAGCAGACCGGAAAGGACACGAGGCTTCCACGAGGGTGGAGGGCGCGCCCTACCCCCCTAAGCACGCCCCCTACCTCGTGGGCACCTCGTGTGCTCTCTGGACTACGTTTTCTTGCATGATACTTCTTTTGGTCGGTAAAAATTCATTATATAATCTCCCGAAGGTTTTGACCACCGTATCACGCAAATATCTCGTCTTTGTTTCGAGCTATTTTTCTGACAGATCCAGGTCGTCATGTTGTCTTCAAGTGCCCCCAAGGACAAGTTCTCCGAGAAGGTAATCAACCCCTACCTCACGGAGGTGCTGCAACACCCTCAAAACATTGAGATGCGTGAGGGGTTGTTGTACATCCGCGATGTTGAGGGGCCAAGGAGGACCGAAAGCACGGAGGCAAGGCTCGAGGCATTGGAGCAACAAGTTTTCAAGTGTCAGGAGATGGTGGAGCGTGGACTCGACTCCAATCACATTATGATCACGGAGTTCACCAACAAGCACAAGCTGGACGTCAAGGACATTGGGGAGGCCATCTTCAAGCTTCATGAGAAAATCAAGCATCTCCAAGCCCAGATCTATGACCTGCAAAATCAAAACTGTGAGTATGAATATAGATTCAAGAGGATGAGTTTGGCTGCAGATTTGAGGATTCAGGAGACTAGATCATCCTTCTATGATGGTGAGCCTATGCCTTGGAAGAGGGACAACAAGCCTACATCATCAACAACTCCACCTTCTTCACCAACAAAGAAGAACTGAGTATCTGGTATGGCCACTCCCCTTGGCAACTGCCAAGCTTGGGGGAGTGCCCCGGTATCGTATCACCATCACAACTTTTATCTTTACCGTTTTTCTTAGTCTGATCCTTTTGGTAAAATCTTGATCTAGTAGAATAAAGTTTTAGTATGATTTAGTTGTGAGTTTTGCTTTATGATCCTTCTATGTAATCGAGTCCGTGAGCTATATATAATAAAGATTAGCGTTGAGTCAAGGGCTTGATTATTTTGCTATTATCTTGAGGGAATAAAATAAAAAGAGAATAAATAAAAATAAATAAAGAGATCATATGGATCTTATGGAGAGTAATGACTTCATATATAAAGAGTATGATGAATAAAAGTTGTTGAGAGTTGACAAACATAGTTTTGGTCATCGTTGCACTTAATAGGAAGTAATAAAGAAAGAGAGGTTCACATATAAATATACTATCTTGGACATCTTTTATGATTGTGAGCACTCATTAAAGTATGACATGCTAAGAGTTGACGTTGGACAAGGAAGACAACGTAATGCGTTATGTTTTCTTACATCTGAGATAAATTATATTGTCATGGATCGTCCAACATGTTAAGCTTGCCTTTCCCTCTCATACTAGCCAATTTCTTTGCACCAAGTAGAGATACTACTTGTGCTTCCAAATATCCCTAAACCCAATTTTGCAATGAGAGTCCACCATATCTACCTATGGATTGAGTAAGATCCTTCAAGTAAGTTGTCATCGGTGCAAGCAATAAAAATTGCTCTCTAAATATGTATGACTTATTAGAGTGGGAGAAAATAAGCTTTATACGATCTTGTGATGTGGAAGAAATAAAAGCGACAAACTGCATAATAAAGGTCCATATCACAAGTGGCAATATAAAGTGACGTTCTTTCGCATTAAGATTTTGTGCATCCAACTATAAAAGCGCATGACAACCTCTGCTTCCCTGCGAAGGCCTATCTTTTACTTTTATCTTCTACCTTACATAAGAGTCATGGTGATTTCCTTTTTACATTTTATCCTTTGGCAAGCAAAATATGTTGGAAAGATCCTGATATATATATATATATATATATATATATATATATATATATATATATATATATATA